>NW_026974989.1:0-309231 GCF_030014295.1 Loxodonta africana | reverse complement strand
CATAGAGAGATAGTATTCTTGCCTTAACCAGTACCCTCAACAAGTACCATGCCTTAACTAGTAGCCTGGCCTTAACTAGTACCCTGGCCTTAACTAGTAGCCTGAACTAGTACACTTGCCTTAAGGAGTACCCTTGCCCGAACTACTCCCCTTAATTAGGACCCTTATTGAGTAACCCTAAGTAGTAGAGTATGGTACGGTGGGGTAGCATAGGGTAGGGAAGCATACGGTGGAACAGAGAAAATAGAAGGAAATAGAATAGAACAGCATAGGTCAGGGTACGTTAGCTTAGTGCAGGGTATGGTAGAGTAGCATAGGATGGAATCGAGAAAATAGAAAAGGAGACTAGAAAAGAGCAGACTAGATTAGGATAGGCTAGGGTGGGGGGAGGGTTTTGTAGAATACAGTAGTGTAGAACGGAATAGAATGGTGTGGAATGGAGTCAAATGGATTCGAACACAGATGCAGAGAGTAGAAAAGAGTTGAATAGAGCCGAATAACGCTGAATAGGACCAAATATGGCCAAAATGAGCCGAATCGAGTCGAGTCGACCAGATTCGGGATGAATGGAGCCTAGTGGAGCTGAAATGAGCCAAATAGAGACAAACTGAACCCAGCAAAATCGAGCCAAAACACACTTAATTGCATCCTATTGCATCGATCTCGTCGAATTCCATCAAATCCACCAAAACGCATCAAATCTCGCGGAATCTCACCGAATCCCGTCGAATTGTCTCAAATCGGGTCGAATGGTGTCAAAACTGAATGGAATCGAATTAAATTGAATAGATTAGAGTAGTGTAGGTTAGACTGGGATTCAGTAGGAAGGGCACAGAAGAATAGAATAGAGTAGAACAGAAGAGAATACCAAGAGTAGAACGGAGTAGAGTTGAGTAGAGTGGAATAGTCAGAGTCGGGTAGTGCAGAATATAGATGAATAGATCCAATTCAAGCCGAATCGATTCGAATGGAGAGGAAAGGAGACAAATCGTGATGAATCGAATCGATTAGAATAGATTAGAGTAGGGTAGGGTAGAACAGAATAGAATAGAGTAGAAAAGAGTAGAGTGGTGTGGAATGGAGTTGAATGGAGCCAAATAGAGACAAATAAAGTAGAAAGGGTTGAGTAGAGCTGAACAGGGCTGAATAAGGTTCACTGGAGCCTAATTATGCTGAATTGAGCAGGATCGAGACGAATTGACCCAATTCAAGCCAAATAAAGCTAAATCGAGCCGATTCAAGCCTAATCACATGGAATCGCGTCGAAATGCGTTGAATCGAATAGATTAGAGTAGAGAAGGGTACGGTAGCAGAGGCTAGACTACAACACAACAGAACACAAGAGAAAGAAGAGAATAGAATTAAGTAGAGTCGGGTCCAGTAGAATAGAGTCAAATCGAGTTGAAGAGAGCCGAAAAGAGCCAAACAGAGCTGAATAGAGCCGAATTGACCAAATTCAAGGTGAATCGAGATGAATCATGTCGAGTCGTTTGAAATGTGTCGAATCGAATCAAATAGATTAGTGTGGGGAAGGTAGGGTTAGGGTAGGGTAGAGAAGAATAGAATAGAGTAGAATAGAACAGAACAGAAAGAATCGAGTAGACTAGAGTCAAATAGAGTCGAATACTGCCAAAAAGAGCCGAATAGAGTGGAAAAGAGCCGAATAGAACCGAATCGAGTTTAATGGAGCAGAAAGGAGATGAATCGAGCCGATATGACCCGAATCAGGTCGAATCCCATTCAAGTGTGTCGAATAGCATAGAACAGATTACAGTAGGCTAAGTTAGGGTAGGGTAGGGTAGAATAGAGTGCAGTAGAACAGAACAGAAGAGAACAGAACTGAAAGAATAGGGTCGAGAAGAGCAGAGTATAGAAGAGTAGAGTAGAGTAGAGTCGAACATTGCCGAATAGAGCCAAATAGAGCCCAAAAGAGCTAAATGGATAGAAACCAAGACGAATCACGCCGAATCCCGTGGAATCGTGCCGTATCGCGTCGAATCCGGTCGAATTGCATTGAATCTGATCAATTCCAATCCAATCCAATCCAATCAATTAGAATAGACTACAGGACGGGAGAGTACAATACAATACAGTAGAGAATAGTTTAGGATGGAGTAGAATGGTGTAGCATGGAGTCGAGTGGAGTCGAAAAGAGATAATAGAGTTGAGTAGAGTCTAATAGAGCCGAATAGAGCTGAACAGAGCCTATTCGAGCTGACTAGAGCCGAATGGAGCCGATTAGAGCTGAATCGAACCGATTTGAGCCGATTGGGGATGAATGGAGTGGAAAGGAGCCGATTTGAGCCGAATCGCATGGAGATGCGTGGAATCGAATCCAGTAGAATAGATTAGATTAGGGTAGGATGGAATAGAGTAGACTTGAACACAGTAGAAGAGAATGGAAAGGATACAATAGAATAGAGTAGAAAAGGGTAGAGCAGAGCAGAATAGTGTAGAGTAGAATAGAGTAGAGTAGAACAGAGTCGAATCAAGCTGAATGGAGACGAAACGAGACAAATCGCGTCGAATGGCGTCGAATCCCATCGAATCAATTACAGTAGGGTATAGTAGAAGAGCGTAGAATGGAGTAGAATGGTGTGCAATGGAATCGAGTAGAGTAGAAAAGAGCTGAAGAGAGCCGAAGAGGGCCAAAGAGGGCCAAATCGAGCTGAATTGAGCGAAATCGAGCCGAATCCAGTGAATCGAGCCTAATGGAGCCAAATCGAGCCTAATCGAGCTGAATCGACACTATTCGAGACAAATGGAGCCGAATGGACATGAATCACACTGATTCGGTCCCTAGTCGCGTCAAAATTTCTCGAATTCAATTGAATAGACTAGACTAGGGGAGGTTCGGGTAGGCTAGAGTAGGGTAGAATAGAGTAGAATAGAATAAAACAGAACAGAACACAACAAAATAGAACCGAACGACACAGAACGAATACAGAAAAGAGTAGGCTAGAGTGGAGTAGAGGGGAATAGAGTAGAGTAGAATAGATTTGAACAGAGCCAAATTGAGCCGAATCGCGTTGAAATGGGTTGAATCAAATCCAATCAAGTGGATTACAATACCTTAGAGTTGGGTAGCATAGGGTAGGGTAGAATAGAGTAGAATAGTACAGAACAGAGTAGAAACAATACAATAGAGTAGAGAAGAGTAGAATAGAGCTGAATAGAGCCAAATGCAGACAAAATGAGAGGAATCGTGTAGAAGCAAGTAGAGTAAATTAGAGTGGTGTTGGGTAGGGTAGAGCAGAATAAAGTAGAATAGTGTGGAATGAATAGAATGGAGTAGAATGGAGTCAAGTAGAAACGAATAGAGTAGAAAAGAGTCGAATAGAGCAGAATAGGGCCGAAGAAGGCCAAATCGAGCAGATTCGAAGCGATTCAAGCCAAAACAAGCTGAATGGAGCCTAACTGAGCCGAATAGAGCCAAATCGAGCCGAATCGAGCCGATTCAAGCTTCATCGCCTCGAATCGCGTTCAACGCGTCAAATCCAACCCAGACGTATAGATTAGAGAAGGGGAGGGGAGGGGAGGGGAGAATAGAACAGAGTAGAGTGGAATAGAAGAGATTAGAACAGAATAGAAGGAATAGAATCGAGTAGAATCGAGTGGAAAAGAGTAGAGTCGAATACAGTCGAATAGAGCCGAATAAGCTGAATAGAGACGAATGGAGCTGAATACAGCCGAAAAGAGCTGTATACTGCCGAATCACACCTAATCGAGCGGAATCAAGCAGAATCGCACTGACTGTCACCGAACAGCGTCGAATCGAATCAGGTCGAATCGAGTCGAGTCACATCGTTTTGAATCAAACAAGGTCAAATCGCTTCATATCGTGTCGAATCCCATCGAATCACGTCGAATAACTTCGAATTGCGTCAAACCTCAGAGAATCCTACTGAATCACGTCGAGTCGCATGGAATCTCATCAAATCCCTTCAGATCTTGCCGAATCCAGTCAAGTCCTATCAAATCGCTTTGCACGGAATCGAATTGAATCCAATAGATTAAAGTAGGGTAGGTTCGGGTGGGGTGCCGTTGGGTCGGGTAGGGTAGAATAGAATAGAGTACAACAGAATAGGAGAGAATAGAACAGAACAGAAAGAATACAACAGAATAGAATAGAGTCAAAGAGAGAGAACATAGCCGAATTGAGCCGAGTGGAGACAAAACGAGACGAATCACGTCCGGTTGCTTCGAATCGCGTCAAATCAAATCGAATCGATTAGAAGAGATTAGGGTAGGGAAGGGTAGAATAGAAGAGAGGAAAATAGTGAGGAATGGAGTTGAACGGAGTCCAATAGAGACGGATAGATATGAATAGAGTACAAAAGAGTCTAATAGAGCAGAATAGGGCCGAATAGGCCCAAATAAGGCCTAATTGAGCAGAATCCAGCAGAATCGATGGAATTCGAGCCTAATCGAGCCGAATGGAGTGAAATGGAGCCAAGTCGAGCCGAGTAGAGCCGATTCGAACTGAATCGAGCTGATTCAAGCCTAATCGCGTCAAATCGCGTGGAAATACGTCACATCGAATCTAATCAAATAGATTAGGGAAGGGTAGGGGAGGGGCGGGTGGGTAGAATAGAACAGAATAGTACAGAATAGAATATAGTACAGTAGGGTAGAGTAGAGAGAGTAAAGCAGACAAGAGTAGAGCAGAGTAGAATTGAGTCCAATAGAGTCAAAGAGTGCAGGATATAGCTGAATAGAGCCAATTCTGGCCGAATCGAGTCAAATGGAAACAAAACGAGATGAATCACACCAAATTGCTTCGAATCGCATCCAATCGAATAGATTGGAGTATCGTAGGGTAGAGTAGAACAGAATAGAGTAGAATAGCGTAGAATGGAGAAGAGTGGAGTCAAATGGAGTCGAACAGAGACAAATAGAGTAGAAAAGAGTCGAATCGAGCCAAATAGGGCCGAATAAGGCTGAACCGAGTGGAAACGAGCTGAATTGAAGCGATTCGAGCCAAATCGAGCTGAATCGAGCTGATGTTGCGGAATCGAGCCGACTCAAGCGTGATGGTGTCCGGTCGCATCGAAATGCTTTGAATCGAATCAAATGGAATCGATTAGAATAGGTTAGGGTAGGGTAGTTTATGATAGGAAGACTAGGGTAGATGCAAGTAGACTACATTAGAGTAGACAAGAGAAGGCTAGAGTAGAAGCCTAGACTAGTAAGCTGGACTAGTCAGCTAGACTAGTGGCATAGAGCAGTAGCCTAGACAACTAGTCTTGAAGAGTACCCTAAGTCAGTAATCTGAACGAGTACCCTTGCCTGAACTCTTAGCCTAATCTAGTACCCTTGCCTTAACTAGTAGTCCTAACAAGTACCCTTGCCTTAACCAGTAGTCTTCACTAGTACCCTTGCCTTCACTAGTAGTACGTCCTTAACAAGTAGCCTGAACTGGTACCCTTGCCTTAACCAGTACCCTCAACAAGTACCCATGCCTTAACTAGTAGCCTGGCCTTAACTAGTACCCTGGCCTTAACTAGTAGCCTGAACTAGTACACTTGCCTTAAGGAGTACCCTTGCCCGAACTACTCCCCTTAATTAGGACCCTTATTGAGTAACCCTAAGTAGTAGAGTATGGTACGGTGGGGTAGCATAGGGTAGGGAAGCATACGGTGGAACAGAGAAAATAGAAGGAAATAGAATAGAACAGCATAGGTCAGGGTACGTTAGCTTAGTGCAGGGTATGGTAGAGTAGCATAGGATGGAATCGAGAAAATAGAAAAGGAGACTAGAAAAGAGCAGACTAGATTAGGATAGGCTAGGGTGGGGGAGGGTTTTGTAGAATACAGTAGTGTAGAACGGAATAGAATGGTGTGGAATGGAGTCAAATGGATTCGAACACAGATGCAGAGAGTAGAAAAGAGTTGAATAGAGCCGAATAACGCTGAATAGGACCAAATATGGCCAAAATGAGCCGAATCGAGTCGAGTCGACCAGATTCGGGATGAATGGAGCCTAGTGGAGCTGAAATGAGCCAAATAGAGACAAACTGAACCCAGCAAAATCGAGCCAAAACACACTTAATTGCATCCTATTGCATCGGATCTCGTCGAATTCCATCAAATCCCACCAAAACGCATCAAATCTCGCGGAATCTCACCGAATCCCGTCGAATTGTCTCAAATCGGGTCGAATGGTGTCAAACTGAATGGAATCGAATTAAATTGAATAGATTAGAGTAGTGTAGGTTAGACTGGGATTCAGTAGGGAAGGGCACAGAAGAATAGAATAGAGTAGAACAGAAGAGAATACCAAGAGTAGAACGGAGTAGAGTTGAGTAGAGTGGAATAGTCAGAGTCGGGTAGTGCAGAATATAGATGAATAGATCCAATTCAAGCCGAATCGATTCGAATGGAGAGGAAAGGAGACAAATCGTGATGAATCGAATCGATTAGAATAGATTAGAGTAGGGTAGGGTAGAACAGAATAGAATAGAGTAGAAAAGAGTAGAGTGGTGTGGAATGGAGTTGAATGGAGCCAAATAGAGACAAATAAAGTAGAAAGGGTTGAGTAGAGCTGAACAGGGCTGAATAAGGTTCACTGGAGCCTAATTATGCTGAATTGAGCAGGATCGAGACGAATTGACCCAATTCAAGCCAAATAAAGCTAAATCGAGCCGATTCAAGCCTAATCACATGGAATCGCGTCGAAATGCGTTGAATCGAATAGATTAGAGTAGAGAAGGGTACGGTAGCAGAGGCTAGACTACAACACAACAGAACACAAGAGAAAGAAGAGAATAGAATTAAGTAGAGTCGGGTCCAGTAGAATAGAGTCAAATCGAGTTGAAGAGAGCCGAAAAGAGCCAAACAGAGCTGAATACAGCCGAATTGACCAAATTCAAGGTGAATCGAGATGAATCATGTCGAGTCGTTTGAAATGTGTCGAATCGAATCAAATAGATTAGTGTGGGGAAGGTAGGGTTAGGGTAGGGTAGAGAAGAATAGAATAGAGTAGAATAGAACAGAACAGAAAGAATCGAGTAGACTAGAGTCAAATAGAGTCGAATACTGCCAAAAAGAGCCGAATAGAGTGGAAAAGAGCCGAATAGAACCGAATCGAGTTTAATGGAGCAGAAAGGAGATGAATCGAGCCGATATGACCCGAATCAGGTCGAATCCCATTCAAGTGTGTCGAATAGCATAGAACAGATTACAGTAGGCTAAGTTAGGGTAGGGTAGGGTAGAATAGAGTGCAGTAGAACAGAACAGAAGAGAACAGAACTGAAAGAATAGGGTCGAGAAGAGCAGAGTATAGAAGAGTAGAGTAGAGTAGAGTCGAACATTGCCGAATAGAGCCAAATAGAGCCCAAAAGAGCTAAATGGATAGAAACCAAGACGAATCTCGCCGAATCCCGTGGAATCGTGCCGTATCGCGTCGAATCCGGTCGAATTGCATTGAATCTGATCAATTCCAATCCAATCCAATCCAATCAATTAGAATAGACTACAGTACGGGAGAGTACAATACAATACAGTAGAGAATAGTTTAGGATGGAGTAGAATGGTGTAGCATGGAGTCGAGTGGAGTCGAAAAGAGATAATAGAGTTGAGTAGAGTCTAATAGAGCCGAATAGAGCTGAACAGAGCCTATTCGAGCTGACTAGAGCCGAATGGAGCCGATTAGAGCTGAATCGAACCGATTTGAGCCGATTGGGGATGAATGGAGTGGAAAGGAGCCGATTTGAGCCGAATCGCATGGAGATGCGTGGAATCGAATCCAGTAGAATAGATTAGATTAGGGTAGGATGGAATAGAGTAGACTTGAACACAGTAGAAGAGAATGGAAAGGATACAATAGAATAGAGTAGAAAAGGGTAGAGCAGAGCAGAATAGTGTAGAGTAGAATAGAGTAGAGTAGAACAGAGTCGAATCAAGCTGAATGGAGACGAAACGAGACAAATCGCGTCGAATGGCGTCGAATCCCATCGAATCAATTACAGTAGGGTATAGTAGAAGAGCGTAGAATGGAGTAGAATGGTGTGCAATGGAATCGAGTAGAGTAGAAAAGAGCTGAAGAGAGCCGAAGAGGGCCAAAGAGGGCCAAATCGAGCTGAATTGAGCGAAATCGAGCCGAATCCAGTGAATCGAGCCTAATGGAGCCAAATCGAGCCTAATCGAGCTGAATCGACACTATTCGAGACAAATGGAGCCGAATGGACATGAATCACACTGATTCGGTCCCTAGTCGCGTCAAAATTTCTCGAATTCAATTGAATAGACTAGACTAGGGGAGGTTCGGGTAGGCTAGAGTAGGGTAGAATAGAGTAGAATAGAATAAAACAGAACAGAACACAACAAAATAGAACCGAACGACACAGAACGAATACAGAAAAGAGTAGGCTAGAGTGGAGTAGAGGGGAATAGAGTAGAGTAGAATAGATTTGAACAGAGCCAAATTGAGCCGAATCGCGTTGAAATGGGTTGAATCAAATCCAATCAAGTGGATTACAATACCTTAGAGTTGGGTAGCATAGGGTAGGGTAGAATAGAGTAGAATAGTACAGAACAGAGTAGAAACAATACAATAGAGTAGAGAAGAGTAGAATAGAGCTGAATAGAGCCAAATGCAGACAAAATGAGAGGAATCGTGTAGAAGCAAGTAGAGTAAATTAGAGTGGTGTTGGGTAGGGTAGAGCAGAATAAAGTAGAATAGTGTGGAATGGAGTAGAATGGAGTCAAGTAGAAACGAATAGAGTAGAAAAGAGTCGAATAGAGCAGAATAGGGCCGAAGAAGGCCAAATCGAGCAGATTCGAAGCGATTCAAGCCAAAACAAGCTGAATGGAGCCTAACTGAGCCGAATAGAGCCAAATCGAGCCGAATCGAGCCGATTCAAGCTTCATCGCCTCGAATCGCGTTCAACGCGTCAAATCCAACCCAGACGTATAGATTAGAGAAGGGGAGGGGAGGGGAGGGGAGAATAGAACAGAGTAGAGTGGAATAGAAGAGATTAGAACAGAATAGAAGGAATAGAATCGAGTAGAATCGAGTGGAAAAGAGTAGAGTCGAATAGAGCCGAATAAGCTGAATAGAGACGAATGGAGCTGAATACAGCCGAAAAGAGCTGTATACTGCCGAATCACACCTAATCGAGTGGAATCAAGCAGAATCGCACTGACTGTCACCGAACAGCGTCGAATCGAATCAGGTCGAATCGAGTCGAGTCACATCGTTTTGAATCAAACAAGGTCAAATCGCTTCATATCGTGTCGAATCCCATCGAATCACGTCGAATAACTTCGAATTGCGTCAAACCTCAGAGAATCCTACTGAATCACGTCGAGTCGCATGGAATCTCATCAAATCCCTTCAGATCTTGCCGAATCCAGTCAAGTCCTATCAAATCGCTTTGCACGGAATCGAATTGAATCCAATAGATTAAAGTAGGGTAGGTTCGGGTGGGGTGCCGTTGGGTCGGGTAGGGTAGAATAGAATAGAGTACAACAGAATAGGAGAGAATAGAACAGAACAGAAAGAATACAACAGAATAGAATAGAGTCAAAGAGAGAGAACATAGCCGAATTGAGCCGAGTGGAGACAAAACGAGACGAATCACGTCCGGTTGCTTCGAATCGCGTCAAATCAAATCGAATCGATTAGAAGAGATTAGGGTAGGGAAGGGTAGAATAGAAGAGAGGAAAATAGTGAGGAATGGAGTTGAACGGAGTCCAATAGAGACGGATAGATATGAATAGAGTACAAAAGAGTCTAATAGAGCAGAATAGGGCCGAATAGGCCCAAATAAGGCCTAATTGAGCAGAATCCAGCAGAATCGATGGAATTCGAGCCTAATCGAGCCGAATGGAGTGAAATGGAGCCAAGTCGAGCCGAGTAGAGCCGATTCGAACTGAATCGAGCTGATTCAAGCCTAATCGCGTCAAATCGCGTGGAAATACGTCACATCGAATCTAATCAAATAGATTAGGGAAGGGTAGGGGAGGGGCGGGTGGGTAGAATAGAACAGAATAGTACAGAATAGAATATAGTACAGTAGGGTAGAGTAGAGAGAGTAAAGCAGACAAGAGTAGAGCAGAGTAGAATTGAGTCCAATAGAGTCAAAGAGTGCAGGATATAGCTGAATAGAGCCAATTCTGGCCGAATCGAGTCAAATGGAAACAAAACGAGATGAATCACACCAAATTGCTTCGAATCGCATCCAATCGAATAGATTGGAGTATCGTAGGGTAGAGTAGAACAGAATAGAGTAGAATAGCGTAGAATGGAGAAGAGTGGAGTCAAATGGAGTCGAACAGAGACAAATAGAGTAGAAAAGAGTCGAATCGAGCCAAATAGGGCCGAATAAGGCTGAACCGAGTGGAAACGAGCTGAATTGAAGCGATTCGAGCCAAATCGAGCTGAATCGAGCTGATGTTGCGGAATCGAGCCGACTCAAGCGTGATGGTGTCCGGTCGCATCGAAATGCTTTGAATCGAATCAAATGGAATCGATTAGAATAGGTTAGGGTAGGGTAGTTTATGATAGGAAGACTAGGGTAGATGCAAGTAGACTACATTAGAGTAGACAAGAGAAGGCTAGAGTAGAAGCCTAGACTAGTAAGCTGGACTAGTCAGCTAGACTAGTGGCATAGAGCAGTAGCCTAGACAACTAGTCTTGAAGAGTACCCTAAGTCAGTAATCTGAACGAGTACCCTTGCCTGAACTCTTAGCCTAATCTAGTACCCTTGCCTTAACTAGTAGTCCTAACAAGTACCCTTGCCTTAACCAGTAGTCTTCACTAGTACCCTTGCCTTCACTAGTAGTACGTCCTTAACAAGTAGCCTGAACTGGTACCCTTGCCTTAACCAGTACCCTCAACAAGTACCCATGCCTTAACTAGTAGCCTGGCCTTAACTAGTACCCTGGCCTTAACTAGTAGCCTGAACTAGTACACTTGCCTTAAGGAGTACCCTTGCCCGAACTACTCCCCTTAATTAGGACCCTTATTGAGTAACCCTAAGTAGTAGAGTATGGTACGGTGGGGTAGCATAGGGTAGGGAAGCATACGGTGGAACAGAGAAAATAGAAGGAAATAGAATAGAACAGCATAGGTCAGGGTACGTTAGCTTAGTGCAGGGTATGGTAGAGTAGCATAGGATGGAATCGAGAAAATAGAAAAGGAGACTAGAAAAGAGCAGACTAGATTAGGATAGGCTAGGGTGGGGGAGGGTTTTGTAGAATACAGTAGTGTAGAACGGAATAGAATGGTGTGGAATGGAGTCAAATGGATTCGAACACAGATGCAGAGAGTAGAAAAGAGTTGAATAGAGCCGAATAACGCTGAATAGGACCAAATATGGCCAAAATGAGCCGAATCGAGTCGAGTCGACCAGATTCGGGATGAATGGAGCCTAGTGGAGCTGAAATGAGCCAAATAGAGACAAACTGAACCCAGCAAAATCGAGCCAAAACACACTTAATTGCATCCTATTGCATCGGATCTCGTCGAATTCCATCAAATCCCACCAAAACGCATCAAATCTCGCGGAATCTCACCGAATCCCGTCGAATTGTCTCAAATCGGGTCGAATGGTGTCAAACTGAATGGAATCGAATTAAATTGAATAGATTAGAGTAGTGTAGGTTAGACTGGGATTCAGTAGGGAAGGGCACAGAAGAATAGAATAGAGTAGAACAGAAGAGAATACCAAGAGTAGAACGGAGTAGAGTTGAGTAGAGTGGAATAGTCAGAGTCGGGTAGTGCAGAATATAGATGAATAGATCCAATTCAAGCCGAATCGATTCGAATGGAGAGGAAAGGAGACAAATCGTGATGAATCGAATCGATTAGAATAGATTAGAGTAGGGTAGGGTAGAACAGAATAGAATAGAGTAGAAAAGAGTAGAGTGGTGTGGAATGGAGTTGAATGGAGCCAAATAGAGACAAATAAAGTAGAAAGGGTTGAGTAGAGCTGAACAGGGCTGAATAAGGTTCACTGGAGCCTAATTATGCTGAATTGAGCAGGATCGAGACGAATTGACCCAATTCAAGCCAAATAAAGCTAAATCGAGCCGATTCAAGCCTAATCACATGGAATCGCGTCGAAATGCGTTGAATCGAATAGATTAGAGTAGAGAAGGGTACGGTAGCAGAGGCTAGACTACAACACAACAGAACACAAGAGAAAGAAGAGAATAGAATTAAGTAGAGTCGGGTCCAGTAGAATAGAGTCAAATCGAGTTGAAGAGAGCCGAAAAGAGCCAAACAGAGCTGAATAGAGCCGAATTGACCAAATTCAAGGTGAATCGAGATGAATCATGTCGAGTCGTTTGAAATGTGTCGAATCGAATCAAATAGATTAGTGTGGGGAAGGTAGGGTTAGGGTAGGGTAGAGAAGAATAGAATAGAGTAGAATAGAACAGAACAGAAAGAATCGAGTAGACTAGAGTCAAATAGAGTCGAATACTGCCAAAAAGAGCCGAATAGAGTGGAAAAGAGCCGAATAGAACCGAATCGAGTTTAATGGAGCAGAAAGGAGATGAATCGAGCCGATATGACCCGAATCAGGTCGAATCCCATTCAAGTGTGTCGAATAGCATAGAACAGATTACAGTAGGCTAAGTTAGGGTAGGGTAGGGTAGAATAGAGTGCAGTAGAACAGAACAGAAGAGAACAGAACTGAAAGAATAGGGTCGAGAAGAGCAGAGTATAGAAGAGTAGAGTAGAGTAGAGTCGAACATTGCCGAATAGAGCCAAATAGAGCCCAAAAGAGCTAAATGGATAGAAACCAAGACGAATCACGCCGAATCCCGTGGAATCGTGCCGTATCGCGTCGAATCCGGTCGAATTGCATTGAATCTGATCAATTCCAATCCAATCCAATCCAATCAATTAGAATAGACTACAGGACGGGAGAGTACAATACAATACAGTAGAGAATAGTTTAGGATGGAGTAGAATGGTGTAGCATGGAGTCGAGTGGAGTCGAAAAGAGATAATAGAGTTGAGTAGAGTCTAATAGAGCCGAATAGAGCTGAACAGAGCCTATTCGAGCTGACTAGAGCCGAATGGAGCCGATTAGAGCTGAATCGAACCGATTTGAGCCGATTGGGGATGAATGGAGTGGAAAGGAGCCGATTTGAGCCGAATCGCATGGAGATGCGTGGAATCGAATCCAGTAGAATAGATTAGATTAGGGTAGGATGGAATAGAGTAGACTTGAACACAGTAGAAGAGAATGGAAAGGATACAATAGAATAGAGTAGAAAAGGGTAGAGCAGAGCAGAATAGTGTAGAGTAGAATAGAGTAGAGTAGAACAGAGTCGAATCAAGCTGAATGGAGACGAAACGAGACAAATCGCGTCGAATGGCGTCGAATCCCATCGAATCAATTACAGTAGGGTATAGTAGAAGAGCGTAGAATGGAGTAGAATGGTGTGCAATGGAATCGAGTAGAGTAGAAAAGAGCTGAAGAGAGCCGAAGAGGGCCAAAGAGGGCCAAATCGAGCTGAATTGAGCGAAATCGAGCCGAATCCAGTGAATCGAGCCTAATGGAGCCAAATCGAGCCTAATCGAGCTGAATCGACACTATTCGAGACAAATGGAGCCGAATGGACATGAATCACACTGATTCGGTCCCTAGTCGCGTCAAAATTTCTCGAATTCAATTGAATAGACTAGACTAGGGGAGGTTCGGGTAGGCTAGAGTAGGGTAGAATAGAGTAGAATAGAATAAAACAGAACAGAACACAACAAAATAGAACCGAACGACACAGAACGAATACAGAAAAGAGTAGGCTAGAGTGGAGTAGAGGGGAATAGAGTAGAGTAGAATAGATTTGAACAGAGCCAAATTGAGCCGAATCGCGTTGAAATGGGTTGAATCAAATCCAATCAAGTGGATTACAATACCTTAGAGTTGGGTAGCATAGGGTAGGGTAGAATAGAGTAGAATAGTACAGAACAGAGTAGAAACAATACAATAGAGTAGAGAAGAGTAGAATAGAGCTGAATAGAGCCAAATGCAGACAAAATGAGAGGAATCGTGTAGAAGCAAGTAGAGTAAATTAGAGTGGTGTTGGGTAGGGTAGAGCAGAATAAAGTAGAATAGTGTGGAATGAATAGAATGGAGTAGAATGGAGTCAAGTAGAAACGAATAGAGTAGAAAAGAGTCGAATAGAGCAGAATAGGGCCGAAGAAGGCCAAATCGAGCAGATTCGAAGCGATTCAAGCCAAAACAAGCTGAATGGAGCCTAACTGAGCCGAATAGAGCCAAATCGAGCCGAATCGAGCCGATTCAAGCTTCATCGCCTCGAATCGCGTTCAACGCGTCAAATCCAACCCAGACGTATAGATTAGAGAAGGGGAGGGGAGGGGAGGGGAGAATAGAACAGAGTAGAGTGGAATAGAAGAGATTAGAACAGAATAGAAGGAATAGAATCGAGTAGAATCGAGTGGAAAAGAGTAGAGTCGAATAGAGCCGAATAAGCTGAATAGAGACGAATGGAGCTGAATACAGCCGAAAAGAGCTGTATACTGCCGAATCACACCTAATCGAGTGGAATCAAGCAGAATCGCACTGACTGTCACCGAACAGCGTCGAATCGAATCAGGTCGAATCGAGTCGAGTCACATCGTTTTGAATCAAACAAGGTCAAATCGCTTCATATCGTGTCGAATCCCATCGAATCACGTCGAATAACTTCGAATTGCGTCAAACCTCAGAGAATCCTACTGAATCACGTCGAGTCGCATGGAATCTCATCAAATCCCTTCAGATCTTGCCGAATCCAGTCAAGTCCTATCAAATCGCTTTGCACGGAATCGAATTGAATCCAATAGATTAAAGTAGGGTAGGTTCGGGTGGGGTGCCGTTGGGTCGGGTAGGGTAGAATAGAATAGAGTACAACAGAATAGGAGAGAATAGAACAGAACAGAAAGAATACAACAGAATAGAATAGAGTCAAAGAGAGAGAACATAGCCGAATTGAGCCGAGTGGAGACAAAACGAGACGAATCACGTCCGGTTGCTTCGAATCGCGTCAAATCAAATCGAATCGATTAGAAGAGATTAGGGTAGGGAAGGGTAGAATAGAAGAGAGGAAAATAGTGAGGAATGGAGTTGAACGGAGTCCAATAGAGACGGATAGATATGAATAGAGTACAAAAGAGTCTAATAGAGCAGAATAGGGCCGAATAGGCCCAAATAAGGCCTAATTGAGCAGAATCCAGCAGAATCGATGGAATTCGAGCCTAATCGAGCCGAATGGAGTGAAATGGAGCCAAGTCGAGCCGAGTAGAGCCGATTCGAACTGAATCGAGCTGATTCAAGCCTAATCGCGTCAAATCGCGTGGAAATACGTCACATCGAATCTAATCAAATAGATTAGGGAAGGGTAGGGGAGGGGCGGGTGGGTAGAATAGAACAGAATAGTACAGAATAGAATATAGTACAGTAGGGTAGAGTAGAGAGAGTAAAGCAGACAAGAGTAGAGCAGAGTAGAATTGAGTCCAATAGAGTCAAAGAGTGCAGGATATAGCTGAATAGAGCCAATTCTGGCCGAATCGAGTCAAATGGAAACAAAACGAGATGAATCACACCAAATTGCTTCGAATCGCATCCAATCGAATAGATTGGAGTATCGTAGGGTAGAGTAGAACAGAATAGAGTAGAATAGCGTAGAATGGAGAAGAGTGGAGTCAAATGGAGTCGAACAGAGACAAATAGAGTAGAAAAGAGTCGAATCGAGCCAAATAGGGCCGAATAAGGCTGAACCGAGTGGAAACGAGCTGAATTGAAGCGATTCGAGCCAAATCGAGCTGAATCGAGCTGATGTTGCGGAATCGAGCCGACTCAAGCGTGATGGTGTCCGGTCGCATCGAAATGCTTTGAATCGAATCAAATGGAATCGATTAGAATAGGTTAGGGTAGGGTAGTTTATGATAGGAAGACTAGGGTAGATGCAAGTAGACTACATTAGAGTAGACAAGAGAAGGCTAGAGTAGAAGCCTAGACTAGTAAGCTGGACTAGTCAGCTAGACTAGTGGCATAGAGCAGTAGCCTAGACAACTAGTCTTGAAGAGTACCCTAAGTCAGTAATCTGAACGAGTACCCTTGCCTGAACTCTTAGCCTAATCTAGTACCCTTGCCTTAACTAGTAGTCCTAACAAGTACCCTTGCCTTAACCAGTAGTCTTCACTAGTACCCTTGCCTTCACTAGTAGTACGTCCTTAACAAGTAGCCTGAACTGGTACCCTTGCCTTAACCAGTACCCTCAACAAGTACCCATGCCTTAACTAGTAGCCTGGCCTTAACTAGTACCCTGGCCTTAACTAGTAGCCTGAACTAGTACACTTGCCTTAAGGAGTACCCTTGCCCGAACTACTCCCCTTAATTAGGACCCTTATTGAGTAACCCTAAGTAGTAGAGTATGGTACGGTGGGGTAGCATAGGGTAGGGAAGCATACGGTGGAACAGAGAAAATAGAAGGAAATAGAATAGAACAGCATAGGTCAGGGTACGTTAGCTTAGTGCAGGGTATGGTAGAGTAGCATAGGATGGAATCGAGAAAATAGAAAAGGAGACTAGAAAAGAGCAGACTAGATTAGGATAGGCTAGGGTGGGGGAGGGTTTTGTAGAATACAGTAGTGTAGAACGGAATAGAATGGTGTGGAATGGAGTCAAATGGATTCGAACACAGATGCAGAGAGTAGAAAAGAGTTGAATAGAGCCGAATAACGCTGAATAGGACCAAATATGGCCAAAATGAGCCGAATCGAGTCGAGTCGACCAGATTCGGGATGAATGGAGCCTAGTGGAGCTGAAATGAGCCAAATAGAGACAAACTGAACCCAGCAAAATCGAGCCAAAACACACTTAATTGCATCCTATTGCATCGGATCTCGTCGAATTCCATCAAATCCCACCAAAACGCATCAAATCTCGCGGAATCTCACCGAATCCCGTCGAATTGTCTCAAATCGGGTCGAATGGTGTCAAACTGAATGGAATCGAATTAAATTGAATAGATTAGAGTAGTGTAGGTTAGACTGGGATTCAGTAGGGAAGGGCACAGAAGAATAGAATAGAGTAGAACAGAAGAGAATACCAAGAGTAGAACGGAGTAGAGTTGAGTAGAGTGGAATAGTCAGAGTCGGGTAGTGCAGAATATAGATGAATAGATCCAATTCAAGCCGAATCGATTCGAATGGAGAGGAAAGGAGACAAATCGTGATGAATCGAATCGATTAGAATAGATTAGAGTAGGGTAGGGTAGAACAGAATAGAATAGAGTAGAAAAGAGTAGAGTGGTGTGGAATGGAGTTGAATGGAGCCAAATAGAGACAAATAAAGTAGAAAGGGTTGAGTAGAGCTGAACAGGGCTGAATAAGGTTCACTGGAGCCTAATTATGCTGAATTGAGCAGGATCGAGACGAATTGACCCAATTCAAGCCAAATAAAGCTAAATCGAGCCGATTCAAGCCTAATCACATGGAATCGCGTCGAAATGCGTTGAATCGAATAGATTAGAGTAGAGAAGGGTACGGTAGCAGAGGCTAGACTACAACACAACAGAACACAAGAGAAAGAAGAGAATAGAATTAAGTAGAGTCGGGTCCAGTAGAATAGAGTCAAATCGAGTTGAAGAGAGCCGAAAAGAGCCAAACAGAGCTGAATAGAGCCGAATTGACCAAATTCAAGGTGAATCGAGATGAATCATGTCGAGTCGTTTGAAATGTGTCGAATCGAATCAAATAGATTAGTGTGGGGAAGGTAGGGTTAGGGTAGGGTAGAGAAGAATAGAATAGAGTAGAATAGAACAGAACAGAAAGAATCGAGTAGACTAGAGTCAAATAGAGTCGAATACTGCCAAAAAGAGCCGAATAGAGTGGAAAAGAGCCGAATAGAACCGAATCGAGTTTAATGGAGCAGAAAGGAGATGAATCGAGCCGATATGACCCGAATCAGGTCGAATCCCATTCAAGTGTGTCGAATAGCATAGAACAGATTACAGTAGGCTAAGTTAGGGTAGGGTAGGGTAGAATAGAGTGCAGTAGAACAGAACAGAAGAGAACAGAACTGAAAGAATAGGGTCGAGAAGAGCAGAGTATAGAAGAGTAGAGTAGAGTAGAGTCGAACATTGCCGAATAGAGCCAAATAGAGCCCAAAAGAGCTAAATGGATAGAAACCAAGACGAATCACGCCGAATCCCGTGGAATCGTGCCGTATCGCGTCGAATCCGGTCGAATTGCATTGAATCTGATCAATTCCAATCCAATCCAATCCAATCAATTAGAATAGACTACAGGACGGGAGAGTACAATACAATACAGTAGAGAATAGTTTAGGATGGAGTAGAATGGTGTAGCATGGAGTCGAGTGGAGTCGAAAAGAGATAATAGAGTTGAGTAGAGTCTAATAGAGCCGAATAGAGCTGAACAGAGCCTATTCGAGCTGACTAGAGCCGAATGGAGCCGATTAGAGCTGAATCGAACCGATTTGAGCCGATTGGGGATGAATGGAGTGGAAAGGAGCCGATTTGAGCCGAATCGCATGGAGATGCGTGGAATCGAATCCAGTAGAATAGATTAGATTAGGGTAGGATGGAATAGAGTAGACTTGAACACAGTAGAAGAGAATGGAAAGGATACAATAGAATAGAGTAGAAAAGGGTAGAGCAGAGCAGAATAGTGTAGAGTAGAATAGAGTAGAGTAGAACAGAGTCGAATCAAGCTGAATGGAGACGAAACGAGACAAATCGCGTCGAATGGCGTCGAATCCCATCGAATCAATTACAGTAGGGTATAGTAGAAGAGCGTAGAATGGAGTAGAATGGTGTGCAATGGAATCGAGTAGAGTAGAAAAGAGCTGAAGAGAGCCGAAGAGGGCCAAAGAGGGCCAAATCGAGCTGAATTGAGCGAAATCGAGCCGAATCCAGTGAATCGAGCCTAATGGAGCCAAATCGAGCCTAATCGAGCTGAATCGACACTATTCGAGACAAATGGAGCCGAATGGACATGAATCACACTGATTCGGTCCCTAGTCGCGTCAAAATTTCTCGAATTCAATTGAATAGACTAGACTAGGGGAGGTTCGGGTAGGCTAGAGTAGGGTAGAATAGAGTAGAATAGAATAAAACAGAACAGAACACAACAAAATAGAACCGAACGACACAGAACGAATACAGAAAAGAGTAGGCTAGAGTGGAGTAGAGGGGAATAGAGTAGAGTAGAATAGATTTGAACAGAGCCAAATTGAGCCGAATCGCGTTGAAATGGGTTGAATCAAATCCAATCAAGTGGATTACAATACCTTAGAGTTGGGTAGCATAGGGTAGGGTAGAATAGAGTAGAATAGTACAGAACAGAGTAGAAACAATACAATAGAGTAGAGAAGAGTAGAATAGAGCTGAATAGAGCCAAATGCAGACAAAATGAGAGGAATCGTGTAGAAGCAAGTAGAGTAAATTAGAGTGGTGTTGGGTAGGGTAGAGCAGAATAAAGTAGAATAGTGTGGAATGAATAGAATGGAGTAGAATGGAGTCAAGTAGAAACGAATAGAGTAGAAAAGAGTCGAATAGAGCAGAATAGGGCCGAAGAAGGCCAAATCGAGCAGATTCGAAGCGATTGAAGCCAAAACAAGCTGAATGGAGCCTAACTGACCCGAATAGAGCCAAATCGAGCCGAATCGAGCCGATTCAAGCTTCATCGCCTCGAATCGCGTTCAACGCGTCAAATCCAATCGAGACGTATAGATTAGAGAAGGGGAGGGGAGGGGAGGGGAGAATAGAACAGAGTAGAGTGGAATAGAAGAGATTAGAACAGAATAGAAGGAGTAGAATCGAGTGGAAAAGAGTAGAGTCGAATACAGTCGAATAGAGCCTAATAAGCTGAATAGAGACGAATGGAGCTGAATACAGCCGAAAAGAGCTGTATACTGCCGAATCACACCTAATCGAGCGGAATCAAGCAGAATCGCACTGACTGTCACCGAACAGCGTCGAATCGAATCAGGTCGAATCGAGTCGAGTCACATCGTTTTGAATCAAACAAGGTCAAATCGCTTCATATCGTGTCGAATCCCATCGAATCACGTCGAATAACTTCGAATTGCGTCAAACCTCAGAGAATCCTACTGAATCACGTCGAGTCGCATGGAATCTCATCAAATCCCTTCAGATCTTGCCGAATCCAGTCAAGTCCTATCAAATCGCTTTGCACGGAATCGAATTGAATCCAATAGATTAAAGTAGGGTAGGTTCGGGTGGGGTGCCGTTGGGTCGGGTAGGGTAGAATAGAATAGAGTACAACAGAATAGGAGAGAATAGAACAGAACAGAAAGAATACAACAGAATAGAATAGAGTCAAAGAGAGAGAACATAGCCGAATTGAGCCGAGTGGAGACAAAACGAGACGAATCACGTCCGGTTGCTTCGAATCGCGTCAAATCAAATCGAATCGATTAGAAGAGATTAGGGTAGGGAAGGGTAGAATAGAAGAGAGGAAAATAGTGAGGAATGGAGTTGAACGGAGTCCAATAGAGACGGATAGATATGAATAGAGTACAAAAGAGTCTAATAGAGCAGAATAGGGCCGAATAGGCCCAAATAAGGCCTAATTGAGCAGAATCCAGCAGAATCGATGGAATTCGAGCCTAATCGAGCCGAATGGAGTGAAATGGAGCCAAGTCGAGCCGAGTAGAGCCGATTCGAACTGAATCGAGCTGATTCAAGCCTAATCGCGTCAAATCGCGTGGAAATACGTCACATCGAATCTAATCAAATAGATTAGGGAAGGGTAGGGGAGGGGCGGGTGGGTAGAATAGAACAGAATAGTACAGAATAGAATATAGTACAGTAGGGTAGAGTAGAGAGAGTAAAGCAGACAAGAGTAGAGCAGAGTAGAATTGAGTCCAATAGAGTCAAAGAGTGCAGGATATAGCTGAATAGAGCCAATTCTGGCCGAATCGAGTCAAATGGAAACAAAACGAGATGAATCACACCAAATTGCTTCGAATCGCATCCAATCGAATAGATTGGAGTATCGTAGGGTAGAGTAGAACAGAATAGAGTAGAATAGCGTAGAATGGAGAAGAGTGGAGTCAAATGGAGTCGAACAGAGACAAATAGAGTAGAAAAGAGTCGAATCGAGCCAAATAGGGCCGAATAAGGCTGAACCGAGTGGAAACGAGCTGAATTGAAGCGATTCGAGCCAAATCGAGCTGAATCGAGCTGATGTTGCGGAATCGAGCCGACTCAAGCGTGATGGTGTCCGGTCGCATCGAAATGCTTTGAATCGAATCAAATGGAATCGATTAGAATAGGTTAGGGTAGGGTAGTTTATGATAGGAAGACTAGGGTAGATGCAAGTAGACTACATTAGAGTAGACAAGAGAAGGCTAGAGTAGAAGCCTAGACTAGTAAGCTGGACTAGTCAGCTAGACTAGTGGCATAGAGCAGTAGCCTAGACAACTAGTCTTGAAGAGTACCCTAAGTCAGTAATCTGAACGAGTACCCTTGCCTGAACTCTTAGCCTAATCTAGTACCCTTGCCTTAACTAGTAGTCCTAACAAGTACCCTTGCCTTAACCAGTAGTCTTCACTAGTACCCTTGCCTTCACTAGTAGTACGTCCTTAACAAGTAGCCTGAACTGGTACCCTTGCCTTAACCAGTACCCTCAACAAGTACCCATGCCTTAACTAGTAGCCTGGCCTTAACTAGTACCCTGGCCTTAACTAGTAGCCTGAACTAGTACACTTGCCTTAAGGAGTACCCTTGCCCGAACTACTCCCCTTAATTAGGACCCTTATTGAGTAACCCTAAGTAGTAGAGTATGGTACGGTGGGGTAGCATAGGGTAGGGAAGCATACGGTGGAACAGAGAAAATAGAAGGAAATAGAATAGAACAGCATAGGTCAGGGTACGTTAGCTTAGTGCAGGGTATGGTAGAGTAGCATAGGATGGAATCGAGAAAATAGAAAAGGAGACTAGAAAAGAGCAGACTAGATTAGGATAGGCTAGGGTGGGGGAGGGTTTTGTAGAATACAGTAGTGTAGAACGGAATAGAATGGTGTGGAATGGAGTCAAATGGATTCGAACACAGATGCAGAGAGTAGAAAAGAGTTGAATAGAGCCGAATAACGCTGAATAGGACCAAATATGGCCAAAATGAGCCGAATCGAGTCGAGTCGACCAGATTCGGGATGAATGGAGCCTAGTGGAGCTGAAATGAGCCAAATAGAGACAAACTGAACCCAGCAAAATCGAGCCAAAACACACTTAATTGCATCCTATTGCATCGGATCTCGTCGAATTCCATCAAATCCCACCAAAACGCATCAAATCTCGCGGAATCTCACCGAATCCCGTCGAATTGTCTCAAATCGGGTCGAATGGTGTCAAACTGAATGGAATCGAATTAAATTGAATAGATTAGAGTAGTGTAGGTTAGACTGGGATTCAGTAGGGAAGGGCACAGAAGAATAGAATAGAGTAGAACAGAAGAGAATACCAAGAGTAGAACGGAGTAGAGTTGAGTAGAGTGGAATAGTCAGAGTCGGGTAGTGCAGAATATAGATGAATAGATCCAATTCAAGCCGAATCGATTCGAATGGAGAGGAAAGGAGACAAATCGTGATGAATCGAATCGATTAGAATAGATTAGAGTAGGGTAGGGTAGAACAGAATAGAATAGAGTAGAAAAGAGTAGAGTGGTGTGGAATGGAGTTGAATGGAGCCAAATAGAGACAAATAAAGTAGAAAGGGTTGAGTAGAGCTGAACAGGGCTGAATAAGGTTCACTGGAGCCTAATTATGCTGAATTGAGCAGGATCGAGACGAATTGACCCAATTCAAGCCAAATAAAGCTAAATCGAGCCGATTCAAGCCTAATCACATGGAATCGCGTCGAAATGCGTTGAATCGAATAGATTAGAGTAGAGAAGGGTACGGTAGCAGAGGCTAGACTACAACACAACAGAACACAAGAGAAAGAAGAGAATAGAATTAAGTAGAGTCGGGTCCAGTAGAATAGAGTCAAATCGAGTTGAAGAGAGCCGAAAAGAGCCAAACAGAGCTGAATAGAGCCGAATTGACCAAATTCAAGGTGAATCGAGATGAATCATGTCGAGTCGTTTGAAATGTGTCGAATCGAATCAAATAGATTAGTGTGGGGAAGGTAGGGTTAGGGTAGGGTAGAGAAGAATAGAATAGAGTAGAATAGAACAGAACAGAAAGAATCGAGTAGACTAGAGTCAAATAGAGTCGAATACTGCCAAAAAGAGCCGAATAGAGTGGAAAAGAGCCGAATAGAACCGAATCGAGTTTAATGGAGCAGAAAGGAGATGAATCGAGCCGATATGACCCGAATCAGGTCGAATCCCATTCAAGTGTGTCGAATAGCATAGAACAGATTACAGTAGGCTAAGTTAGGGTAGGGTAGGGTAGAATAGAGTGCAGTAGAACAGAACAGAAGAGAACAGAACTGAAAGAATAGGGTCGAGAAGAGCAGAGTATAGAAGAGTAGAGTAGAGTAGAGTCGAACATTGCCGAATAGAGCCAAATAGAGCCCAAAAGAGCTAAATGGATAGAAACCAAGACGAATCACGCCGAATCCCGTGGAATCGTGCCGTATCGCGTCGAATCCGGTCGAATTGCATTGAATCTGATCAATTCCAATCCAATCCAATCCAATCAATTAGAATAGACTACAGGACGGGAGAGTACAATACAATACAGTAGAGAATAGTTTAGGATGGAGTAGAATGGTGTAGCATGGAGTCGAGTGGAGTCGAAAAGAGATAATAGAGTTGAGTAGAGTCTAATAGAGCCGAATAGAGCTGAACAGAGCCTATTCGAGCTGACTAGAGCCGAATGGAGCCGATTAGAGCTGAATCGAACCGATTTGAGCCGATTGGGGATGAATGGAGTGGAAAGGAGCCGATTTGAGCCGAATCGCATGGAGATGCGTGGAATCGAATCCAGTAGAATAGATTAGATTAGGGTAGGATGGAATAGAGTAGACTTGAACACAGTAGAAGAGAATGGAAAGGATACAATAGAATAGAGTAGAAAAGGGTAGAGCAGAGCAGAATAGTGTAGAGTAGAATAGAGTAGAGTAGAACAGAGTCGAATCAAGCTGAATGGAGACGAAACGAGACAAATCGCGTCGAATGGCGTCGAATCCCATCGAATCAATTACAGTAGGGTATAGTAGAAGAGCGTAGAATGGAGTAGAATGGTGTGCAATGGAATCGAGTAGAGTAGAAAAGAGCTGAAGAGAGCCGAAGAGGGCCAAAGAGGGCCAAATCGAGCTGAATTGAGCGAAATCGAGCCGAATCCAGTGAATCGAGCCTAATGGAGCCAAATCGAGCCTAATCGAGCTGAATCGACACTATTCGAGACAAATGGAGCCGAATGGACATGAATCACACTGATTCGGTCCCTAGTCGCGTCAAAATTTCTCGAATTCAATTGAATAGACTAGACTAGGGGAGGTTCGGGTAGGCTAGAGTAGGGTAGAATAGAGTAGAATAGAATAAAACAGAACAGAACACAACAAAATAGAACCGAACGACACAGAACGAATACAGAAAAGAGTAGGCTAGAGTGGAGTAGAGGGGAATAGAGTAGAGTAGAATAGATTTGAACAGAGCCAAATTGAGCCGAATCGCGTTGAAATGGGTTGAATCAAATCCAATCAAGTGGATTACAATACCTTAGAGTTGGGTAGCATAGGGTAGGGTAGAATAGAGTAGAATAGTACAGAACAGAGTAGAAACAATACAATAGAGTAGAGAAGAGTAGAATAGAGCTGAATAGAGCCAAATGCAGACAAAATGAGAGGAATCGTGTAGAAGCAAGTAGAGTAAATTAGAGTGGTGTTGGGTAGGGTAGAGCAGAATAAAGTAGAATAGTGTGGAATGAATAGAATGGAGTAGAATGGAGTCAAGTAGAAACGAATAGAGTAGAAAAGAGTCGAATAGAGCAGAATAGGGCCGAAGAAGGCCAAATCGAGCAGATTCGAAGCGATTCAAGCCAAAACAAGCTGAATGGAGCCTAACTGAGCCGAATAGAGCCAAATCGAGCCGAATCGAGCCGATTCAAGCTTCATCGCCTCGAATCGCGTTCAACGCGTCAAATCCAACCCAGACGTATAGATTAGAGAAGGGGAGGGGAGGGGAGGGGAGAATAGAACAGAGTAGAGTGGAATAGAAGAGATTAGAACAGAATAGAAGGAATAGAATCGAGTAGAATCGAGTGGAAAAGAGTAGAGTCGAATACAGTCGAATAGAGCCGAATAAGCTGAATAGAGACGAATGGAGCTGAATACAGCCGAAAAGAGCTGTATACTGCCGAATCACACCTAATCGAGCGGAATCAAGCAGAATCGCACTGACTGTCACCGAACAGCGTCGAATCGAATCAGGTCGAATCGAGTCGAGTCACATCGTTTTGAATCAAACAAGGTCAAATCGCTTCATATCGTGTCGAATCCCATCGAATCACGTCGAATAACTTCGAATTGCGTCAAACCTCAGAGAATCCTACTGAATCACGTCGAGTCGCATGGAATCTCATCAAATCCCTTCAGATCTTGCCGAATCCAGTCAAGTCCTATCAAATCGCTTTGCACGGAATCGAATTGAATCCAATAGATTAAAGTAGGGTAGGTTCGGGTGGGGTGCCGTTGGGTCGGGTAGGGTAGAATAGAATAGAGTACAACAGAATAGGAGAGAATAGAACAGAACAGAAAGAATACAACAGAATAGAATAGAGTCAAAGAGAGAGAACATAGCCGAATTGAGCCGAGTGGAGACAAAACGAGACGAATCACGTCCGGTTGCTTCGAATCGCGTCAAATCAAATCGAATCGATTAGAAGAGATTAGGGTAGGGAAGGGTAGAATAGAAGAGAGGAAAATAGTGAGGAATGGAGTTGAACGGAGTCCAATAGAGACGGATAGATATGAATAGAGTACAAAAGAGTCTAATAGAGCAGAATAGGGCCGAATAGGCCCAACTAAGGCCTAATTGAGCAGAATCCAGCAGAATCGATGGAATTCGAGCCTAATCGAGCCGAATGGAGTGAAATGGAGCCAAGTCGAGCCGAGTAGAGCCGATTCGAACTGAATCGAGCTGATTCAAGCCTAATCGCGTCAAATCGCGTGGAAATACGTCACATCGAATCTAATCAAATAGATTAGGGAAGGGTAGGGGAGGGGCGGGTGGGTAGAATAGAACAGAATAGTACAGAATAGAATATAGTACAGTAGGGTAGAGTAGAGAGAGTAAAGCAGACAAGAGTAGAGCAGAGTAGAATTGAGTCCAATAGAGTCAAAGAGTGCAGGATATAGCTGAATAGAGCCAATTCTGGCCGAATCGAGTCAAATGGAAACAAAACGAGATGAATCACACCAAATTGCTTCGAATCGCATCCAATCGAATAGATTGGAGTATCGTAGGGTAGAGTAGAACAGAATAGAGTAGAATAGCGTAGAATGGAGAAGAGTGGAGTCAAATGGAGTCGAACAGAGACAAATAGAGTAGAAAAGAGTCGAATCGAGCCAAATAGGGCCGAATAAGGCTGAACCGAGTGGAAACGAGCTGAATTGAAGCGATTCGAGCCAAATCGAGCTGAATCGAGCTGATGTTGCGGAATCGAGCCGACTCAAGCGTGATGGTGTCCGGTCGCATCGAAATGCTTTGAATCGAATCAAATGGAATCGATTAGAATAGGTTAGGGTAGGGTAGTTTATGATAGGAAGACTAGGGTAGATGCAAGTAGACTACATTAGAGTAGACAAGAGAAGGCTAGAGTAGAAGCCTAGACTAGTAAGCTGGACTAGTCAGCTAGACTAGTGGCATAGAGCAGTAGCCTAGACAACTAGTCTTGAAGAGTACCCTAAGTCAGTAATCTGAACGAGTACCCTTGCCTGAACTCTTAGCCTAATCTAGTACCCTTGCCTTAACTAGTAGTCCTAACAAGTACCCTTGCCTTAACCAGTAGTCTTCACTAGTACCCTTGCCTTCACTAGTAGTACGTCCTTAACAAGTAGCCTGAACTGGTACCCTTGCCTTAACCAGTACCCTCAACAAGTACCCATGCCTTAACTAGTAGCCTGGCCTTAACTAGTACCCTGGCCTTAACTAGTAGCCTGAACTAGTACACTTGCCTTAAGGAGTACCCTTGCCCGAACTACTCCCCTTAATTAGGACCCTTATTGAGTAACCCTAAGTAGTAGAGTATGGTACGGTGGGGTAGCATAGGGTAGGGAAGCATACGGTGGAACAGAGAAAATAGAAGGAAATAGAATAGAACAGCATAGGTCAGGGTACGTTAGCTTAGTGCAGGGTATGGTAGAGTAGCATAGGATGGAATCGAGAAAATAGAAAAGGAGACTAGAAAAGAGCAGACTAGATTAGGATAGGGTAGGGTGGGGGAGGGTTTTGTAGAATACAGTAGTGTAGAACGGAATAGAATGGTGTGGAATGGAGTCAAATGGATTCGAACACAGATGCAGAGAGTAGAAAAGAGTTGAATAGAGCCGAATAACGCTGAATAGGACCAAATATGGCCAAAATGAGCCGAATCGAGTCGAGTCGACCAGATTCGGGATGAATGGAGCCTAGTGGAGCTGAAATGAGCCAAATAGAGACAAACTGAACCCAGCAAAATCGAGCCAAAACACACTTAATTGCATCCTATTGCATCGGATCTCGTCGAATTCCATCAAATCCCACCAAAACGCATCAAATCTCGCGGAATCTCACCGAATCCCGTCGAATTGTCTCAAATCGGGTCGAATGGTGTCAAACTGAATGGAATCGAATTAAATTGAATAGATTAGAGTAGTGTAGGTTAGACTGGGATTCAGTAGGGAAGGGCACAGAAGAATAGAATAGAGTAGAACAGAAGAGAATACCAAGAGTAGAACGGAGTAGAGTTGAGTAGAGTGGAATAGTCAGAGTCGGGTAGTGCAGAATATAGATGAATAGATCCAATTCAAGCCGAATCGATTCGAATGGAGAGGAAAGGAGACAAATCGTGATGAATCGAATCGATTAGAATAGATTAGAGTAGGGTAGGGTAGAACAGAATAGAATAGAGTAGAAAAGAGTAGAGTGGTGTGGAATGGAGTTGAATGGAGCCAAATAGAGACAAATAAAGTAGAAAGGGTTGAGTAGAGCTGAACAGGGCTGAATAAGGTTCACTGGAGCCTAATTATGCTGAATTGAGCAGGATCGAGACGAATTGACCCAATTCAAGCCAAATAAAGCTAAATCGAGCCGATTCAAGCCTAATCACATGGAATCGCGTCGAAATGCGTTGAATCGAATAGATTAGAGTAGAGAAGGGTACGGTAGCAGAGGCTAGACTACAACACAACAGAACACAAGAGAAAGAAGAGAATAGAATTAAGTAGAGTCGGGTCCAGTAGAATAGAGTCAAATCGAGTTGAAGAGAGCCGAAAAGAGCCAAACAGAGCTGAATAGAGCCGAATTGACCAAATTCAAGGTGAATCGAGATGAATCATGTCGAGTCGTTTGAAATGTGTCGAATCGAATCAAATAGATTAGTGTGGGGAAGGTAGGGTTAGGGTAGGGTAGAGAAGAATAGAATAGAGTAGAATAGAACAGAACAGAAAGAATCGAGTAGACTAGAGTCAAATAGAGTCGAATACTGCCAAAAAGAGCCGAATAGAGTGGAAAAGAGCCGAATAGAACCGAATCGAGTTTAATGGAGCAGAAAGGAGATGAATCGAGCCGATATGACCCGAATCAGGTCGAATCCCATTCAAGTGTGTCGAATAGCATAGAACAGATTACAGTAGGCTAAGTTAGGGTAGGGTAGGGTAGAATAGAGTGCAGTAGAACAGAACAGAAGAGAACAGAACTGAAAGAATAGGGTCGAGAAGAGCAGAGTATAGAAGAGTAGAGTAGAGTAGAGTCGAACATTGCCGAATAGAGCCAAATAGAGCCCAAAAGAGCTAAATGGATAGAAACCAAGACGAATCACGCCGAATCCCGTGGAATCGTGCCGTATCGCGTCGAATCCGGTCGAATTGCATTGAATCTGATCAATTCCAATCCAATCCAATCCAATCAATTAGAATAGACTACAGGACGGGAGAGTACAATACAATACAGTAGAGAATAGTTTAGGATGGAGTAGAATGGTGTAGCATGGAGTCGAGTGGAGTCGAAAAGAGATAATAGAGTTGAGTAGAGTCTAATAGAGCCGAATAGAGCTGAACAGAGCCTATTCGAGCTGACTAGAGCCGAATGGAGCCGATTAGAGCTGAATCGAACCGATTTGAGCCGATTGGGGATGAATGGAGTGGAAAGGAGCCGATTTGAGCCGAATCGCATGGAGATGCGTGGAATCGAATCCAGTAGAATAGATTAGATTAGGGTAGGATGGAATAGAGTAGACTTGAACACAGTAGAAGAGAATGGAAAGGATACAATAGAATAGAGTAGAAAAGGGTAGAGCAGAGCAGAATAGTGTAGAGTAGAATAGAGTAGAGTAGAACAGAGTCGAATCAAGCTGAATGGAGACGAAACGAGACAAATCGCGTCGAATGGCGTCGAATCCCATCGAATCAATTACAGTAGGGTATAGTAGAAGAGCGTAGAATGGAGTAGAATGGTGTGCAATGGAATCGAGTAGAGTAGAAAAGAGCTGAAGAGAGCCGAAGAGGGCCAAAGAGGGCCAAATCGAGCTGAATTGAGCGAAATCGAGCCGAATCCAGTGAATCGAGCCTAATGGAGCCAAATCGAGCCTAATCGAGCTGAATCGACACTATTCGAGACAAATGGAGCCGAATGGACATGAATCACACTGATTCGGTCCCTAGTCGCGTCAAAATTTCTCGAATTCAATTGAATAGACTAGACTAGGGGAGGTTCGGGTAGGCTAGAGTAGGGTAGAATAGAGTAGAATAGAATAAAACAGAACAGAACACAACAAAATAGAACCGAACGACACAGAACGAATACAGAAAAGAGTAGGCTAGAGTGGAGTAGAGGGGAATAGAGTAGAGTAGAATAGATTTGAACAGAGCCAAATTGAGCCGAATCGCGTTGAAATGGGTTGAATCAAATCCAATCAAGTGGATTACAATACCTTAGAGTTGGGTAGCATAGGGTAGGGTAGAATAGAGTAGAATAGTACAGAACAGAGTAGAAACAATACAATAGAGTAGAGAAGAGTAGAATAGAGCTGAATAGAGCCAAATGCAGACAAAATGAGAGGAATCGTGTAGAAGCAAGTAGAGTAAATTAGAGTGGTGTTGGGTAGGGTAGAGCAGAATAAAGTAGAATAGTGTGGAATGAATAGAATGGAGTAGAATGGAGTCAAGTAGAAACGAATAGAGTAGAAAAGAGTCGAATAGAGCAGAATAGGGCCGAAGAAGGCCAAATCGAGCAGATTCGAAGCGATTCAAGCCAAAACAAGCTGAATGGAGCCTAACTGAGCCGAATAGAGCCAAATCGAGCCGAATCGAGCCGATTCAAGCTTCATCGCCTCGAATCGCGTTCAACGCGTCAAATCCAATCCAGACGTATAGATTAGAGAAGGGGAGGGGAGGGGAGGGGAGAATAGAACAGAGTAGAGTGGAATAGAAGAGATTAGAACAGAATAGAAGGAATAGAATCGAGTAGAATCGAGTGGAAAAGAGTAGAGTCGAATACAGTCGAATAGAGCCGAATAAGCTGAATAGAGACGAATGGAGCTGAATACAGCCGAAAAGAGCTGTATACTGCCGAATCACACCTAATCGAGCGGAATCAAGCAGAATCGCACTGACTGTCACCGAACAGCGTCGAATCGAATCAGGTCGAATCGAGTCGAGTCACATCGTTTTGAATCAAACAAGGTCAAATCGCTTCATATCGTGTCGAATCCCATCGAATCACGTCGAATAACTTCGAATTGCGTCAAACCTCAGAGAATCCTACTGAATCACGTCGAGTCGCATGGAATCTCATCAAATCCCTTCAGATCTTGCCGAATCCAGTCAAGTCCTATCAAATCGCTTTGCACGGAATCGAATTGAATCCAATAGATTAAAGTAGGGTAGGTTCGGGTGGGGTGCCGTTGGGTCGGGTAGGGTAGAATAGAATAGAGTACAACAGAATAGGAGAGAATAGAACAGAACAGAAAGAATACAACAGAATAGAATAGAGTCAAAGAGAGAGAACATAGCCGAATTGAGCCGAGTGGAGACAAAACGAGACGAATCACGTCCGGTTGCTTCGAATCGCGTCAAATCAAATCGAATCGATTAGAAGAGATTAGGGTAGGGAAGGGTAGAATAGAAGAGAGGAAAATAGTGAGGAATGGAGTTGAACGGAGTCCAATAGAGACGGATAGATATGAATAGAGTACAAAAGAGTCTAATAGAGCAGAATAGGGCCGAATAGGCCCAAATAAGGCCTAATTGAGCAGAATCCAGCAGAATCGATGGAATTCGAGCCTAATCGAGCCGAATGGAGTGAAATGGAGCCAAGTCGAGCCGAGTAGAGCCGATTCGAACTGAATCGAGCTGATTCAAGCCTAATCGCGTCAAATCGCGTGGAAATACGTCACATCGAATCTAATCAAATAGATTAGGGAAGGGTAGGGGAGGGGCGGGTGGGTAGAATAGAACAGAATAGTACAGAATAGAATATAGTACAGTAGGGTAGAGTAGAGAGAGTAAAGCAGACAAGAGTAGAGCAGAGTAGAATTGAGTCCAATAGAGTCAAAGAGTGCAGGATATAGCTGAATAGAGCCAATTCTGGCCGAATCGAGTCAAATGGAAACAAAACGAGATGAATCACACCAAATTGCTTCGAATCGCATCCAATCGAATAGATTGGAGTATCGTAGGGTAGAGTAGAACAGAATAGAGTAGAATAGCGTAGAATGGAGAAGAGTGGAGTCAAATGGAGTCGAACAGAGACAAATAGAGTAGAAAAGAGTCGAATCGAGCCAAATAGGGCCGAATAAGGCTGAACCGAGTGGAAACGAGCTGAATTGAAGCGATTCGAGCCAAATCGAGCTGAATCGAGCTGATGTTGCGGAATCGAGCCGACTCAAGCGTGATGGTGTCCGGTCGCATCGAAATGCTTTGAATCGAATCAAATGGAATCGATTAGAATAGGTTAGGGTAGGGTAGTTTATGATAGGAAGACTAGGGTAGATGCAAGTAGACTACATTAGAGTAGACAAGAGAAGGCTAGAGTAGAAGCCTAGACTAGTAAGCTGGACTAGTCAGCTAGACTAGTGGCATAGAGCAGTAGCCTAGACAACTAGTCTTGAAGAGTACCCTAAGTCAGTAATCTGAACGAGTACCCTTGCCTGAACTCTTAGCCTAATCTAGTACCCTTGCCTTAACTAGTAGTCCTAACAAGTACCCTTGCCTTAACCAGTAGTCTTCACTAGTACCCTTGCCTTCACTAGTAGTACGTCCTTAACAAGTAGCCTGAACTGGTACCCTTGCCTTAACCAGTACCCTCAACAAGTACCCATGCCTTAACTAGTAGCCTGGCCTTAACTAGTAGCCTGGCCTTAACTAGTAGCCTGAACTAGTACACTTGCCTTAAGGAGTACCCTTGCCCGAACTACTCCCCTTAATTAGGACCCTTATTGAGTAACCCTAAGTAGTAGAGTATGGTACGGTGGGGTAGCATAGGGTAGGGAAGCATACGGTGGAACAGAGAAAATAGAAGGAAATAGAATAGAACAGCATAGGTCAGGGTACGTTAGCTTAGTGCAGGGTATGGTAGAGTAGCATAGGATGGAATCGAGAAAATAGAAAAGGAGACTAGAAAAGAGCAGACTAGATTAGGATAGGGTAGGGTGGGGGAGGGTTTTGTAGAATACAGTAGTGTAGAACGGAATAGAATGGTGTGGAATGGAGTCAAATGGATTCGAACACAGATGCAGAGAGTAGAAAAGAGTTGAATAGAGCCGAATAACGCTGAATAGGACCAAATATGGCCAAAATGAGCCGAATCGAGTCGAGTCGACCAGATTCGGGATGAATGGAGCCTAGTGGAGCTGAAATGAGCCAAATAGAGACAAACTGAACCCAGCAAAATCGAGCCAAAACACACTTAATTGCATCCTATTGCATCGGATCTCGTCGAATTCCATCAAATCCCACCAAAACGCATCAAATCTCGCGGAATCTCACCGAATCCCGTCGAATTGTCTCAAATCGGGTCGAATGGTGTCAAACTGAATGGAATCGAATTAAATTGAATAGATTAGAGTAGTGTAGGTTAGACTGGGATTCAGTAGGGAAGGGCACAGAAGAATAGAATAGAGTAGAACAGAAGAGAATACCAAGAGTAGAACGGAGTAGAGTTGAGTAGAGTGGAATAGTCAGAGTCGGGTAGTGCAGAATATAGATGAATAGATCCAATTCAAGCCGAATCGATTCGAATGGAGAGGAAAGGAGACAAATCGTGATGAATCGAATCGATTAGAATAGATTAGAGTAGGGTAGGGTAGAACAGAATAGAATAGAGTAGAAAAGAGTAGAGTGGTGTGGAATGGAGTTGAATGGAGCCAAATAGAGACAAATAAAGTAGAAAGGGTTGAGTAGAGCTGAACAGGGCTGAATAAGGTTCACTGGAGCCTAATTATGCTGAATTGAGCAGGATCGAGACGAATTGACCCAATTCAAGCCAAATAAAGCTAAATCGAGCCGATTCAAGCCTAATCACATGGAATCGCGTCGAAATGCGTTGAATCGAATAGATTAGAGTAGAGAAGGGTACGGTAGCAGAGGCTAGACTACAACACAACAGAACACAAGAGAAAGAAGAGAATAGAATTAAGTAGAGTCGGGTCCAGTAGAATAGAGTCAAATCGAGTTGAAGAGAGCCGAAAAGAGCCAAACAGAGCTGAATACAGCCGAATTGACCAAATTCAAGGTGAATCGAGATGAATCATGTCGAGTCGTTTGAAATGTGTCGAATCGAATCAAATAGATTAGTGTGGGGAAGGTAGGGTTAGGGTAGGGTAGAGAAGAATAGAATAGAGTAGAATAGAACAGAACAGAAAGAATCGAGTAGACTAGAGTCAAATAGAGTCGAATACTGCCAAAAAGAGCCGAATAGAGTGGAAAAGAGCCGAATAGAACCGAATCGAGTTTAATGGAGCAGAAAGGAGATGAATCGAGCCGATATGACCCGAATCAGGTCGAATCCCATTCAAGTGTGTCGAATAGCATAGAACAGATTACAGTAGGCTAAGTTAGGGTAGGGTAGGGTAGAATAGAGTGCAGTAGAACAGAACAGAAGAGAACAGAACTGAAAGAATAGGGTCGAGAAGAGCAGAGTATAGAAGAGTAGAGTAGAGTAGAGTCGAACATTGCCGAATAGAGCCAAATAGAGCCCAAAAGAGCTAAATGGATAGAAACCAAGACGAATCACGCCGAATCCCGTGGAATCGTGCCGTATCGCGTCGAATCCGGTCGAATTGCATTGAATCTGATCAATTCCAATCCAATCCAATCCAATCAATTAGAATAGACTACAGGACGGGAGAGTACAATACAATACAGTAGAGAATAGTTTAGGATGGAGTAGAATGGTGTAGCATGGAGTCGAGTGGAGTCGAAAAGAGATAATAGAGTTGAGTAGAGTCTAATAGAGCCGAATAGAGCTGAACAGAGCCTATTCGAGCTGACTAGAGCCGAATGGAGCCGATTAGAGCTGAATCGAACCGATTTGAGCCGATTGGGGATGAATGGAGTGGAAAGGAGCCGATTTGAGCCGAATCGCATGGAGATGCGTGGAATCGAATCCAGTAGAATAGATTAGATTAGGGTAGGATGGAATAGAGTAGACTTGAACACAGTAGAAGAGAATGGAAAGGATACAATAGAATAGAGTAGAAAAGGGTAGAGCAGAGCAGAATAGTGTAGAGTAGAATAGAGTAGAGTAGAACAGAGTCGAATCAAGCTGAATGGAGACGAAACGAGACAAATCGCGTCGAATGGCGTCGAATCCCATCGAATCAATTACAGTAGGGTATAGTAGAAGAGCGTAGAATGGAGTAGAATGGTGTGCAATGGAATCGAGTAGAGTAGAAAAGAGCTGAAGAGAGCCGAAGAGGGCCAAAGAGGGCCAAATCGAGCTGAATTGAGCGAAATCGAGCCGAATCCAGTGAATCGAGCCTAATGGAGCCAAATCGAGCCTAATCGAGCTGAATCGACACTATTCGAGACAAATGGAGCCGAATGGACATGAATCACACTGATTCGGTCCCTAGTCGCGTCAAAATTTCTCGAATTCAATTGAATAGACTAGACTAGGGGAGGTTCGGGTAGGCTAGAGTAGGGTAGAATAGAGTAGAATAGAATAAAACAGAACAGAACACAACAAAATAGAACCGAACGACACAGAACGAATACAGAAAAGAGTAGGCTAGAGTGGAGTAGAGGGGAATAGAGTAGAGTAGAATAGATTTGAACAGAGCCAAATTGAGCCGAATCGCGTTGAAATGGGTTGAATCAAATCCAATCAAGTGGATTACAATACCTTAGAGTTGGGTAGCATAGGGTAGGGTAGAATAGAGTAGAATAGTACAGAACAGAGTAGAAACAATACAATAGAGTAGAGAAGAGTAGAATAGAGCTGAATAGAGCCAAATGCAGACAAAATGAGAGGAATCGTGTAGAAGCAAGTAGAGTAAATTAGAGTGGTGTTGGGTAGGGTAGAGCAGAATAAAGTAGAATAGTGTGGAATGAATAGAATGGAGTAGAATGGAGTCAAGTAGAAACGAATAGAGTAGAAAAGAGTCGAATAGAGCAGAATAGGGCCGAAGAAGGCCAAATCGAGCAGATTCGAAGCGATTCAAGCCAAAACAAGCTGAATGGAGCCTAACTGAGCCGAATAGAGCCAAATCGAGCCGAATCGAGCCGATTCAAGCTTCATCGCCTCGAATCGCGTTCAACGCGTCAAATCCAATCCAGACGTATAGATTAGAGAAGGGGAGGGGAGGGGAGGGGAGAATAGAACAGAGTAGAGTGGAATAGAAGAGATTAGAACAGAATAGAAGGAATAGAATCGAGTAGAATCGAGTGGAAAAGAGTAGAGTCGAATACAGTCGAATAGAGCCGAATAAGCTGAATAGAGACGAATGGAGCTGAATACAGCCGAAAAGAGCTGTATACTGCCGAATCACACCTAATCGAGCGGAATCAAGCAGAATCGCACTGACTGTCACCGAACAGCGTCGAATCGAATCAGGTCGAATCGAGTCGAGTCACATCGTTTTGAATCAAACAAGGTCAAATCGCTTCATATCGTGTCGAATCCCATCGAATCACGTCGAATAACTTCGAATTGCGTCAAACCTCAGAGAATCCTACTGAATCACGTCGAGTCGCATGGAATCTCATCAAATCCCTTCAGATCTTGCCGAATCCAGTCAAGTCCTATCAAATCGCTTTGCACGGAATCGAATTGAATCCAATAGATTAAAGTAGGGTAGGTTCGGGTGGGGTGCCGTTGGGTCGGGTAGGGTAGAATAGAATAGAGTACAACAGAATAGGAGAGAATAGAACAGAACAGAAAGAATACAACAGAATAGAATAGAGTCAAAGAGAGAGAACATAGCCGAATTGAGCCGAGTGGAGACAAAACGAGACGAATCACGTCCGGTTGCTTCGAATCGCGTCAAATCAAATCGAATCGATTAGAAGAGATTAGGGTAGGGAAGGGTAGAATAGAAGAGAGGAAAATAGTGAGGAATGGAGTTGAACGGAGTCCAATAGAGACGGATAGATATGAATAGAGTACAAAAGAGTCTAATAGAGCAGAATAGGGCCGAATAGGCCCAAATAAGGCCTAATTGAGCAGAATCCAGCAGAATCGATGGAATTCGAGCCTAATCGAGCCGAATGGAGTGAAATGGAGCCAAGTCGAGCCGAGTAGAGCCGATTCGAACTGAATCGAGCTGATTCAAGCCTAATCGCGTCAAATCGCGTGGAAATACGTCACATCGAATCTAATCAAATAGATTAGGGAAGGGTAGGGGAGGGGCGGGTGGGTAGAATAGAACAGAATAGTACAGAATAGAATATAGTACAGTAGGGTAGAGTAGAGAGAGTAAAGCAGACAAGAGTAGAGCAGAGTAGAATTGAGTCCAATAGAGTCAAAGAGTGCAGGATATAGCTGAATAGAGCCAATTCTGGCCGAATCGAGTCAAATGGAAACAAAACGAGATGAATCACACCAAATTGCTTCGAATCGCATCCAATCGAATAGATTGGAGTATCGTAGGGTAGAGTAGAACAGAATAGAGTAGAATAGCGTAGAATGGAGAAGAGTGGAGTCAAATGGAGTCGAACAGAGACAAATAGAGTAGAAAAGAGTCGAATCGAGCCAAATAGGGCCGAATAAGGCTGAACCGAGTGGAAACGAGCTGAATTGAAGCGATTCGAGCCAAATCGAGCTGAATCGAGCTGATGTTGCGGAATCGAGCCGACTCAAGCGTGATGGTGTCCGGTCGCATCGAAATGCTTTGAATCGAATCAAATGGAATCGATTAGAATAGGTTAGGGTAGGGTAGTTTATGATAGGAAGACTAGGGTAGATGCAAGTAGACTACATTAGAGTAGACAAGAGAAGGCTAGAGTAGAAGCCTAGACTAGTAAGCTGGACTAGTCAGCTAGACTAGTGGCATAGAGCAGTAGCCTAGACAACTAGTCTTGAAGAGTACCCTAAGTCAGTAATCTGAACGAGTACCCTTGCCTGAACTCTTAGCCTAATCTAGTACCCTTGCCTTAACTAGTAGTCCTAACAAGTACCCTTGCCTTAACCAGTAGTCTTCACTAGTACCCTTGCCTTCACTAGTAGTACGTCCTTAACAAGTAGCCTGAACTGGTACCCTTGCCTTAACCAGTACCCTCAACAAGTACCCATGCCTTAACTAGTAGCCTGGCCTTAACTAGTAGCCTGGCCTTAACTAGTAGCCTGAACTAGTACACTTGCCTTAAGGAGTACCCTTGCCCGAACTACTCCCCTTAATTAGGACCCTTATTGAGTAACCCTAAGTAGTAGAGTATGGTACGGTGGGGTAGCATAGGGTAGGGAAGCATACGGTGGAACACAGAAAATAGAAGGAAATAGAATAGAACAGCATAGGTCAGGGTACGTTAGCTTAGTGCAGGGTATGGTAGAGTAGCATAGGATGGAATCGAGAAAATAGAAAAGGAGACTAGAAAAGAGCAGACTAGATTAGGATAGGGTAGGGTGGGGGAGGGTTTTGTAGAATACAGTAGTGTAGAACGGAATAGAATGGTGTGGAATGGAGTCAAATGGATTCGAACACAGATGCAGAGAGTAGAAAAGAGTTGAATAGAGCCGAATAACGCTGAATAGGACCAAATATGGCCAAAATGAGCCGAATTGAGTCGAGTCGACCAGATTCGGGATGAATGGAGCCTAGTGGAGCTGAAATGAGCCAAATAGAGACAAACTGAACCCAGCAAAATCGAGCCAAAACACACTTAATTGCATCCTATTGCATCGGATCTCGTCGAATTCCATCAAATCCCACCAAAACGCATCAAATCTCGCGGAATCTCACCGAATCCCGTCGAATTGTCTCAAATCGGGTCGAATGGTGTCAAACTGAATGGAATCGAATTAAATTGAATAGATTAGAGTAGTGTAGGTTAGACTGGGATTCAGTAGGGAAGGGCACAGAAGAATAGAATAGAGTAGAACAGAAGAGAATATCAAGAGTAGAACGGAGTAGAGTTGAGTAGAGTGGAATAGTCAGAGTCGGGTAGTGCAGAATATAGATGAATAGATCCAATTCAAGCCGAATCGATTCGAATGGAGAGGAAAGGAGACAAATCGTGATGAATCGAATCGATTAGAATAGATTAGAGTAGGGTAGGGTAGAACAGAATAGAATAGAGTAGAAAAGAGTAGAGTGGTGTGGAATGGAGTTGAATGGAGCCAAATAGAGACAAATAAAGTAGAAAGGGTTGAGTAGAGCTGAACAGGGCTGAATAAGGTTCACTGGAGCCTAATTATGCTGAATTGAGCAGGATCGAGACGAATTGACCCAATTCAAGCCAAATAAAGCTAAATCGAGCCGATTCAAGCCTAATCACATGGAATCGCGTCGAAATGCGTTGAATCGAATAGATTAGAGTAGAGAAGGGTACGGTAGCAGAGGCTAGACTACAACACAACAGAACACAAGAGAAAGAAGAGAATAGAATTAAGTAGAGTCGGGTCCAGTAGAATAGAGTCAAATCGAGTTGAAGAGAGCCGAAAAGAGCCAAACAGAGCTGAATACAGCCGAATTGACCAAATTCAAGGTGAATCGAGATGAATCATGTCAAGTCGTTTGAAATGTGTCGAATCGAATCAAATAGATTAGTGTGGGGAAGGTAGGGTTAGGGTAGGGTAGAGAAGAATAGAATAGAGTAGAATAGAACAGAACAGAAAGAATCGAGTAGACTAGAGTCAAATAGAGTCGAATACTGCCAAAAAGAGCCGAATAGAGTGGAAAAGAGCCGAATAGAACCGAATCGAGTTTAATGGAGCAGAAAGGAGATGAATCGAGCCGATATGACCCGAATCAGGTCGAATCCCATTCAAGTGTGTCGAATAGCATAGAACAGATTACAGTAGGCTAAGTTAGGGTAGGGTAGGGTAGAATAGAGTGCAGTAGAACAGAACAGAAGAGAACAGAACTGAAAGAATAGGGTCGAGAAGAGCAGAGTATAGAAGAGTAGAGTAGAGTAGAGTCGAACATTGCCGAATAGAGCCAAATAGAGCCCAAAAGAGCTAAATGGATAGAAACCAAGACGAATCACGCCGAATCCCGTGGAATCGTGCCGTATCGCGTCGAATCCGGTCGAATTGCATTGAATCTGATCAATTCCAATCCAATCCAATCCAATCAATTAGAATAGACTACAGTACGGGAGAGTACAATACAATACAGTAGAGAATAGTTTAGGATGGAGTAGAATGGTGTTGCATGGAGTCGAGTGGAGTCGAAAAGAGATAATAGAGTTGAGTAGAGTCTAATAGAGCCGAATAGAGCTGAACAGAGCCTATTCGAGCTGACTAGAGCCGAATGGAGCCGATTAGAGCTGAATCGAACCGATTTGAGCCGATTGGGGATGAATGGAGTGGAAAGGAGCCGATTTGAGCCGAATCGCATCGAGATGTGTGGAATCGAATCCAGTAGAATAGATTAGATTAGGGTAGGATGGAATAGAGTAGACTTGAACACAGTAGAAGAGAATGGAAAGGATACAATAGAATAGAGTAGAAAAGGGTAGAGCAGAGCAGAATAGTGTAGAGTAGAATAGAGTAGAGTAGAACAGAGTCGAATCAAGCTGAATGGAGACGAAACGAGACAAATCGCGTCGAATGGCGTCGAATCCCATCGAATCAATTACAGTAGGGTATAGTAGAAGAGCGTAGAATGGAGTAGAATGGTGTGCAATGGAATCGAGTAGAGTAGAAAAGAGCTGAATAGAGCCGAATAGGGCCAAAGAGGGCCAAATCGAGCTGAATTGAGCGAAATCGAGCCGAATCCAGTGAATCGAGCCTAATGGAGCCAAATCGAGCCTAATCGAGCTGAATCGACACTATTCGAGACAAATGGAGCCGAATGGACATGAATCACACTGATTCGGTCCCTAGTCGCGTCAAAATTTCTCGAATTCAATTGAATAGACTAGACTAGGGGAGGTTCGGGTAGGCTAGAGTAGGGTAGAATAGAGTAGAATAGAATAAAACAGAACAGAACACAACAAAATAGAACCGAACGACACAGAACGAATACAGAAAAGAGTAGGCTAGAGTGGAGTAGAGGGGAATAGAGTAGAATAGATTTGAACAGAGCCAAATTGAGCCGAATCGCGTTGAAATGGGTTGAATCAAATCCAATCAAGTGGATTACAATACCTTAGAGTTGGGTAGCATAGGGTAGGGTAGAATAGAGTAGAATAGTACAGAACAGAGTAGAAACAATACAATAGAGTAGAGAAGAGTAGAATAGAGCTGAATAGAGCCAAATGCAGACAAAATGAGAGGAATCGTGTAGAAGCAAGTAGAGTAAATTAGAGTGGTGTTGGGTAGGGTAGAGCAGAATAAAGTAGAATAGTGTGGAATGAATAGAATGGAGTAGAATGGAGTCAAGTAGAAACGAATAGAGTAGAAAAGAGTCGAATAGAGCAGAATAGGGCCGAAGAAGGCCAAATCGAGCAGATTCGAAGCGATTCAAGCCAAAACAAGCTGAATGGAGCCTAACTGAGCCGAATAGAGCCAAATCGAGCCGAATCGAGCCGATTCAAGCTTCATCGCCTCGAATCGCGTTCAACGCGTCAAATCCAATCCAGACGTATAGATTAGAGAAGGGGAGGGGAGGGGAGGGGAGAATAGAACAGAGTAGAGTGGAATAGAAGAGATTAGAACAGAATAGAAGGAATAGAATCGAGTAGAATCGAGTGGAAAAGAGTAGAGTCGAATACAGTCGAATAGAGCCGAATAAGCTGAATAGAGACGAATGGAGCTGAATACAGCCGAAAAGAGCTGTATACTGCCGAATCACACCTAATCGAGCGGAATCAAGCAGAATCGCACTGACTGTCACCGAACAGCGTCGAATCGAATCAGGTCGAATCGAGTCGAGTCACATCGTTTTGAATCAAACAAGGTCAAATCGCTTCATATCGTGTCGAATCCCATCGAATCACGTCGAATAACTTCGAATTGCGTCAAACCTCAGAGAATCCTACTGAATCACGTCGAGTCGCATGGAATCTCATCAAATCCCTTCAGATCTTGCCGAATCCAGTCAAGTCCTATCAAATCGCTTTGCACGGAATCGAATTGAATCCAATAGATTAAAGTAGGGTAGGTTCGGGTGGGGTGCCGTTGGGTCGGGTAGGGTAGAATAGAATAGAGTACAACAGAATAGGAGAGAATAGAACAGAACAGAAAGAATACAACAGAATAGAATAGAGTCAAAGAGAGAGAACATAGCCGAATTGAGCCGAGTGGAGACAAAACGAGACGAATCACGTCCGGTTGCTTCGAATCGCGTCAAATCAAATCGAATCGATTAGAAGAGATTAGGGTAGGGAAGGGTAGAATAGAAGAGAGGAAAATAGTGAGGAATGGAGTTGAACGGAGTCCAATAGAGACGGATAGATATGAATAGAGTACAAAAGAGTCTAATAGAGCAGAATAGGGCCGAATAGGCCCAAATAAGGCCTAATTGAGCAGAATCCAGCAGAATCGATGGAATTCGAGCCTAATCGAGCCGAATGGAGTGAAATGGAGCCAAGTCGAGCCGAGTAGAGCCGATTCGAACTGAATCGAGCTGATTCAAGCCTAATCGCGTCAAATCGCGTGGAAATACGTCACATCGAATCTAATCAAATAGATTAGGGAAGGGTAGGGGAGGGGCGGGTGGGTAGAATAGAACAGAATAGTACAGAATAGAATATAGTACAGTAGGGTAGAGTAGAGAGAGTAAAGCAGACAAGAGTAGAGCAGAGTAGAATTGAGTCCAATAGAGTCAAAGAGTGCAGGATATAGCTGAATAGAGCCAATTCTGGCCGAATCGAGTCAAATGGAAACAAAACGAGATGAATCACACCAAATTGCTTCGAATCGCATCCAATCGAATAGATTGGAGTATCGTAGGGTAGAGTAGAACAGAATAGAGTAGAATAGCGTAGAATGGAGAAGAGTGGAGTCAAATGGAGTCGAACAGAGACAAATAGAGTAGAAAAGAGTCGAATCGAGCCAAATAGGGCCGAATAAGGCTGAACCGAGTGGAAACGAGCTGAATTGAAGCGATTCGAGCCAAATCGAGCTGAATCGAGCTGATGTTGCGGAATCGAGCCGACTCAAGCGTGATGGTGTCCGGTCGCATCGAAATGCTTTGAATCGAATCAAATGGAATCGATTAGAATAGGTTAGGGTAGGGTAGTTTATGATAGGAAGACTAGGGTAGATGCAAGTAGACTACATTAGAGTAGACAAGAGAAGGCTAGAGTAGAAGCCTAGACTAGTAAGCTGGACTAGTCAGCTAGACTAGTGGCATAGAGCAGTAGCCTAGACAACTAGTCTTGAAGAGTACCCTAAGTCAGTAATCTGAACGAGTACCCTTGCCTGAACTCTTAGCCTAATCTAGTACCCTTGCCTTAACTAGTAGTCCTAACAAGTACCCTTGCCTTAACCAGTAGTCTTCACTAGTACCCTTGCCTTCACTAGTAGTACGTCCTTAACAAGTAGCCTGAACTGGTACCCTTGCCTTAACCAGTACCCTCAACAAGTACCCATGCCTTAACTAGTAGCCTGGCCTTAACTAGTAGCCTGGCCTTAACTAGTAGCCTGAACTAGTACACTTGCCTTAAGGAGTACCCTTGCCCGAACTACTCCCCTTAATTAGGACCCTTATTGAGTAACCCTAAGTAGTAGAGTATGGTACGGTGGGGTAGCATAGGGTAGGGAAGCATACGGTGGAACAGAGAAAATAGAAGGAAATAGAATAGAACAGCATAGGTCAGGGTACGTTAGCTTAGTGCAGGGTATGGTAGAGTAGCATAGGATGGAATCGAGAAAATAGAAAAGGAGACTAGAAAAGAGCAGACTAGATTAGGATAGGCTAGGGTGGGGGAGGGTTTTGTAGAATACAGTAGTGTAGAACGGAATAGAATGGTGTGGAATGGAGTCAAATGGATTCGAACACAGATGCAGAGAGTAGAAAAGAGTTGAATAGAGCCGAATAACGCTGAATAGGACCAAATATGGCCAAAATGAGCCGAATCGAGTCGAGTCGACCAGATTCGGGATGAATGGAGCCTAGTGGAGCTGAAATGAGCCAAATAGAGACAAACTGAACCCAGCAAAATCGAGCCAAAACACACTTAATTGCATCCTATTGCATCGGATCTCGTCGAATTCCATCAAATCCCACCAAAACGCATCAAATCTCGCGGAATCTCACCGAATCCCGTCGAATTGTCTCAAATCGGGTCGAATGGTGTCAAACTGAATGGAATCGAATTAAATTGAATAGATTAGAGTAGTGTAGGTTAGACTGGGATTCAGTAGGGAAGGGCACAGAAGAATAGAATAGAGTAGAACAGAAGAGAATACCAAGAGTAGAACGGAGTAGAGTTGAGTAGAGTGGAATAGTCAGAGTCGGGTAGTGCAGAATATAGATGAATAGATCCAATTCAAGCCGAATCGATTCGAATGGAGAGGAAAGGAGACAAATCGTGATGAATCGAATCGATTAGAATAGATTAGAGTAGGGTAGGGTAGAACAGAATAGAATAGAGTAGAAAAGAGTAGAGTGGTGTGGAATGGAGTTGAATGGAGCCAAATAGAGACAAATAAAGTAGAAAGGGTTGAGTAGAGCTGAACAGGGCTGAATAAGGTTCACTGGAGCCTAATTATGCTGAATTGAGCAGGATCGAGACGAATTGACCCAATTCAAGCCAAAGAAAGCTAAATCGAGCCGATTCAAGCCTAATCACATGGAATCACGTCGAAATGCGTTGAATCGAATAGATTAGAGTAGAGAAGGGTACGGTAGCAGAGGCTAGACTACAACACAACAGAACACAAGAGAAAGAAGAGAATAGAATTAAGTAGAGTCGGGTCCAGTAGAATAGAGTCAAATCGAGTTGAAGAGAGCCGAAAAGAGCCAAACAGAGCTGAATAGAGCCGAATTGACCAAATTCAAGGTGAATCGAGATGAATCATGTCAAGTCGTTTGAAATGTGTCGAATCGAATCAAATAGATTAGTGTGGGGAAGGTAGGGTTAGGGTAGGGTAGAGAAGAATAGAATAGAGTAGAATAGAACAGAACAGAAAGAATCGAGTAGACTAGAGTCAAATAGAGTCGAATACTGCCAAAAAGAGCCGAATAGAGTGGAAAAGAGCCGAATAGAACCGAATCGAGTTTAATGGAGCAGAAAGGAGATGAATCGAGCCGATATGACCCGAATCAGGTCGAATCCCATTCAAGTGTGTCGAATAGCATAGAACAGATTACAGTAGGCTAAGTTAGGGTAGGGTAGGGTAGAATAGAGTGCAGTAGAACAGAACAGAAGAGAACAGAACTGAAAGAATAGGGTCGAGAAGAGCAGAGTATAGAAGAGTAGAGTAGAGTAGAGTCGAACATTGCCGAATAGAGCCAAATAGAGCCCAAAAGAGCTAAATGGATAGAAACCAAGACGAATCACGCCGAATCCCGTGGAATCGTGCCGTATCGCGTCGAATCCGGTCGAATTGCATTGAATCTGATCAATTCCAATCCAATCCAATCCAATCAATTAGAATAGACTACAGGACGGGAGAGTACAATACAATACAGTAGAGAATAGTTTAGGATGGAGTAGAATGGTGTAGCATGGAGTCGAGTGGAGTCGAAAAGAGATAATAGAGTTGAGTAGAGTCTAATAGAGCCGAATAGAGCTGAACAGAGCCTATTCGAGCTGACTAGAGCCGAATGGAGCCGATTAGAGCTGAATCGAACCGATTTGAGCCGATTGGGGATGAATGGAGTGGAAAGGAGCCGATTTGAGCCGAATCGCATGGAGATGCGTGGAATCGAATCCAGTAGAATAGATTAGATTAGGGTAGGATGGAGTAGAGTAGACTTGAACACAGTAGAAGAGAATGGAAAGGATACAATAGAATAGAGTAGAAAAGGGTAGAGCAGAGCAGAATAGTGTAGAGTAGAATAGAGTAGAGTAGAACAGAGTCGAATCAAGCTGAATGGAGACGAAACGAGACAAATCGCGTCGAATGGCGTCGAATCCCATCGAATCAATTACAGTAGGGTATAGTAGAAGAGCGTAGAATGGAGTAGAATGGTGTGCAATGGAATCGAGTAGAGTAGAAAAGAGCTGAAGAGAGCCGAAGAGGGCCAAAGAGGGCCAAATCGAGCTGAATTGAGCGAAATCGAGCCGAATCCAGTGAATCGAGCCTAATGGAGCCAAATCGAGCCTAATCGAGCTGAATCGACACTATTCGAGACAAATGGAGCCGAATGGACATGAATCACACTGATTCGGTCCCTAGTCGCGTCAAAATTTCTCGAATTCAATTGAATAGACTAGACTAGGGGAGGTTCGGGTAGGCTAGAGTAGGGTAGAATAGAGTAGAATAGAATAAAACAGAACAGAACACAACAAAATAGAACCGAACGACACAGAACGAATACAGAAAAGAGTAGGCTAGAGTGGAGTAGAGGGGAATAGAGTAGAGTAGAATAGATTTGAACAGAGCCAAATTGAGCCGAATCGCGTTGAAATGGGTTGAATCAAATCCAATCAAGTGGATTACAATACCTTAGAGTTGGGTAGCATAGGGTAGGGTAGAATAGAGTAGAATAGTACAGAACAGAGTAGAAACAATACAATAGAGTAGAGAAGAGTAGAATAGAGCTGAATAGAGCCAAATGCAGACAAAATGAGAGGAATCGTGTAGAAGCAAGTAGAGTAAATTAGAGTGGTGTTGGGTAGGGTAGAGCAGAATAAAGTAGAATAGTGTGGAATGAATAGAATGGAGTAGAATGGAGTCAAGTAGAAACGAATAGAGTAGAAAAGAGTCGAATAGAGCAGAATAGGGCCGAAGAAGGCCAAATCGAGCAGATTCGAAGCGATTCAAGCCAAAACAAGCTGAATGGAGCCTAACTGAGCCGAATAGAGCCAAATCGAGCCGAATCGAGCCGATTCAAGCTTCATCGCCTCGAATCGCGTTCAACGCGTCAAATCCAATCCAGACGTATAGATTAGAGAAGGGGAGGGGAGGGGAGGGGAGAATAGAACAGAGTAGAGTGGAATAGAAGAGATTAGAACAGAATAGAAGGAATAGAATCGAGTAGAATCGAGTGGAAAAGAGTAGAGTCGAATACAGTCGAATAGAGCCGAATAAGCTGAATAGAGACGAATGGAGCTGAATACAGCCGAAAAGAGCTGTATACTGCCGAATCACACCTAATCGAGCGGAATCAAGCAGAATCGCACTGACTGTCACCGAACAGCGTTGAATCGAATCAGGTCGAATCGAGTCGAGTCACATCGTTTTGAATCAAACAAGGTCAAATCGCTTCATATCGTGTCGAATCCCATCGAATCACGTCGAATAACTTCGAATTGCGTCAAACCTCAGAGAATCCTACTGAATCACGTCGAGTCGCATGGAATCTCATCAAATCCCTTCAGATCTTGCCGAATCCAGTCAAGTCCTATCAAATCGCTTTGCACGGAATCGAATTGAATCCAATAGATTAAAGTAGGGTAGGTTCGGGTGGGGTGCCGTTGGGTCGGGTAGGGTAGAATAGAATAGAGTACAACAGAATAGGAGAGAATAGAACAGAACAGAAAGAATACAACAGAATAGAATAGAGTCAAAGAGAGAGAACATAGCCGAATTGAGCCGAGTGGAGACAAAACGAGACGAATCACGTCCGGTTGCTTCGAATCGCGTCAAATCAAATCGAATCGATTAGAAGAGATTAGGGTAGGAAAGGGTAGAATAGAAGAGAGGAAAATAGTGAGGAATGGAGTTGAACGGAGTCCAATAGAGACGGATAGATATGAATAGAGTACAAAAGAGTCTAATAGAGCAGAATAGGGCCGAATAGGCCCAAATAAGGCCTAATTGAGCAGAATCCAGCAGAATCGATGGAATTCGAGCCTAATCGAGCCGAATGGAGTGAAATGGAGCCAAGTCGAGCCGAGTAGAGCCGATTCGAACTGAATCGAGCTGATTCAAGCCTAATCGCGTCAAATCGCGTGGAAATACGTCACATCGAATCTAATCAAATAGATTAGGGAAGGGTAGGGGAGGGGCGGGTGGGTAGAATAGAACAGAATAGTACAGAATAGAATATAGTACAGTAGGGTAGAGTAGAGAGAGTAAAGCAGACAAGAGTAGAGCAGAGTAGAATTGAGTCCAATAGAGTCAAAGAGTGCAGGATATAGCTGAATAGAGCCAATTCTGGCCGAATCGAGTCAAATGGAAACAAAACGAGATGAATCACACCAAATTGCTTCGAATCGCATCCAATCGAATAGATTGGAGTATCGTAGGGTAGAGTAGAACAGAATAGAGTAGAATAGCGTAGAATGGAGAAGAGTGGAGTCAAATGGAGTCGAACAGAGACAAATAGAGTAGAAAAGAGTCGAATCGAGCCAAATAGGGCCGAATAAGGCTGAACCGAGTGGAAACGAGCTGAATTGAAGCGATTCGAGCCAAATCGAGCTGAATCGAGCTGATGTTGCAGAATCGAGCCGACTCAAGCGTGATGGTGTCCGGTCGCATCGAAATGCTTTGAATCGAATCAAATGGAATCGATTAGAATAGGTTAGGGTAGGGTAGTTTATGATAGGAAGACTAGGGTAGATGCAAGTAGACTACATTAGAGTAGACAAGAGAAGGCTAGAGTAGAAGCCTAGACTAGTAAGCTGGACTAGTCAGCTAGACTAGTGGCATAGAGCAGTAGCCTAGACAACTAGTCTTGAAGAGTACCCTAAGTCAGTAATCTGAACGAGTACCCTTGCCTGAACTCTTAGCCTAATCTAGTACCCTTGCCTTAACTAGTAGTCCTAACAAGTACCCTTGCCTTAACCAGTAGTCTTCACTAGTACCCTTGCCTTCACTAGTAGTACGTCCTTAACAAGTAGCCTGAACTGGTACCCTTGCCTTAACCAGTACCCTCAACAAGTACCCATGCCTTAACTAGTAGCCTGGCCTTAACTAGTACCCTGGCCTTAACTAGTAGCCTGAACTAGTACACTTGCCTTAAGGAGTACCCTTGCCCGAACTACTCCCCTTAATTAGGACCCTTATTGAGTAACCCTAAGTAGTAGAGTATGGTACGGTGGGGTAGCATAGGGTAGGGAAGCATACGGTGGAACAGAGAAAATAGAAGGAAATAGAATAGAACAGCATAGGTCAGGGTACGTTAGCTTAGTGCAGGGTATGGTAGAGTAGCATAGGATGGAATCGAGAAAATAGAAAAGGAGACTAGAAAAGAGCAGACTAGATTAGGATAGGCTAGGGTGGGGGAGGGTTTTGTAGAATACAGTAGTGTAGAACGGAATAGAATGGTGTGGAATGGAGTCAAATGGATTCGAACACAGATGCAGAGAGTAGAAAAGAGTTGAATAGAGCCGAATAACGCTGAATAGGACCAAATATGGCCAAAATGAGCCGAATCGAGTCGAGTCGACCAGATTCGGGATGAATGGAGCCTAGTGGAGCTGAAATGAGCCAAATAGAGACAAACTGAACCCAGCAAAATCGAGCCAAAACACACTTAATTGCATCCTATTGCATCGGATCTCGTCGAATTCCATCAAATCCCACCAAAACGCATCAAATCTCGCGGAATCTCACCGAATCCCGTCGAATTGTCTCAAATCGGGTCGAATGGTGTCAAACTGAATGGAATCGAATTAAATTGAATAGATTAGAGTAGTGTAGGTTAGACTGGGATTCAGTAGGGAAGGGCACAGAAGAATAGAATAGAGTAGAACAGAAGAGAATACCAAGAGTAGAACGGAGTAGAGTTGAGTAGAGTGGAATAGTCAGAGTCGGGTAGTGCAGAATATAGATGAATAGATCCAATTCAAGCCGAATCGATTCGAATGGAGAGGAAAGGAGACAAATCGTGATGAATCGAATCGATTAGAATAGATTAGAGTAGGGTAGGGTAGAACAGAATAGAATAGAGTAGAAAAGAGTAGAGTGGTGTGGAATGGAGTTGAATGGAGCCAAATAGAGACAAATAAAGTAGAAAGGGTTGAGTAGAGCTGAACAGGGCTGAATAAGGTTCACTGGAGCCTAATTATGCTGAATTGAGCAGGATCGAGACGAATTGACCCAATTCAAGCCAAATAAAGCTAAATCGAGCCGATTCAAGCCTAATCACATGGAATCGCGTCGAAATGCGTTGAATCGAATAGATTAGAGTAGAGAAGGGTACGGTAGCAGAGGCTAGACTACAACACAACAGAACACAAGAGAAAGAAGAGAATAGAATTAAGTAGAGTCGGGTCCAGTAGAATAGAGTCAAATCGAGTTGAAGAGAGCCGAAAAGAACCAAACAGAGCTGAATACAGCCGAATTGACCAAATTCAAGGTGAATCGAGATGAATCATGTCGAGTCGTTTGAAATGTGTTGAATCGAATCAAATAGATTAGTGTGGGGAAGGTAGGGTTAGGGTAGGGTAGAGAAGAATAGAATAGAGTAGAATAGAACAGAACAGAAAGAATCGAGTCGACTAGAGTCAAATAGAGTCGAATACTGCCAAAAAGAGCCGAATAGAGTGGAAAAGAGCCGAATAGAACCGAATCGAGTTTAATGGAGCAGAAAGGAGATGAATCGAGCCGATATGACCCGAATCAGGTCGAATCCCATTCAAGTGTGTCGAATAGCATAGAACAGATTACAGTAGGCTAAGTTAGGGTAGGGTAGGGTAGAATAGAGTGCAGTAGAACAGAACAGAAGAGAACAGAACTGAAAGAATAGGGTCGAGAAGAGCAGAGTATAGAAGAGTAGAGTAGAGTAGAGTCGAACATTGCCGAATAGAGCCAAATAGAGCCCAAAAGAGCTAAATGGATAGAAACCAAGACGAATCACGCCGAATCCCGTGGAATCGTGCCGTATCGCGTCGAATCCGGTCGAATTGCATTGAATCTGATCAATTCCAATCCAATCCAATCCAATCAATTAGAATAGACTACAGTACGGGAGAGTACAATACAATACAGTAGAGAATAGTTTAGGATGGAGTAGAATGGTGTAGCATGGAGTCGAGTGGAGTCGAAAAGAGATAATAGAGTTGAGTAGAGTCTAATAGAGCCGAATAGAGCTGAACAGAGCCTATTCGAGCTGACTAGAGCCGAATGGAGCCGATTAGAGCTGAATCGAACCGATTTGAGCCGATTGGGGATGAATGGAGTGGAAAGGAGCCGATTTGAGCCGAATCGCATCGAGATGTGTGGAATCGAATCCAGTAGAATAGATTAGATTAGGGTAGGATGGAATAGAGTAGACTTGAACACAGTAGAAGAGAATGGAAAGGATACAATAGAATAGAGTAGAAAAGGGTAGAGCAGAGCAGAATAGTGTAGAGTAGAATAGAGTAGAGTAGAACAGAGTCGAATCAAGCTGAATGGAGACGAAACGAGACAAATCGCGTCGAATGGCGTCGAATCCCATCGAATCAATTACAGTAGGGTATAGTAGAAGAGCGTAGAATGGAGTAGAATGGTGTGCAATGGAATCGAGTAGAGTAGAAAAGAGCTGAAGAGAGCCGAAGAGGGCCAAAGAGGGCCAAATCGAGCTGGATTGAGCGAAATCGAGCCGAATCCAGTGAATCGAGCCTAATGGAGCCAAATCGAGCCTAATCGAGCTGAATCGACACTATTCGAGACAAATGGAGCCGAATGGACATGAATCACACTGATTCGGTCCCTAGTCGCGTCAAAATTTCTCGAATTCAATTGAATAGACTAGACTAGACTAGGGGAGGTTCGGGTAGGCTAGAGTAGGGTAGAATAGAGTAGAATAGAATAAAACAGAACAGAACACAACAAAATAGAACCGAACGACACAGAACGAATACAGAAAAGAGTAGGCTAGAGTGGAGTAGAGGGGAATAGAGTAGAGTAGAATAGATTTGAACAGAGCCAAATTGAGCCGAATCGCGTTGAAATGGGTTGAATCAAATCCAATCAAGTGGATTACAATACCTTAGAGTTGGGTAGCATAGGGTAGGGTAGAATAGAGTAGAATAGTACAGAACAGAGTAGAAACAATACAATAGAGTAGAGAAGAGTAGAATAGAGCTGAATAGAGCCAAATGCAGACAAAATGAGAGGAATCGTGTAGAAGCAAGTAGAGTAAATTAGAGTGGTGTTGGGTAGGGTAGAGCAGAATAAAGTAGAATAGTGTGGAATGAATAGAATGGAGTAGAATGGAGTCAAGTAGAAACGAATAGAGTAGAAAAGAGTCGAATAGAGCAGAATAGGGCCGAAGAAGGCCAAATCGAGCAGATTCGAAGCGATTCAAGCCAAAACAAGCTGAATGGAGCCTAACTGAGCCGAATAGAGCCAAATCGAGCCGAATCGAGCCGATTCAAGCTTCATCGCCTCGAATCGCGTTCAACGCGTCAAATCCAATCCAGACGTATAGATTAGAGAAGGGGAGGGGAGGGGAGGGGAGAATAGAACAGAGTAGAGTGGAATAGAAGAGATTAGAACAGAATAGAAGGAATAGAATCGAGTAGAATCGAGTGGAAAAGAGTAGAGTCGAATACAGTCGAATAGAGCCGAATAAGCTGAATAGAGACGAATGGAGCTGAATACAGCCGAAAAGAGCTGTATACTGCCGAATCACACCTAATCGAGCGGAATCAAGCAGAATCGCACTGACTGTCACCGAACAGCGTCGAATCGAATCAGGTCGAATCGAGTCGAGTCACATCGTTTTGAATCAAACAAGGTCAAATCGCTTCATATCGTGTCGAATCCCATCGAATCACGTCGAATAACTTCGAATTGCGTCAAACCTCAGAGAATCCTACTGAATCACGTCGAGTCGCATGGAATCTCATCAAATCCCTTCAGATCTTGCCGAATCCAGTCAAGTCCTATCAAATCGCTTTGCACGGAATCGAATTGAATCCAATAGATTAAAGTAGGGTAGGTTCGGGTGGGGTGCCGTTGGGTCGGGTAGGGTAGAATAGAATAGAGTACCACAGAACAGGAGAGAATAGAACAGAACAGAAAGAATACAACAGAATAGAATAGAGTCAAAGAGAGAGAACATAGCCGAATTGAGCCGAGTGGAGACAAAACGAGACGAATCACGTCCGGTTGCTTCGAATCGCGTCAAATCAAATCGAATCGATTAGAAGAGATTAGGGTAGGGAAGGGTAGAATAGAAGAGAGGAAAATAGTGAGGAATGGAGTTGAACGGAGTCCAATAGAGACGGATAGATATGAATAGAGTACAAAAGAGTCTAATAGAGCAGAATAGGGCCGAATAGGCCCAAATAAGGCCTAATTGAGCAGAATCCAGCAGAATCGATGGAATTCGAGCCTAATCGAGCCGAATGGAGTGAAATGGAGCCAAGTCGAGCCGAGTAGAGCCGATTCGAACTGAATCGAGCTGATTCAAGCCTAATCGCGTCAAATCGCGTGGAAATACGTCACATCGAATCTAATCAAATAGATTAGGGAAGGGTAGGGGAGGGGCGGGTGGGTAGAATAGAACAGAATAGTACAGAATAGAATATAGTACAGTAGGGTAGAGTAGAGAGAGTAAAGCAGACAAGAGTAGAGCAGAGTAGAATTGAGTCCAATAGAGTCAAAGAGTGCAGGATATAGCTGAATAGAGCCAATTCTGGCCGAATCGAGTCAAATGGAAACAAAACGAGATGAATCACACCAAATTGCTTCGAATCGCATCCAATCGAATAGATTGGAGTATCGTAGGGTAGAGTAGAACAGAATAGAGTAGAATAGCGTAGAATGGAGAAGAGTGGAGTCAAATGGAGTCGAACAGAGACAAATAGAGTAGAAAAGAGTCGAATCGAGCCAAATAGGGCCGAATAAGGCTGAACCGAGTGGAAACGAGCTGAATTGAAGCGATTCGAGCCAAATCGAGCTGAATCGAGCTGATGTTGCGGAATCGAGCCGACTCAAGCGTGATGGTGTCCGGTCGCATCGAAATGCTTTGAATCGAATCAAATGGAATCGATTAGAATAGGTTAGGGTAGGGTAGTTTATGATAGGAAGACTAGGGTAGATGCAAGTAGACTACATTAGAGTAGACAAGAGAAGGCTAGAGTAGAAGCCTAGACTAGTAAGCTGGACTAGTCAGCTAGACTAGTGGCATAGAGCAGTAGCCAAGACAACTAGTCTTGAAGAGTACCCTAAGTCAGTAATCTGAACGAGTACCCTTGCCTGAACTCTTAGCCTAATCTAGTACCCTTGCCTTAACTAGTAGTCCTAACAAGTACCCTTGCCTTAACCAGTAGTCTTCACTAGTACCCTTGCCTTCACTAGTAGTATGTCCTTAACAAGTAGCCTGAACTGGTACCCTTGCCTTAACCAGTACCCTCAACAAGTACCCATGCCTTAACTAGTAGCCTGGCCTTAACTAGTAGCCTGGCCTTAACTAGTAGCCTGAACTAGTACACTTGCCTTAAGGAGTACCCTTGCCCGAACTACTCCCCTTAATTAGGACCCTTATTGAGTAACCCTAAGTAGTAGAGTATGGTACGGTGGGGTAGCATAGGGTAGGGAAGCATACGGTGGAACAGAGAAAATAGAAGGAAATAGAATAGAACAGCATAGGTCAGGGTACGTTAGCTTAGTGCAGGGTATGGTAGAGTAGCATAGGATGGAATCGAGAAAATAGAAAAGGAGACTAGAAAAGAGCAGACTAGATTAGGATAGGGTAGGGTGGGGGAGGGTTTTGTAGAATACAGTAGTGTAGAACGGAATAGAATGGTGTGGAATGGAGTCAAATGGATTCGAACACAGATGCAGAGAGTAGAAAAGAGTTGAATAGAGCCGAATAACGCTGAATAGGACCAAATATGGCCAAAATGAGCCGAATCGAGTCGAGTCGACCAGATTCGGGATGAATGGAGCCTAGTGGAGCTGAAACGAGCCAAATAGAGACAAACTGAACCCAGCAAAATCGAGCCAAAACACACTTAATTGCATCCTATTGCATCGGATCTCGTCGAATTCCATCAAATCCCACCAAAACGCATCAAATCTCGCGGAATCTCACCGAATCCCGTCGAATTGTCTCAAATCGGGTCGAATGGTGTCAAACTGAATGGAATCGAATTAAATTGAATAGATTAGAGTAGTGTAGGTTAGACTGGGATTCAGTAGGGAAGGGCACAGAAGAATAGAATAGAGTAGAACAGAAGAGAATACCAAGAGTAGAACGGAGTAGAGTTGAGTAGAGTGGAATAGTCAGAGTCGGGTAGTGCAGAATATAGATGAATAGATCCAATTCAAGCCGAATCGATTCGAATGGAGAGGAAAGGAGACAAATCGTGATGAATCGAATCGATTAGAATAGATTAGAGTAGGGTAGGGTAGAACAGAATAGAATAGAGTAGAAAAGAGTAGAGTGGTGTGGAATGGAGTTGAATGGAGCCAAATAGAGACAAATAAAGTAGAAAGGGTTGAGTAGAGCTGAACAGGGCTGAATAAGGTTCACTGGAGCCTAATTATGCTGAATTGAGCAGAATCGAGACGAATTGACCCAATTCAAGCCAAAGAAAGCTAAATCGAGCCGATTCAAGCCTAATCACATGGAATCGCGTCGAAATGCGTTGAATCGAATAGATTAGAGTAGAGAAGGGTACGGTAGCAGAGGCTAGACTACAACACAACAGAACACAAGAGAAAGAAGAGAATAGAATTAAGTAGAGTCGGGTCCAGTAGAATAGAGTCAAATCGAGTTGAAGAGAGCCGAAAAGAGCCAAACAGAGCTGAATACAGCCGAATTGACCAAATTCAAGGTGAATCGAGATGAATCATGTCGAGTCGTTTGAAATGTGTCGAATCGAATCAAATAGATTAGTGTGGGGAAGGTAAGGTTAGGGTAGGGTAGAGAAGAATAGAATAGAGTAGAATAGAACAGAACAGAAAGAATCGAGTCGACTAGAGTCAAATAGAGTCGAATACTGCCAAAAAGAGCCGAATAGAGTGGAAAAGAGCCGAATAGAACCGAATCGAGTTTAATGGAGCAGAAAGGAGATGAATCGAGCCGATATGACCCGAATCAGGTCGAATCCCATTCAAGTGTGTCGAATAGCATAGAACAGATTACAGTAGGCTAAGTTAGGGTAGGGTAGGGTAGAATAGAGTGCAGTAGAACAGAACAGAAGAGAACAGAACTGAAAGAATAGGGTCGAGAAGAGCAGAGTATAGAAGAGTAGAGTAGAGTAGAGTCGAACATTGCCGAATAGAGCCAAATAGAGCCCAAAAGAGCTAAATGGATAGAAACCAAGACGAATCACGCCGAATCCCGTGGAATCGTGCCGTATCGCGTCGAATCCGGTCGAATTGCATTGAATCTGATCAATTCCAATCCAATCCAATCCAATCAATTAGAATAGACTACAGGACGGGAGAGTACAATACAATACAGTAGAGAATAGTTTAGGATGGAGTAGAATGGTGTAGCATGGAGTCGAGTGGAGTCGAAAAGAGATAATAGAGTTGAGTAGAGTCTAATAGAGCCGAATAGAGCTGAACAGAGCCTATTCGAGCTGACTAGAGCCGAATGGAGCCGATTAGAGCTGAATCGAACCGATTTGAGCCGATTGGGGATGAATGGAGTGGAAAGGAGCCGATTTGAGCCGAATCGCATGGAGATGCGTGGAATCGAATCCAGTAGAATAGATTAGATTAGGGTAGGATGGAATAGAGTAGACTTGAACACAGTAGAAGAGAATGGAAAGGATACAATAGAATAGAGTAGAAAAGGGTAGAGCAGAGCAGAATAGTGTAGAGTAGAATAGAGTAGAGTAGAACAGAGTCGAATCAAGCTGAATGGAGACGAAACGAGACAAATCGCGTCGAATGGCGTCGAATCCCATCGAATCAATTACAGTAGGGTATAGTAGAAGAGCGTAGAATGGAGTAGAATGGTGTGCAATGGAATCGAGTAGAGTAGAAAAGAGCTGAAGAGAGCCGAAGAGGGCCAAAGAGGGCCAAATCGAGCTGAATTGAGCGAAATCGAGCCGAATCCAGTGAATCGAGCCTAATGGAGCCAAATCGAGCCTAATCGAGCTGAATCGACACTATTCGAGACAAATGGAGCCGAATGGACATGAATCACACTGATTCGGTCCCTAGTCGCGTCAAAATTTCTCGAATTCAATTGAATAGACTAGACTAGACTAGGGGAGGTTCGGGTAGGCTAGAGTAGGGTAGAATAGAGTAGAATAGAATAAAACAGAACAGAACACAACAAAATAGAACCGAACGACACAGAACGAATACAGAAAAGAGTAGGCTAGAGTGGAGTAGAGGGGAATAGAGTAGAGTAGAATAGATTTGAACAGAGCCAAATTGAGCCGAATCGCGTTGAAATGGGTTGAATCAAATCCAATCAAGTGGATTACAATACCTTAGAGTTGGGTAGCATAGGGTAGGGTAGAATAGAGTAGAATAGTACAGAACAGAGTAGAAACAATACAATAGAGTAGAGAAGAGTAGAATAGAGCTGAATAGAGCCAAATGCAGACAAAATGAGAGGAATCGTGTAGAAGCAAGTAGAGTAAATTAGAGTGGTGTTGGGTAGGGTAGAGCAGAATAAAGTAGAATAGTGTGGAATGAATAGAATGGAGTAGAATGGAGTCAAGTAGAAACGAATAGAGTAGAAAAGAGTCGAATAGAGCAGAATAGGGCCGAAGAAGGCCAAATCGAGCAGATTCGAAGCGATTCAAGCCAAAACAAGCTGAATGGAGCCTAACTGAGCCGAATAGAGCCAAATCGAGCCGAATCGAGCCGATTCAAGCTTCATCGCCTCGAATCGCGTTCAACGCGTCAAATCCAATCCAGACGTATAGATTAGAGAAGGGGAGGGGAGGGGAGGGGAGAATAGAACAGAGTAGAGTGGAATAGAAGAGATTAGAACAGAATAGAAGGAATAGAATCGAGTAGAATCGAGTGGAAAAGAGTAGAGTCGAATACAGTCGAATAGAGCCGAATAAGCTGAATAGAGACGAATGGAGCTGAATACAGCCGAAAAGAGCTGTATACTGCCGAATCACACCTAATCGAGCGGAATCAAGCAGAATCGCACTGACTGTCACCGAACAGCGTCGAATCGAATCAGGTCGAATCGAGTCGAGTCACATCGTTTTGAATCAAACAAGGTCAAATCGCTTCATATCGTGTCGAATCCCATCGAATCACGTCGAATAACTTCGAATTGCGTCAAACCTCAGAGAATCCTACTGAATCACGTCGAGTCGCATGGAATCTCATCAAATCCCTTCAGATCTTGCCGAATCCAGTCAAGTCCTATCAAATCGCTTTGCACGGAATCGAATTGAATCCAATAGATTAAAGTAGGGTAGGTTCGGGTGGGGTGCCGTTGGGTCGGGTAGGGTAGAATAGAATAGAGTACAACAGAATAGGAGAGAATAGAACAGAACAGAAAGAATACAACAGAATAGAATAGAGTCAAAGAGAGAGAACATAGCCGAATTGAGCCGAGTGGAGACAAAACGAGACGAATCACGTCCGGTTGCTTCGAATCGCGTCAAATCAAATCGAATCGATTAGAAGAGATTAGGGTAGGGAAGGGTAGAATAGAAGAGAGGAAAATAGTGAGGAATGGAGTTGAACGGAGTCCAATAGAGACGGATAGATATGAATAGAGTACAAAAGAGTCTAATAGAGCAGAATAGGGCCGAATAGGCCCAAATAAGGCCTAATTGAGCAGAATCCAGCAGAATCGATGGAATTCGAGCCTAATCGAGCCGAATGGAGTGAAATGGAGCCAAGTCGAGCCGAGTAGAGCCGATTCGAACTGAATCGAGCTGATTCAAGCCTAATCGCGTCAAATCGCGTGGAAATACGTCACATCGAATCTAATCAAATAGATTAGGGAAGGGTAGGGGAGGGGCGGGTGGGTAGAATAGAACAGAATAGTACAGAATAGAATATAGTACAGTAGGGTAGAGTAGAGAGAGTAAAGAGGACAAGAGTAGAGCAGAGTAGAATTGAGTCCAATAGAGTCAAAGAGTGCAGGATATAGCTGAATAGAGCCAATTCTGGCCGAATCGAGTCAAATGGAAACAAAACGAGATGAATCACACCAAATTGCTTCGAATCGCATCCAATCGAATAGATTGGAGTATCGTAGGGTAGAGTAGAACAGAATAGAGTAGAATAGCGTAGAATGGAGAAGAGTGGAGTCAAATGGAGTCGAACAGAGACAAATAGAGTAGAAAAGAGTCGAATCGAGCCAAATAGGGCCGAATAAGGCTGAACCGAGTGGAAACGAGCTGAATTGAAGCGATTCGAGCCAAATCGAGCTGAATCGAGCTGATGTTGCGGAATCGAGCCGACTCAAGCGTGATGGTGTCCGGTCGCATCGAAATGCTTTGAATCGAATCAAATGGAATCGATTAGAATAGGTTAGGGTAGGGTAGTTTATGATAGGAAGACTAGGGTAGATGCAAGTAGACTACATTAGAGTAGACAAGAGAAGGCTAGAGTAGAAGCCTAGACTAGTAAGCTGGACTAGTCAGCTAGACTAGTGGCATAGAGCAGTAGCCTAGACAACTAATCTTGAAGAGTACCCTAAGTCAGTAATCTGAACGAGTACCCTTGCCTGAACTCTTAGCCTAATCTAGTACCCTTGCCTTAACTAGTAGTCCTAACAAGTACCCTTGCCTTAACCAGTAGTCTTCACTAGTACCCTTGCCTTCACTAGTAGTACGTCCTTAACAAGTAGCCTGAACTGGTACCCTTGCCTTAACCAGTACCCTCAACAAGTACCCATGCCTTAACTAGTAGCCTGGCCTTAACTAGTACCCTGGCCTTAACTAGTAGCCTGAACTAGTACACTTGCCTTAAGGAGTACCCTTGCCCGAACTACTCCCCTTAATTAGGACCCTTATTGAGTAACCCTAAGTAGTAGAGTATGGTACGGTGGGGTAGCATAGGGTAGGGAAGCATACGGTGGAACAGAGAAAATAGAAGGAAATAGAATAGAACAGCATAGGTCAGGGTACGTTAGCTTAGTGCAGGGTATGGTAGAGTAGCATAGGATGGAATCGAGAAAATAGAAAAGGAGACTAGAAAAGAGCAGACTAGATTAGGATAGGCTAGGGTGGGGGAGGGTTTTGTAGAATACAGTAGTGTAGAACGGAATAGAATGGTGTGGAATGGAGTCAAATGGATTCGAACACAGATGCAGAGAGTAGAAAAGAGTTGAATAGAGCCGAATAACGCTGAATAGGACCAAATATGGCCAAAATGAGCCGAATCGAGTCGAGTCGACCAGATTCGGGATGAATGGAGCCTAGTGGAGCTGAAATGAGCCAAATAGAGACAAACTGAACCCAGCAAAATCGAGCCAAAACACACTTAATTGCATCCTATTGCATCGGATCTCGTCGAATTCCATCAAATCCCACCAAAACGCATCAAATCTCGCGGAATCTCACCGAATCCCGTCGAATTGTCTCAAATCGGGTCGAATGGTGTCAAACTGAATGGAATCGAATTAAATTGAATAGATTAGAGTAGTGTAGGTTAGACTGGGATTCAGTAGGGAAGGGCACAGAAGAATAGAATAGAGTAGAACAGAAGAGAATACCAAGAGTAGAACGGAGTAGAGTTGAGTAGAGTGGAATAGTCAGAGTCGGGTAGTGCAGAATATAGATGAATAGATCCAATTCAAGCCGAATCGATTCGAATGGAGAGGAAAGGAGACAAATCGTGATGAATCGAATCGATTAGAATAGATTAGAGTAGGGTAGGGTAGAACAGAATAGAATAGAGTAGAAAAGAGTAGAGTGGTGTGGAATGGAGTTGAATGGAGCCAAATAGAGACAAATAAAGTAGAAAGGGTTGAGTAGAGCTGAACAGGGCTGAATAAGGTTCACTGGAGCCTAATTATGCTGAATTGAGCAGGATCGAGACGAATTGACCCAATTCAAGCCAAATAAAGCTAAATCGAGCCGATTCAAGCCTAATCACATGGAATCGCGTCGAAATGCGTTGAATCGAATAGATTAGAGTAGAGAAGGGTACGGTAGCAGAGGCTAGACTACAACACAACAGAACACAAGAGAAAGAAGAGAATAGAATTAAGTAGAGTCGGGTCCAGTAGAATAGAGTCAAATCGAGTTGAAGAGAGCCGAAAAGAGCCAAACAGAGCTGAATACAGCCGAATTGACCAAATTCAAGGTGAATCGAGATGAATCATGTCGAGTCGTTTGAAATGTGTCGAATCGAATCAAATAGATTAGTGTGGGGAAGGTAGGGTTAGGGTAGGGTAGAGAAGAATAGAATAGAGTAGAATAGAACAGAACAGAACAGAATCGAGTCGACTAGAGTCAAATAGAGTCGAATACTGCCAAAAAGAGCCGAATAGAGTGGAAAAGAGCCGAATAGAACCGAATCGAGTTTAATGGAGCAGAAAGGAGATGAATCGAGCCGATATGACCCGAATCAGGTCGAATCCCATTCAAGTGTGTCGAATAGCATAGAACAGATTACAGTAGGCTAAGTTAGGGTAGGGTAGGGTAGAATAGAGTGCAGTAGAACAGAACAGAAGAGAACAGAACTGAAAGAATAGGGTCGAGAAGAGCAGAGTATAGAAGAGTAGAGTAGAGTAGAGTCGAACATTGCCGAATAGAGCCAAATAGAGCCCAAAAGAGCTAAATGGATAGAAACCAAGACGAATCACGCCGAATCCCGTGGAATCGTGCCGTATCACGTCGAATCCGGTCGAATTGCATTGAATCTGATCAATTCCAATCCAATCCAATCCAATCAATTAGAATAGACTACAGGACGGGAGAGTACAATACAATACAGTAGAGAATAGTTTAGGATGGAGTAGAATGGTGTAGCATGGAGTCGAGTGGAGTCGAAAAGAGATAATAGAGTTGAGTAGAGTCTAATAGAGCCGAATAGAGCTGAACAGAGCCTATTCGAGCTGACTAGAGCCGAATGGAGCCGATTAGAGCTGAATCGAACCGATTTGAGCCGATTGGGGATGAATGGAGTGGAAAGGAGCCGATTTGAGCCGAATCGCATGGAGATGCGTGGAATCGAATCCAGTAGAATAGATTAGATTAGGGTAGGATGGAATAGAGTAGACTTGAACACAGTAGAAGAGAATGGAAAGGATACAATAGAATAGAGTAGAAAAGGGTAGAGCAGAGCAGAATAGTGTAGAGTAGAATAGAGTAGAGTAGAACAGAGTCGAATCAAGCTGAATGGAGACGAAACGAGACAAATCGCGTCGAATGGCGTCGAATCCCATCGAATCAATTACAGTAGGGTATAGTAGAAGAGCGTAGAATGGAGTAGAATGGTGTGCAATGGAATCGAGTAGAGTAGAAAAGAGCTGAATAGAGCCGAATAGGGCCAAAGAGGGCCAAATCGAGCTGAATTGAGCGAAATCGAGCCGAATCCAGTGAATCGAGCCTAATGGAGCCAAATCGAGCCTAATCGAGCTGAATCGACACTATTCGAGACAAATGGAGCCGAATGGACATGAATCACACTGATTCGGTCCCTAGTCGCGTCAAAATTTCTCGAATTCAATTGAATAGACTAGACTAGGGGAGGTTCGGGTAGGCTAGAGTAGGGTAGAATAGAGTAGAATAGAATAAAACAGAACAGAACACAACAAAATAGAACCGAACGACACAGAACGAATACAGAAAAGAGTAGGCTAGAGTGGAGTAGAGGGGAATAGAGTAGAGTAGAATAGATTTGAACAGAGCCAAATTGAGCCGAATCGCGTTGAAATGGGTTGAATCAAATCCAATCAAGTGGATTACAATACCTTAGAGTTGGGTAGCATAGGGTAGGGTAGAATAGAGTAGAATAGTACAGAACAGAGTAGAAACAATACAATAGAGTAGAGAAGAGTAGAATAGAGCTGAATAGAGCCAAATGCAGACAAAATGAGAGGAATCGTGTAGAAGCAAGTAGAGTAAATTAGAGTGGTGTTGGGTAGGGTAGAGCAGAATAAAGTAGAATAGTGTGGAATGAATAGAATGGAGTAGAATGGAGTCAAGTAGAAACGAATAGAGTAGAAAAGAGTCGAATAGAGCAGAATAGGGCCGAAGAAGGCCAAATCGAGCAGATTCGAAGCGATTCAAGCCAAAACAAGCTGAATGGAGCCTAACTGAGCCGAATAGAGCCAAATCGAGCCGAATCGAGCCGATTCAAGCTTCATCGCCTCGAATCGCGTTCAACGCGTCAAATCCAATCCAGACGTATAGATTAGAGAAGGGGAGGGGAGGGGAGGGGAGAATAGAACAGAGTAGAGTGGAATAGAAGAGATTAGAACAGAATAGAAGGAATAGAATCGAGTAGAATCGAGTGGAAAAGAGTAGAGTCGAATACAGTCGAATAGAGCCGAATAAGCTGAATAGAGACGAATGGAGCTGAATACAGCCGAAAAGAGCTGTATACTGCCGAATCACACCTAATCGAGCGGAATCAAGCAGAATCGCACTGACTGTCACCGAACAGCGTCGAATCGAATCAGGTCGAATCGAGTCGAGTCACATCGTTTTGAATCAAACAAGGTCAAATCGCTTCATATCGTGTCGAATCCCATCGAATCACGTCGAATAACTTCGAATTGCGTCAAACCTCAGAGAATCCTACTGAATCACGTCGAGTCGCATGGAATCTCATCAAATCCCTTCAGATCTTGCCGAATCCAGTCAAGTCCTATCAAATCGCTTTGCACGGAATCGAATTGAATCCAATAGATTAAAGTAGGGTAGGTTCGGGTGGGGTGCCGTTGGGTCGGGTAGGGTAGAATAGAATAGAGTACAACAGAATAGGAGAGAATAGAACAGAACAGAAAGAATACAACAGAATAGAATAGAGTCAAAGAGAGAGAACATAGCCGAATTGAGCCGAGTGGAGACAAAACGAGACGAATCACGTCCGGTTGCTTCGAATCGCGTCAAATCAAATCGAATCGATTAGAAGAGATTAGGGTAGGGAAGGGTAGAATAGAAGAGAGGAAAATAGTGAGGAATGGAGTTGAACGGAGTCCAATAGAGACGGATAGATATGAATAGAGTACAAAAGAGTCTAATAGAGCAGAATAGGGCCGAATAGGCCCAAATAAGGCCTAATTGAGCAGAATCCAGCAGAATCGATGGAATTCGAGCCTAATCGAGCCGAATGGAGTGAAATGGAGCCAAGTCGAGCCGAGTAGAGCCGATTCGAACTGAATCGAGCTGATTCAAGCCTAATCGCGTCAAATCGCGTGGAAATACGTCACATCGAATCTAATCAAATAGATTAGGGAAGGGTAGGGGAGGGGCGGGTGGGTAGAATAGAACAGAATAGTACAGAATAGAATATAGTACAGTAGGGTAGAGTAGAGAGAGTAAAGCAGACAAGAGTAGAGCAGAGTAGAATTGAGTCCAATAGAGTCAAAGAGTGCAGGATATAGCTGAATAGAGCCAATTCTGGCCGAATCGAGTCAAATGGAAACAAAACGAGATGAATCACACCAAATTGCTTCGAATCGCATCCAATCGAATAGATTGGAGTATCGTAGGGTAGAGTAGAACAGAATAGAGTAGAATAGCGTAGAATGGAGAAGAGTGGAGTCAAATGGAGTCGAACAGAGACAAATAGAGTAGAAAAGAGTCGAATCGAGCCAAATAGGGCCGAATAAGGCTGAACCGAGTGGAAACGAGCTGAATTGAAGCGATTCGAGCCAAATCGAGCTGAATCGAGCTGATGTTGCGGAATCGAGCCGACTCAAGCGTGATGGTGTCCGGTCGCATCGAAATGCTTTGAATCGAATCAAATGGAATCGATTAGAATAGGTTAGGGTAGGGTAGTTTATGATAGGAAGACTAGGGTAGATGCAAGTAGACTACATTAGAGTAGACAAGAGAAGGCTAGAGTAGAAGCCTAGACTAGTAAGCTGGACTAGTCAGCTAGACTAGTGGCATAGAGCAGTAGCCTAGACAACTAGTCTTGAAGAGTACCCTAAGTCAGTAATCTGAACGAGTACCCTTGCCTGAACTCTTAGCCTAATCTAGTACCCTTGCCTTAACTAGTAGTCCTAACAAGTACCCTTGCCTTAACCAGTAGTCTTCACTAGTACCCTTGCCTTCACTAGTAGTACGTCCTTAACAAGTAGCCTGAACTGGTACCCTTGCCTTAACCAGTACCCTCAACAAGTACCCATGCCTTAACTAGTAGCCTGGCCTTAACTAGTAGCCTGGCCTTAACTAGTAGCCTGAACTAGTACACTTGCCTTAAGGAGTACCCTTGCCCGAACTACTCCCCTTAATTAGGACCCTTATTGAGTAACCCTAAGTAGTAGAGTATGGTACGGTGGGGTAGCATAGGGTAGGGAAGCATACGGTGGAACAGAGAAAATAGAAGGAAATAGAATAGAACAGCATAGGTCAGGGTACGTTAGCTTAGTGCAGGGTATGGTAGAGTAGCATAGGATGGAATCGAGAAAATAGAAAAGGAGACTAGAAAAGAGCAGACTAGATTAGGATAGGCTAGGGTGGGGGAGGGTTTTGTAGAATACAGTAGTGTAGAACGGAATAGAATGGTGTGGAATGGAGTCAAATGGATTCGAACACAGATGCAGAGAGTAGAAAAGAGTTGAATAGAGCCGAATAACGCTGAATAGGACCAAATATGGCCAAAATGAGCCGAATCGAGTCGAGTCGACCAGATTCGGGATGAATGGAGCCTAGTGGAGCTGAAATGAGCCAAATAGAGACAAACTGAACCCAGCAAAATCGAGCCAAAACACACTTAATTGCATCCTATTGCATCGGATCTCGTCGAATTCCATCAAATCCCACCAAAACGCATCAAATCTCGCGGAATCTCACCGAATCCCGTCGAATTGTCTCAAATCGGGTCGAATGGTGTCAAACTGAATGGAATCGAATTAAATTGAATAGATTAGAGTAGTGTAGGTTAGACTGGGATTCAGTAGGGAAGGGCACAGAAGAATAGAATAGAGTAGAACAGAAGAGAATACCAAGAGTAGAACGGAGTAGAGTTGAGTAGAGTGGAATAGTCAGAGTCGGGTAGTGCAGAATATAGATGAATAGATCCAATTCAAGCCGAATCGATTCGAATGGAGAGGAAAGGAGACAAATCGTGATGAATCGAATCGATTAGAATAGATTAGAGTAGGGTAGGGTAGAACAGAATAGAATAGAGTAGAAAAGAGTAGAGTGGTGTGGAATGGAGTTGAATGGAGCCAAATAGAGACAAATAAAGTAGAAAGGGTTGAGTAGAGCTGAACAGGGCTGAATAAGGTTCACTGGAGCCTAATTATGCTGAATTGAGCAGGATCGAGACGAATTGACCCAATTCAAGCCAAATAAAGCTAAATCGAGCCGATTCAAGCCTAATCACATGGAATCGCGTCGAAATGCGTTGAATCGAATAGATTAGAGTAGAGAAGGGTACGGTAGCAGAGGCTAGACTACAACACAACAGAACACAAGAGAAAGAAGAGAATAGAATTAAGTAGAGTCGGGTCCAGTAGAATAGAGTCAAATCGAGTTGAAGAGAGCCGAAAAGAGCCAAACAGAGCTGAATACAGCCGAATTGACCAAATTCAAGGTGAATCGAGATGAATCATGTCAAGTCGTTTGAAATGTGTCGAATCGAATCAAATAGATTAGTGTGGGGAAGGTAGGGTTAGGGTAGGGTAGAGAAGAATAGAATAGAGTAGAATAGAACAGAACAGAAAGAATCGAGTAGACTAGAGTCAAATAGAGTCGAATACTGCCAAAAAGAGCCGAATAGAGTGGAAAAGAGCCGAATAGAACCGAATCGAGTTTAATGGAGCAGAAAGGAGATGAATCGAGCCGATATGACCCGAATCAGGTCGAATCCCATTCAAGTGTGTCGAATAGCATAGAACAGATTACAGTAGGCTAAGTTAGGGTAGGGTAGGGTAGAATAGAGTGCAGTAGAACAGAACAGAAGAGAACAGAACTGAAAGAATAGGGTCGAGAAGAGCAGAGTATAGAAGAGTAGAGTAGAGTAGAGTCGAACATTGCCGAATAGAGCCAAATAGAGCCCAAAAGAGCTAAATGGATAGAAACCAAGACGAATCACGCCGAATCCCGTGGAATCGTGCCGTATCGCGTCGAATCCGGTCGAATTGCATTGAATCTGATCAATTCCAATCCAATCCAATCCAATCAATTAGAATAGACTACAGGACGGGAGAGTACAATACAATACAGTAGAGAATAGTTTAGGATGGAGTAGAATGGTGTAGCATGGAGTCGAGTGGAGTCGAAAAGAGATAATAGAGTTGAGTAGAGTCTAATAGAGCCGAATAGAGCTGAACAGAGCCTATTCGAGCTGACTAGAGCCGAATGGAGCCGATTAGAGCTGAATCGAACCGATTTGAGCCGATTGGGGATGAATGGAGTGGAAAGGAGCCGATTTGAGCCGAATCGCATGGAGATGTGTGGAATCGAATCCAGTAGAATAGATTAGATTAGGGTAGGATGGAATAGAGTAGACTTGAACACAGTAGAAGAGAATGGAAAGGATACAATAGAATAGAGTAGAAAAGGGTAGAGCAGAGCAGAATAGTGTAGAGTAGAATAGAGTAGAGTAGAACAGAGTCGAATCAAGCTGAATGGAGACGAAACGAGACAAATCGCGTCGAATGGCGTCGAATCCCATCGAATCAATTACAGTAGGGTATAGTAGAAGAGCGTAGAATGGAGTAGAATGGTGTGCAATGGAATCGAGTAGAGTAGAAAAGAGCTGAAGAGAGCCGAAGAGGGCCAAAGAGGGCCAAATCGAGCTGAATTGAGCGAAATCGAGCCGAATCCAGTGAATCGAGCCTAATGGAGCCAAATCGAGCCTAATCGAGCTGAATCGACACTATTCGAGACAAATGGAGCCGAATGGACATGAATCACACTGATTCGGTCCCTAGTCGCGTCAAAATTTCTCGAATTCAATTGAATAGACTAGACTAGGGGAGGTTCGGGTAGGCTAGAGTAGGGTAGAATAGAGTAGAATAGAATAAAACAGAACAGAACACAACAAAATAGAACCGAACGACACAGAACGAATACAGAAAAGAGTAGGCTAGAGTGGAGTAGAGGGGAATAGAGTAGAGTAGAATAGATTTGAACAGAGCCAAATTGAGCCGAATCGCGTTGAAATGGGTTGAATCAAATCCAATCAAGTGGATTACAATACCTTAGAGTTGGGTAGCATAGGGTAGGGTAGAATAGAGTAGAATAGTACAGAACAGAGTAGAAACAATACAATAGAGTAGAGAAGAGTAGAATAGAGCTGAATAGAGCCAAATGCAGACAAAATGAGAGGAATCGTGTAGAAGCAAGTAGAGTAAATTAGAGTGGTGTTGGGTAGGGTAGAGCAGAATAAAGTAGAATAGTGTGGAATGAATAGAATGGAGTAGAATGGAGTCAAGTAGAAACGAATAGAGTAGAAAAGAGTCGAATAGAGCAGAATAGGGCCGAAGAAGGCCAAATCGAGCAGATTCGAAGCGATTCAAGCCAAAACAAGCTGAATGGAGCCTAACTGAGCCGAATAGAGCCAAATCGAGCCGAATCGAGCCGATTCAAGCTTCATCGCCTCGAATCGCGTTCAACGCGTCAAATCCAATCCAGACGTATAGATTAGAGAAGGGGAGGGGAGGGGAGGGGAGAATAGAACAGAGTAGAGTGGAATAGAAGAGATTAGAACAGAATAGAAGGAATAGAATCGAGTAGAATCGAGTGGAAAAGAGTAGAGTCGAATACAGTCGAATAGAGCCGAATAAGCTGAATAGAGACGAATGGAGCTGAATACAGCCGAAAAGAGCTGTATACTGCCGAATCACACCTAATCGAGCGGAATCAAGCAGAATCGCACTGACTGTCACCGAACAGCGTCGAATCGAATCAGGTCGAATCGAGTCGAGTCACATCGTTTTGAATCAAACAAGGTCAAATCGCTTCATATCGTGTCGAATCCCATCGAATCACGTCGAATAACTTCGAATTGCGTCAAACCTCAGAGAATCCTACTGAATCACGTCGAGTCGCATGGAATCTCATCAAATCCCTTCAGATCTTGCCGAATCCAGTCAAGTCCTATCAAATCGCTTTGCACGGAATCGAATTGAATCCAATAGATTAAAGTAGGGTAGGTTCGGGTGGGGTGCCGTTGGGTCGGGTAGGGTAGAATAGAATAGAGTACAACAGAATAGGAGAGAATAGAACAGAACAGAAAGAATACAACAGAATAGAATAGAGTCAAAGAGAGAGAACATAGCCGAATTGAGCCGAGTGGAGACAAAACGAGACGAATCACGTCCGGTTGCTTCGAATCGCGTCAAATCAAATCGAATCGATTAGAAGAGATTAGGGTAGGGAAGGGTAGAATAGAAGAGAGGAAAATAGTGAGGAATGGAGTTGAACGGAGTCCAATAGAGACGGATAGATATGAATAGAGTACAAAAGAGTCTAATAGAGCAGAATAGGGCCGAATAGGCCCAAATAAGGCCTAATTGAGCAGAATCCAGCAGAATCGATGGAATTCGAGCCTAATCGAGCCGAATGGAGTGAAATGGAGCCAAGTCGAGCCGAGTAGAGCCGATTCGAACTGAATCGAGCTGATTCAAGCCTAATCGCGTCAAATCGCGTGGAAATACGTCACATCGAATCTAATCAAATAGATTAGGGAAGGGTAGGGGAGGGGCGGGTGGGTAGAATAGAACAGAATAGTACAGAATAGAATATAGTACAGTAGGGTAGAGTAGAGAGAGTAAAGAGGACAAGAGTAGAGCAGAGTAGAATTGAGTCCAATAGAGTCAAAGAGTGCAGGATATAGCTGAATAGAGCCAATTCTGGCCGAATCGAGTCAAATGGAAACAAAACGAGATGAATCACACCAAATTGCTTCGAATCGCATCCAATCGAATAGATTGGAGTATCGTAGGGTAGAGTAGAACAGAATAGAGTAGAATAGCGTAGAATGGAGAAGAGTGGAGTCAAATGGAGTCGAACAGAGACAAATAGAGTAGAAAAGAGTCGAATCGAGCCAAATAGGGCCGAATAAGGCTGAACCGAGTGGAAACGAGCTGAATTGAAGCGATTCGAGCCAAATCGAGCTGAATCGAGCTGATGTTGCGGAATCGAGCCGACTCAAGCGTGATGGTGTCCGGTCGCATCGAAATGCTTTGAATCGAATCAAATGGAATCGATTAGAATAGGTTAGGGTAGGGTAGTTTATGATAGGAAGACTAGGGTAGATGCAAGTAGACTACATTAGAGTAGACAAGAGAAGGCTAGAGTAGAAGCCTAGACTAGTAAGCTGGACTAGTCAGCTAGACTAGTGGCATAGAGCAGTAGCCTAGACAACTAATCTTGAAGAGTACCCTAAGTCAGTAATCTGAACGAGTACCCTTGCCTGAACTCTTAGCCTAATCTAGTACCCTTGCCTTAACTAGTAGTCCTAACAAGTACCCTTGCCTTAACCAGTAGTCTTCACTAGTACCCTTGCCTTCACTAGTAGTACGTCCTTAACAAGTAGCCTGAACTGGTACCCTTGCCTTAACCAGTACCCTCAACAAGTACCCATGCCTTAACTAGTAGCCTGGCCTTAACTAGTACCCTGGCCTTAACTAGTAGCCTGAACTAGTACACTTGCCTTAAGGAGTACCCTTGCCCGAACTACTCCCCTTAATTAGGACCCTTATTGAGTAACCCTAAGTAGTAGAGTATGGTACGGTGGGGTAGCATAGGGTAGGGAAGCATACGGTGGAACAGAGAAAATAGAAGGAAATAGAATAGAACAGCATAGGTCAGGGTACGTTAGCTTAGTGCAGGGTATGGTAGAGTAGCATAGGATGGAATCGAGAAAATAGAAAAGGAGACTAGAAAAGAGCAGACTAGATTAGGATAGGCTAGGGTGGGGGAGGGTTTTGTAGAATACAGTAGTGTAGAACGGAATAGAATGGTGTGGAATGGAGTCAAATGGATTCGAACACAGATGCAGAGAGTAGAAAAGAGTTGAATAGAGCCGAATAACGCTGAATAGGACCAAATATGGCCAAAATGAGCCGAATCGAGTCGAGTCGACCAGATTCGGGATGAATGGAGCCTAGTGGAGCTGAAATGAGCCAAATAGAGACAAACTGAACCCAGCAAAATCGAGCCAAAACACACTTAATTGCATCCTATTGCATCGGATCTCGTCGAATTCCATCAAATCCCACCAAAACGCATCAAATCTCGCGGAATCTCACCGAATCCCGTCGAATTGTCTCAAATCGGGTCGAATGGTGTCAAACTGAATGGAATCGAATTAAATTGAATAGATTAGAGTAGTGTAGGTTAGACTGGGATTCAGTAGGGAAGGGCACAGAAGAATAGAATAGAGTAGAACAGAAGAGAATACCAAGAGTAGAACGGAGTAGAGTTGAGTAGAGTGGAATAGTCAGAGTCGGGTAGTGCAGAATATAGATGAATAGATCCAATTCAAGCCGAATCGATTCGAATGGAGAGGAAAGGAGACAAATCGTGATGAATCGAATCGATTAGAATAGATTAGAGTAGGGTAGGGTAGAACAGAATAGAATAGAGTAGAAAAGAGTAGAGTGGTGTGGAATGGAGTTGAATGGAGCCAAATAGAGACAAATAAAGTAGAAAGGGTTGAGTAGAGCTGAACAGGGCTGAATAAGGTTCACTGGAGCCTAATTATGCTGAATTGAGCAGGATCGAGACGAATTGACCCAATTCAAGCCAAATAAAGCTAAATCGAGCCGATTCAAGCCTAATCACATGGAATCGCGTCGAAATGCGTTGAATCGAATAGATTAGAGTAGAGAAGGGTACGGTAGCAGAGGCTAGACTACAACACAACAGAACACAAGAGAAAGAAGAGAATAGAATTAAGTAGAGTCGGGTCCAGTAGAATAGAGTCAAATCGAGTTGAAGAGAGCCGAAAAGAGCCAAACAGAGCTGAATACAGCCGAATTGACCAAATTCAAGGTGAATCGAGATGAATCATGTCGAGTCGTTTGAAATGTGTCGAATCGAATCAAATAGATTAGTGTGGGGAAGGTAGGGTTAGGGTAGGGTAGAGAAGAATAGAATAGAGTAGAATAGAACAGAACAGAACAGAATCGAGTCGACTAGAGTCAAATAGAGTCGAATACTGCCAAAAAGAGCCGAATAGAGTGGAAAAGAGCCGAATAGAACCGAATCGAGTTTAATGGAGCAGAAAGGAGATGAATCGAGCCGATATGACCCGAATCAGGTCGAATCCCATTCAAGTGTGTCGAATAGCATAGAACAGATTACAGTAGGCTAAGTTAGGGTAGGGTAGGGTAGAATAGAGTGCAGTAGAACAGAACAGAAGAGAACAGAACTGAAAGAATAGGGTCGAGAAGAGCAGAGTATAGAAGAGTAGAGTAGAGTAGAGTCGAACATTGCCGAATAGAGCCAAATAGAGCCCAAAAGAGCTAAATGGATAGAAACCAAGACGAATCACGCCGAATCCCGTGGAATCGTGCCGTATCGCGTCGAATCCGGTCGAATTGCATTGAATCTGATCAATTCCAATCCAATCCAATCCAATCAATTAGAATAGACTACAGGACGGGAGAGTACAATACAATACAGTAGAGAATAGTTTAGGATGGAGTAGAATGGTGTAGCATGGAGTCGAGTGGAGTCGAAAAGAGATAATAGAGTTGAGTAGAGTCTAATAGAGCCGAATAGAGCTGAACAGAGCCTATTCGAGCTGACTAGAGCCGAATGAGCCGATTAGAGCTGAATCGAACCGATTTGAGCCGATTGGGGATGAATGGAGTGGAAAGGAGCCGATTTGAGCCGAATCGCATGGAGATGCGTGGAATCGAATCCAGTAGAATAAGATTAGATTAGGGTAGGATGGAATAGAGTAGACTTGAACACAGTAGAAGAGAATGGAAAGGATACAATAGAATAGAGTAGAAAAGGGTAGAGCAGAGCAGAATAGTGTAGAGTAGAATAGAGTAGAGTAGAACAGAGTCGAATCAAGCTGAATGGAGACGAAACGAGACAAATCGCGTCGAATGGCGTCGAATCCCATCGAATCAATTACAGTAGGGTATAGTAGAAGAGCGTAGAATGGAGTAGAATGGTGTGCAATGAATCGAGTAGAGTAGAAAAGAGCTGAATAGAGCCGAATAGGGCCAAAGAGGGCCAAATCGAGCTGAATTGAGCGAAATCGAGCCGAATCCAGTGAATCGAGCCTAATGGAGCCAAATCGAGCCTAATCGAGCTGAATCGACACTATTCGAGACAAATGGAGCCGAATGGACATGAATCACACTGATTCTGGTCCCTAGTCGCGTCAAAATTTCTCGAATTCAATTGAATAGACTAGACTAGGGGAGGTTCGGGTAGGCTAGAGTAGGGTAGAATAGAGTAGAATAGAATAAAACAGAACAGAACACAACAAAATAGAACCGAACGACACAGAACGAATACAGAAAAGAGTAGGCTAGAGTGGAGTAGAGGGGAATAGAGTAGAGTAGAATAGATTTGAACAGAGCCAAATTGAGCCGAATCGCGTTGAAATGGGTTGAATCAAATCCAATCAAGTGGATTACAATACCTTAGAGTTGGGTAGCATAGGGTAGGGTAGAATAGAGTAGAATAGTACAGAACAGAGTAGAAACAATACAATAGAGTAGAGAAGAGTAGAATAGAGCTGAATAGAGCCAAATGCAGACAAAATGAGAGGAATCGTGTAGAAGCAAGCTAAGAGTAAATTAGAGTGGTGTTGGGTAGGGTAAGAGCAGAATAAAGTAGAATAGTGTGGAATGAATAGAATGGAGTAGAATGGAGTCAAGTAGAAACGAATAGAGTAGAAAAGAGTCGAATAGAGCAGAATAGGGCCGAAGAAGGCCAAATCGAGCAGATTCGAAAATACTATCTCTCTATGCTGAATGGAGCCTAACTGAGCCGAATAGAGCCAAATCGAGCCGAATCGAGCCGATTCAAGCTTCATCGCCTCGAATCGCGTTCAACGCGTCAAATCCAATCCAGACGTATAGATTAGAGAAGGGGAGGGGAGGGGAGGGGAGAATAGAACAGAGTAGAGTGGAATAGAAGAGATTAGAACAGAATAGAAGGAATAGAATCGAGTAGAATCGAGTGGAAAAGAGTAGAGTCGAATACAGTCGAATAGAGCCGAATAAGCTGAATAGAGACGAATGGAGCTGAATACAGCCGAAAAGAGCTGTATACTGCCGAATCACACCTAATCGAGCGGAATCAAGCAGAATCGCACTGACTGTCACCGAACAGCGTCGAATCGAATCAGGTCGAATCGAGTCGAGTCACATCGTTTTGAATCAAACAAGGTCAAATCGCTTCATATCGTGTCGAATCCCATCGAATCACGTCGAATAACTTCGAATTGCGTCAAACCTCAGAGAATCCTACTGAATCACGTCGAGTCGCATGGAATCTCATCAAATCCCTTCAGATCTTGCCGAATCCAGTCAAGTCCTATCAAATCGCTTTGCACGGAATCGAATTGAATCCAATAGATTAAAGTAGGGTAGGTTCGGGTGGGGTGCCGTTGGGTCGGGTAGGGTAGAATAGAATAGAGTACAACAGAATAGGAGAGAATAGAACAGAACAGAAAGAATACAACAGAATAGAATAGAGTCAAAGAGAGAGAACATAGCCGAATTGAGCCGAGTGGAGACAAAACGAGACGAATCACGTCCGGTTGCTTCGAATCGCGTCAAATCAAATCGAATCGATTAGAAGAGATTAGGGTAGGGAAGGGTAGAATAGAAGAGAGGAAAATAGTGAGGAATGGAGTTGAACGGAGTCCAATAGAGACGGATAGATATGAATAGAGTACAAAAGAGTCTAATAGAGCAGAATAGGGCCGAATAGGCCCAAATAAGGCCTAATTGAGCAGAATCCAGCAGAATCGATGGAATTCGAGCCTAATCGAGCCGAATGGAGTGAAATGGAGCCAAGTCGAGCCGAGTAGAGCCGATTCGAACTGAATCGAGCTGATTCAAGCCTAATCGCGTCAAATCGCGTGGAAATACGTCACATCGAATCTAATCAAATAGATTAGGGAAGGGTAGGGGAGGGGCGGGTGGGTAGAATAGAACAGAATAGTACAGAATAGAATATAGTACAGTAGGGTAGAGTAGAGAGAGTAAAGCAGACAAGAGTAGAGCAGAGTAGAATTGAGTCCAATAGAGTCAAAGAGTGCAGGATATAGCTGAATAGAGCCAATTCTGGCCGAATCGAGTCAAATGGAAACAAAACGAGATGAATCACACCAAATTGCTTCGAATCGCATCCAATCGAATAGATTGGAGTATCGTAGGGTAGAGTAGAACAGAATAGAGTAGAATAGCGTAGAATGGAGAAGAGTGGAGTCAAATGGAGTCGAACAGAGACAAATAGAGTAGAAAAGAGTCGAATCGAGCCAAATAGGGCCGAATAAGGCTGAACCGAGTGGAAACGAGCTGAATTGAAGCGATTCGAGCCAAATCGAGCTGAATCGAGCTGATGTTGCGGAATCGAGCCGACTCAAGCGTGATGGTGTCCGGTCGCATCGAAATGCTTTGAATCGAATCAAATGGAATCGATTAGAATAGGTTAGGGTAGGGTAGTTTATGATAGGAAGACTAGGGTAGATGCAAGTAGACTACATTAGAGTAGACAAGAGAAGGCTAGAGTAGAAGCCTAGACTAGTAAGCTGGACTAGTCAGCTAGACTAGTGGCATAGAGCAGTAGCCTAGACAACTAGTCTTGAAGAGTACCCTAAGTCAGTAATCTGAACGAGTACCCTTGCCTGAACTCTTAGCCTAATCTAGTACCCTTGCCTTAACTAGTAGTCCTAACAAGTACCCTTGCCTTAACCAGTAGTCTTCACTAGTACCCTTGCCTTCACTAGTAGTACGTCCTTAACAAGTAGCCTGAACTGGTACCCTTGCCTTAACCAGTACCCTCAACAAGTACCCATGCCTTAACTAGTAGCCTGGCCTTAACTAGTAGCCTGGCCTTAACTAGTAGCCTGAACTAGTACACTTGCCTTAAGGAGTACCCTTGCCCGAACTACTCCCCTTAATTAGGACCCTTATTGAGTAACCCTAAGTAGTAGAGTATGGTACGGTGGGGTAGCATAGGGTAGGGAAGCATACGGTGGAACAGAGAAAATAGAAGGAAATAGAATAGAACAGCATAGGTCAGGGTACGTTAGCTTAGTGCAGGGTATGGTAGAGTAGCATAGGATGGAATCGAGAAAATAGAAAAGGAGACTAGAAAAGAGCAGACTAGATTAGGATAGGCTAGGGTGGGGGAGGGTTTTGTAGAATACAGTAGTGTAGAACGGAATAGAATGGTGTGGAATGGAGTCAAATGGATTCGAACACAGATGCAGAGAGTAGAAAAGAGTTGAATAGAGCCGAATAACGCTGAATAGGACCAAATATGGCCAAAATGAGCCGAATCGAGTCGAGTCGACCAGATTCGGGATGAATGGAGCCTAGTGGAGCTGAAATGAGCCAAATAGAGACAAACTGAACCCAGCAAAATCGAGCCAAAACACACTTAATTGCATCCTATTGCATCGGATCTCGTCGAATTCCATCAAATCCCACCAAAACGCATCAAATCTCGCGGAATCTCACCGAATCCCGTCGAATTGTCTCAAATCGGGTCGAATGGTGTCAAACTGAATGGAATCGAATTAAATTGAATAGATTAGAGTAGTGTAGGTTAGACTGGGATTCAGTAGGGAAGGGCACAGAAGAATAGAATAGAGTAGAACAGAAGAGAATACCAAGAGTAGAACGGAGTAGAGTTGAGTAGAGTGGAATAGTCAGAGTCGGGTAGTGCAGAATATAGATGAATAGATCCAATTCAAGCCGAATCGATTCGAATGGAGAGGAAAGGAGACAAATCGTGATGAATCGAATCGATTAGAATAGATTAGAGTAGGGTAGGGTAGAACAGAATAGAATAGAGTAGAAAAGAGTAGAGTGGTGTGGAATGGAGTTGAATGGAGCCAAATAGAGACAAATAAAGTAGAAAGGGTTGAGTAGAGCTGAACAGGGCTGAATAAGGTTCACTGGAGCCTAATTATGCTGAATTGAGCAGGATCGAGACGAATTGACCCAATTCAAGCCAAATAAAGCTAAATCGAGCCGATTCAAGCCTAATCACATGGAATCGCGTCGAAATGCGTTGAATCGAATAGATTAGAGTAGAGAAGGGTACGGTAGCAGAGGCTAGACTACAACACAACAGAACACAAGAGAAAGAAGAGAATAGAATTAAGTAGAGTCGGGTCCAGTAGAATAGAGTCAAATCGAGTTGAAGAGAGCCGAAAAGAGCCAAACAGAGCTGAATACAGCCGAATTGACCAAATTCAAGGTGAATCGAGATGAATCATGTCAAGTCGTTTGAAATGTGTCGAATCGAATCAAATAGATTAGTGTGGGGAAGGTAGGGTTAGGGTAGGGTAGAGAAGAATAGAATAGAGTAGAATAGAACAGAACAGAAAGAATCGAGTAGACTAGAGTCAAATAGAGTCGAATACTGCCAAAAAGAGCCGAATAGAGTGGAAAAGAGCCGAATAGAACCGAATCGAGTTTAATGGAGCAGAAAGGAGATGAATCGAGCCGATATGACCCGAATCAGGTCGAATCCCATTCAAGTGTGTCGAATAGCATAGAACAGATTACAGTAGGCTAAGTTAGGGTAGGGTAGGGTAGAATAGAGTGCAGTAGAACAGAACAGAAGAGAACAGAACTGAAAGAATAGGGTCGAGAAGAGCAGAGTATAGAAGAGTAGAGTAGAGTAGAGTCGAACATTGCCGAATAGAGCCAAATAGAGCCCAAAAGAGCTAAATGGATAGAAACCAAGACGAATCACGCCGAATCCCGTGGAATCGTGCCGTATCGCGTCGAATCCGGTCGAATTGCATTGAATCTGATCAATTCCAATCCAATCCAATCCAATCAATTAGAATAGACTACAGGACGGGAGAGTACAATACAATACAGTAGAGAATAGTTTAGGATGGAGTAGAATGGTGTAGCATGGAGTCGAGTGGAGTCGAAAAGAGATAATAGAGTTGAGTAGAGTCTAATAGAGCCGAATAGAGCTGAACAGAGCCTATTCGAGCTGACTAGAGCCGAATGGAGCCGATTAGAGCTGAATCGAACCGATTTGAGCCGATTGGGGATGAATGGAGTGGAAAGGAGCCGATTTGAGCCGAATCGCATGGAGATGTGTGGAATCGAATCCAGTAGAATAGATTAGATTAGGGTAGGATGGAATAGAGTAGACTTGAACACAGTAGAAGAGAATGGAAAGGATACAATAGAATAGAGTAGAAAAGGGTAGAGCAGAGCAGAATAGTGTAGAGTAGAATAGAGTAGAGTAGAACAGAGTCGAATCAAGCTGAATGGAGACGAAACGAGACAAATCGCGTCGAATGGCGTCGAATCCCATCGAATCAATTACAGTAGGGTATAGTAGAAGAGCGTAGAATGGAGTAGAATGGTGTGCAATGGAATCGAGTAGAGTAGAAAAGAGCTGAAGAGAGCCGAATAGGGCCAAAGAGGGCCAAATCGAGCTGAATTGAGCGAAATCGAGCCGAATCCAGTGAATCGAGCCTAATGGAGCCAAATCGAGCCTAATCGAGCTGAATCGACACTATTCGAGACAAATGGAGCCGAATGGACATGAATCACACTGATTCGGTCCCTAGTCGCGTCAAAATTTCTCGAATTCAATTGAATAGACTAGACTAGGGGAGGTTCGGGTAGGCTAGAGTAGGGTAGAATAGAGTAGAATAGAATAAAACAGAACAGAACACAACAAAATAGAACCGAACGACACAGAACGAATACAGAAAAGAGTAGGCTAGAGTGGAGTAGAGGGGAATAGAGTAGAGTAGAATAGATTTGAACAGAGCCAAATTGAGCCGAATCGCGTTGAAATGGGTTGAATCAAATCCAATCAAGTGGATTACAATACCTTAGAGTTGGGTAGCATAGGGTAGGGTAGAATAGAGTAGAATAGTACAGAACAGAGTAGAAACAATACAATAGAGTAGAGAAGAGTAGAATAGAGCTGAATAGAGCCAAATGCAGACAAAATGAGAGGAATCGTGTAGAAGCAAGTAGAGTAAATTAGAGTGGTGTTGGGTAGGGTAGAGCAGAATAAAGTAGAATAGTGTGGAATGAATAGAATGGAGTAGAATGGAGTCAAGTAGAAACGAATAGAGTAGAAAAGAGTCGAATAGAGCAGAATAGGGCCGAAGAAGGCCAAATCGAGCAGATTCGAAGCGATTCAAGCCAAAACAAGCTGAATGGAGCCTAACTGAGCCGAATAGAGCCAAATCGAGCCGAATCGAGCCGATTCAAGCTTCATCGCCTCGAATCGCGTTCAACGCGTCAAATCCAATCCAGACGTATAGATTAGAGAAGGGGAGGGGAGGGGAGGGGAGAATAGAACAGAGTAGAGTGGAATAGAAGAGATTAGAACAGAATAGAAGGAATAGAATCGAGTAGAATCGAGTGGAAAAGAGTAGAGTCGAATACAGTCGAATAGAGCCGAATAAGCTGAATAGAGACGAATGGAGCTGAATACAGCCGAAAAGAGCTGTATACTGCCGAATCACACCTAATCGAGCGGAATCAAGCAGAATCGCACTGACTGTCACCGAACAGCGTTGAATCGAATCAGGTCGAATCGAGTCGAGTCACATCGTTTTGAATCAAACAAGGTCAAATCGCTTCATATCCTGTCGAATCCCATCGAATCACGTCGAATAACTTCGAATTGCGTCAAACCTCAGAGAATCCTACTGAATCACGTCGAGTCGCATGGAATCTCATCAAATCCCTTCAGATCTTGCCGAATCCAGTCAAGTCCTATCAAATCGCTTTGCACGGAATCGAATTGAATCCAATAGATTAAAGTAGGGTAGGTTCGGGTGGGGTGCCGTTGGGTCGGGTAGGGTAGAATAGAATAGAGTACAACAGAATAGGAGAGAATAGAACAGAACAGAAAGAATACAACAGAATAGAATAGAGTCAAAGAGAGAGAACATAGCCGAATTGAGCCGAGTGGAGACAAAACGAGACGAATCACGTCCGGTTGCTTCGAATCGCGTCAAATCAAATCGAATCGATTAGAAGAGATTAGGGTAGGGAAGGGTAGAATAGAAGAGAGGAAAATAGTGAGGAATGGAGTTGAACGGAGTCCAATAGAGACGGATAGATATGAATAGAGTACAAAAGAGTCTAATAGAGCAGAATAGGGCCGAATAGGCCCAAATAAGGCCTAATTGAGCAGAATCCAGCAGAATCGATGGAATTCGAGCCTAATCGAGCCGAATGGAGTGAAATGGAGCCAAGTCGAGCCGAGTAGAGCCGATTCGAACTGAATCGAGCTGATTCAAGCCTAATCGCGTCAAATCGCGTGGAAATACGTCACATCGAATCTAATCAAATAGATTAGGGAAGGGTAGGGGAGGGGCGGGTGGGTAGAATAGAACAGAATAGTACAGAATAGAATATAGTACAGTAGGGTAGAGTAGAGAGAGTAAAGCAGACAAGAGTAGAGCAGAGTAGAATTGAGTCCAATAGAGTCAAAGAGTGCAGGATATAGCTGAATAGAGCCAATTCTGGCCGAATCGAGTCAAATGGAAACAAAACGAGATGAATCACACCAAATTGCTTCGAATCGCATCCAATCGAATAGATTGGAGTATCGTAGGGTAGAGTAGAACAGAATAGAGTAGAATAGCGTAGAATGGAGAAGAGTGGAGTCAAATGGAGTCGAACAGAGACAAATAGAGTAGAAAAGAGTCGAATCGAGCCAAATAGGGCCGAATAAGGCTGAACCGAGTGGAAACGAGCTGAATTGAAGCGATTCGAGCCAAATCGAGCTGAATCGAGCTGATGTTGCGGAATCGAGCCGACTCAAGCGTGATGGTGTCCGGTCGCATCGAAATGCTTTGAATCGAATCAAATGGAATCGATTAGAATAGGTTAGGGTAGGGTAGTTTATGATAGGAAGACTAGGGTAGATGCAAGTAGACTACATTAGAGTAGACAAGAGAAGGCTAGAGTAGAAGCCTAGACTAGTAAGCTGGACTAGTCAGCTAGACTAGTGGCATAGAGCAGTAGCCTAGACAACTAGTCTTGAAGAGTACCCTAAGTCAGTAATCTGAACGAGTACCCTTGCCTGAACTCTTAGCCTAATCTAGTACCCTTGCCTTAACTAGTAGTCCTAACAAGTACCCTTGCCTTAACCAGTAGTCTTCACTAGTACCCTTGCCTTCACTAGTAGTACGTCCTTAACAAGTAGCCTGAACTGGTACCCTTGCCTTAACCAGTACCCTCAACAAGTACCCATGCCTTAACTAGTAGCCTGGCCTTAACTAGTACCCTGGCCTTAACTAGTAGCCTGAACTAGTACACTTGCCTTAAGGAGTACCCTTGCCCGAACTACTCCCCTTAATTAGGACCCTTATTGAGTAACCCTAAGTAGTAGAGTATGGTACGGTGGGGTAGCATAGGGTAGGGAAGCATACGGTGGAACAGAGAAAATAGAAGGAAATAGAATAGAACAGCATAGGTCAGGGTACGTTAGCTTAGTGCAGGGTATGGTAGAGTAGCATAGGATGGAATCGAGAAAATAGAAAAGGAGACTAGAAAAGAGCAGACTAGATTAGGATAGGCTAGGGTGGGGGAGGGTTTTGTAGAATACAGTAGTGTAGAACGGAATAGAATGGTGTGGAATGGAGTCAAATGGATTCGAACACAGATGCAGAGAGTAGAAAAGAGTTGAATAGAGCCGAATAACGCTGAATAGGACCAAATATGGCCAAAATGAGCCGAATTGAGTCGAGTCGACCAGATTCGGGATGAATGGAGCCTAGTGGAGCTGAAATGAGCCAAATAGAGACAAACTGAACCCAGCAAAATCGAGCCAAAACACACTTAATTGCATCCTATTGCATCGGATCTCGTCGAATTCCATCAAATCCCACCAAAACGCATCAAATCTCGCGGAATCTCACCGAATCCCGTCGAATTGTCTCAAATCGGGTCGAATGGTGTCAAACTGAATGGAATCGAATTAAATTGAATAGATTAGAGTAGTGTAGGTTAGACTGGGATTCAGTAGGGAAGGGCACAGAAGAATAGAATAGAGTAGAACAGAAGAGAATACCAAGAGTAGAACGGAGTAGAGTTGAGTAGAGTGGAATAGTCAGAGTCGGGTAGGGCAGAATATAGATGAATAGATCCAATTCAAGCCGAATCGATTCGAATGGAGAGGAAAGGAGACAAATCGTGATGAATCGAATCGATTAGAATAGATTAGAGTAGGGTAGGGTAGAACAGAATAGAATAGAGTAGAAAAGAGTAGAGTGGTGTGGAATGGAGTTGAATGGAGCCAAATAGAGACAAATAAAGTAGAAAGGGTTGAGTAGAGCTGAACAGGGCTGAATAAGGTTCACTCGAGCCTAATTATGCTGAATTGAGCAGGATCGAGACGAATTGACCCAATTCAAGCCAAATAAAGCTAAATCGAGCCGATTCAAGCCTAATCACATGGAATCGCGTCGAAATGCGTTGAATCGAATAGATTAGAGTAGAGAAGGGTACGGTAGCAGAGGCTAGACTACAACACAACAGAACACAAGAGAAAGAAGAGAATAGAATTAAGTAGAGTCGGGTCCAGTAGAATAGAGTCAAATCGAGTTGAAGAGAGCCGAAAAGAACCAAACAGAGCTGAATACAGCCGAATTGACCAAATTCAAGGTGAATCGAGATGAATCATGTCGAGTCGTTTGAAATGTGTCGAATCGAATCAAATAGATTAGTGTGGGGAAGGTAGGGTTAGGGTAGGGTAGAGAAGAATAGAATAGAGTAGAATAGAACAGAACAGAAAGAATCGAGTCGACTAGAGTCAAATAGAGTCGAATACTGCCAAAAAGAGCCGAATAGAGTGGAAAAGAGCCGAATAGAACCGAATCGAGTTTAATGGAGCAGAAAGGAGATGAATCGAGCCGATATGACCCGAATCAGGTCGAATCCCATTCAAGTGTGTCGAATAGCATAGAACAGATTACAGTAGGCTAAGTTAGGGTAGGGTAGGGTAGAATAGAGTGCAGTAGAACAGAACAGAAGAGAACAGAACTGAAAGAATAGGGTCGAGAAGAGCAGAGTATAGAAGAGTAGAGTAGAGTAGAGTCGAACATTGCCGAATAGAGCCAAATAGAGCCCAAAAGAGCTAAATGGATAGAAACCAAGACGAATCACGCCGAATCCCGTGGAATCGTGCCGTATCGCGTCGAATCCGGTCGAATTGCATTGAATCTGATCAATTCCAATCCAATCCAATCCAATCAATTAGAATAGACTACAGGACGGGAGAGTAAAATACAATACAGTAGAGAATAGTTTAGGATGGAGTAGAATGGTGTAGCATGGAGTCGAGTGGAGTCGAAAAGAGATAATAGAGTTGAGTAGAGTCTAATAGAGCCGAATAGAGCTGAACAGAGCCTATTCGAGCTGACTAGAGCCGAATGGAGCCGATTAGAGCTGAATCGAACCGATTTGAGCCGATTGGGGATGAATGGAGTGGAAAGGAGCCGATTTGAGCCGAATCGCATCGAGATGTGTGGAATCGAATCCAGTAGAATAGATTAGATTAGGGTAGGATGGAATAGAGTAGACTTGAACACAGTAGAAGAGAATGGAAAGGATACAATAGAATAGAGTAGAAAAGGGTAGAGCAGAGCAGAATAGTGTAGAGTAGAATAGAGTAGAGTAGAACAGAGTCGAATCAAGCTGAATGGAGACGAAACGAGACAAATCGCGTCGAATGGCGTCGAATCCCATCGAATCAATTACAGTAGGGTATAGTAGAAGAGCGTAGAATGGAGTAGAATGGTGTGCAATGGAATCGAGTAGAGTAGAAAAGAGCTGAAGAGAGCCGAAGAGGGCCAAAGAGGGCCAAATCGAGCTGGATTGAGCGAAATCGAGCCGAATCCAGTGAATCGAGCCTAATGGAGCCAAATCGAGCCTAATCGAGCTGAATCGACACTATTCGAGACAAATGGAGCCGAATGGACATGAATCACACTGATTCGGTCCCTAGTCGCGTCAAAATTTCTCGAATTCAATTGAATAGACTAGACTAGGGGAGGTTCGGGTAGGCTAGAGTAGGGTAGAATAGAGTAGAATAGAATAAAACAGAACAGAACACAACAAAATAGAACCGAACGACACAGAACGAATACAGAAAAGAGTAGGCTAGAGTGGAGTAGAGGGGAATAGAGTAGAGTAGAATAGATTTGAACAGAGCCAAATTGAGCCGAATCGCGTTGAAATGGGTTGAATCAAATCCAATCAAGTGGATTACAATACCTTAGAGTTGGGTAGCATAGGGTAGGGTAGAATAGAGTAGAATAGTACAGAACAGAGTAGAAACAATACAATAGAGTAGAGAAGAGTAGAATAGAGCTGAATAGAGCCAAATGCAGACAAAATGAGAGGAATCGTGTAGAAGCAAGTAGAGTAAATTAGAGTGGTGTTGGGTAGGGTAGAGCAGAATAAAGTAGAATAGTGTGGAATGAATAGAATGGAGTAGAATGGAGTCAAGTAGAAACGAATAGAGTAGAAAAGAGTCGAATAGAGCAGAATAGGGCCGAAGAAGGCCAAATCGAGCAGATTCGAAGCGATTCAAGCCAAAACAAGCTGAATGGAGCCTAACTGAGCCGAATAGAGCCAAATCGAGCCGAATCGAGCCGATTCAAGCTTCATCGCCTCGAATCGCGTTCAACGCGTCAAATCCAATCCAGACGTATAGATTAGAGAAGGGGAGGGGAGGGGAGGGGAGAATAGAACAGAGTAGAGTGGAATAGAAGAGATTAGAACAGAATAGAAGGAATAGAATCGAGTAGAATCGAGTGGAAAAGAGTAGAGTCGAATACAGTCGAATAGAGCCGAATAAGCTGAATAGAGACGAATGGAGCTGAATACAGCCGAAAAGAGCTGTATACTGCCGAATCACACCTAATCGAGCGGAATCAAGCAGAATCGCACTGACTGTCACCGAACAGCATCGAATCGAATCAGGTCGAATCGAGTCGAGTCACATCGTTTTGAATCAAACAAGGTCAAATCGCTTCATATCGTGTCGAATCCCATCGAATCACGTCGAATAACTTCGAATTGCGTCAAACCTCAGAGAATCCTACTGAATCACGTCGAGTCGCATGGAATCTCATCAAATCCCTTCAGATCTTGCCGAATCCAGTCAAGTCCTATCAAATCGCTTTGCACGGAATCGAATTGAATCCAATAGATTAAAGTAGGGTAGGTTCGGGTGGGGTGCCGTTGGGTCGGGTAGGGTAGAATAGAATAGAGTACCACAGAACAGGAGAGAATAGAACAGAACAGAAAGAATACAACAGAATAGAATAGAGTCAAAGAGAGAGAACATAGCCGAATTGAGCCGAGTGGAGACAAAACGAGACGAATCACGTCCGGTTGCTTCGAATCGCGTCAAATCAAATCGAATCGATTAGAAGAGATTAGGGTAGGGAAGGGTAGAATAGAAGAGAGGAAAATAGTGAGGAATGGAGTTGAACGGAGTCCAATAGAGACGGATAGATATGAATAGAGTACAAAAGAGTCTAATAGAGCAGAATAGGGCCGAATAGGCCCAAATAAGGCCTAATTGAGCAGAATCCAGCAGAATCGATGGAATTCGAGCCTAATCGAGCCGAATGGAGTGAAATGGAGCCAAGTCGAGCCGAGTAGAGCCGATTCGAACTGAATCGAGCTGATTCAAGCCTAATCGCGTCAAATCGCGTGGAAATACGTCACATCGAATCTAATCAAATAGATTAGGGAAGGGTAGGGGAGGGGCGGGTGGGTAGAATAGAACAGAATAGTACAGAATAGAATATAGTACAGTAGGGTAGAGTAGAGAGAGTAAAGCAGACAAGAGTAGAGCAGAGTAGAATTGAGTCCAATAGAGTCAAAGAGTGCAGGATATAGCTGAATAGAGCCAATTCTGGCCGAATCGAGTCAAATGGAAACAAAACGAGATGAATCACACCAAATTGCTTCGAATCGCATCCAATCGAATAGATTGGAGTATCGTAGGGTAGAGTAGAACAGAATAGAGTAGAATAGCGTAGAATGGAGAAGAGTGGAGTCAAATGGAGTCGAACAGAGACAAATAGAGTAGAAAAGAGTCGAATCGAGCCAAATAGGGCCGAATAAGGCTGAACCGAGTGGAAACGAGCTGAATTGAAGCGATTCGAGCCAAATCGAGCTGAATCGAGCTGATGTTGCGGAATCGAGCCGACTCAAGCGTGATGGTGTCCGGTCGCATCGAAATGCTTTGAATCGAATCAAATGGAATCGATTAGAATAGGTTAGGGTAGGGTAGTTTATGATAGGAAGACTAGGGTAGATGCAAGTAGACTACATTAGAGTAGACAAGAGAAGGCTAGAGTAGAAGCCTAGACTAGTAAGCTGGACTAGTCAGCTAGACTAGTGGCATAGAGCAGTAGCCTAGACAACTAGTCTTGAAGAGTACCCTAAGTCAGTAATCTGAACGAGTACCCTTGCCTGAACTCTTAGCCTAATCTAGTACCCTTGCCTTAACTAGTAGTCCTAACAAGTACCCTTGCCTTAACCAGTAGTCTTCACTAGTACCCTTGCCTTCACTAGTAGTACGTCCTTAACAAGTAGCCTGAACTGGTACCCTTGCCTTAACCAGTACCCTCAACAAGTACCCATGCCTTAACTAGTAGCCTGGCCTTAACTAGTAGCCTGGCCTTAACTAGTAGCCTGAACTAGTACACTTGCCTTAAGGAGTACCCTTGCCCGAACTACTCCCCTTAATTAGGACCCTTATTGAGTAACCCTAAGTAGTAGAGTATGGTACGGTGGGGTAGCATAGGGTAGGGAAGCATACGGTGGAACAGAGAAAATAGAAGGAAATAGAATAGAACAGCATAGGTCAGGGTACGTTAGCTTAGTGCAGGGTATGGTAGAGTAGCATAGGATGGAATCGAGAAAATAGAAAAGGAGACTAGAAAAGAGCAGACTAGATTAGGATAGGGTAGGGTGGGGGAGGGTTTTGTAGAATACAGTAGTGTAGAACGGAATAGAATGGTGTGGAATGGAGTCAAATGGATTCGAACACAGATGAAGAGAGTAGAAAAGAGTTGAATAGAGCCGAATAACGCTGAATAGGACCAAATATGGCCAAAATGAGCCGAATCGAGTCGAGTCGACCAGATTCGGGATGAATGGAGCCTAGTGGAGCTGAAATGAGCCAAATAGAGACAAACTGAACCCAGCAAAATCGAGCCAAAACACACTTAATTGCATCCTATTGCATCGGATCTCGTCAAATTCCATCAAATCCCACCAAAACGCATCAAATCTCGCGGAATCTCACCGAATCCCGTCGAATTGTCTCAAATCGGGTCGAATGGTGTCAAACTGAATGGAATCGAATTAAATTGAATAGATTAGAGTAGTGTAGGTTAGACTGGGATTCAGTAGGGAAGGGCACAGAAGAATAGAATAGAGTAGAACAGAAGAGAATACCAAGAGTAGAACGGAGTAGAGTTGAGTAGAGTGGAATAGTCAGAGTCGGGTAGTGCAGAATATAGATGAATAGATCCAATTCAAGCCGAATCGATTCGAATGGAGAGGAAAGGAGACAAATCGTGATGAATCGAATCGATTAGAATAGATTAGAGTAGGGTAGGGTAGAACAGAATAGAATAGAGTAGAAAAGAGTAGAGTGGTGTGGAATGGAGTTGAATGGAGCCAAATAGAGACAAATAAAGTAGAAAGGGTTGAGTAGAGCTGAACAGGGCTGAATAAGGTTCACTGGAGCCTAATTATGCTGAATTGAGCAGGATCGAGACGAATTGACCCAATTCAAGCCAAATAAAGCTAAATCGAGCCGATTCAAGCCTAATCACATGGAATCGCGTCGAAATGCGTTGAATCGAATAGATTAGAGTAGAGAAGGGTACGGTAGCAGAGGCTAGACTACAACACAACAGAACACAAGAGAAAGAAGAGAATAGAATTAAGTAGAGTCGGGTCCAGTAGAATAGAGTCAAATCGAGTTGAAGAGAGCCGAAAAGAGCCAAACAGAGCTGAATAGAGCCGAATTGACCAAATTCAAGGTGAATCGAGATGAATCATGTCGAGTCGTTTGAAATGTGTCGAATCGAATCAAATAGATTAGTGTGGGGAAGGTAGGGTTAGGGTAGGGTAGAGAAGAATAGAATAGAGTAGAATAGAACAGAACAGAAAGAATCGAGTCGACTAGAGTCAAATAGAGTCGAATACTGCCAAAAAGAGCCGAATAGAGTGGAAAAGAGCCGAATAGAACCGAATCGAGTTTAATGGAGCAGAAAGGAGATGAATCGAGCCGATATGACCCGAATCAGGTCGAATCCCATTCAAGTGTGTCGAATAGCATAGAACAGATTACAGTAGGCTAAGTTAGGGTAGGGTAGGGTAGAATAGAGTGCAGTAGAACAGAACAGAAGAGAACAGAACTGAAAGAATAGGGTCGAGAAGAGCAGAGTATAGAAGAGTAGAGTAGAGTAGAGTCGAACATTGCCGAATAGAGCCAAAATACTATCTCTCGAGCTAAATGGATAGAAACCAAGACGAATCACGCCGAATCCCGTGGAATCGTGCCGTATCGCGTCGAATCCGGTCGAATTGCATTGAATCTGATCAATTCCAATCCAATCCAATCCAATCAATTAGAATAGACTACAGGACGGGAGAGTACAATACAATACAGTAGAGAATAGTTTAGGATGGAGTAGAATGGTGTAGCATGGAGTCGAGTGGAGTCGAAAAGAGATAATAGAGTTGAGTAGAGTCTAATAGAGCCGAATAGAGCTGAACAGAGCCTATTCGAGCTGACTAGAGCCGAATGGAGCCGATTAGAGCTGAATCGAACCGATTTGAGCCGATTGGGGATGAATGGAGTGGAAAGGAGCCGATTTGAGCCGAATCGCATGGAGATGCGTGGAATCGAATCCAGTAGAATAGATTAGATTAGGGTAGGATGGAATAGAGTAGACTAGAACACAGTAGAAGAGAATGGAAAGGATACAATAGAATAGAGTAGAAAAGGGTAGAGCAGAGCAGAATAGTGTAGAGTAGAATAGAGTAGAGTAGAACAGAGTCGAATCAAGCTGAATGGAGACGAAACGAGACAAATCGCGTCGAATGGCGTCGAATCCCATCGAATCAATTACAGTAGGGTATAGTAGAAGAGCGTAGAATGGAGTAGAATGGTGTGCAATGGAATCGAGTAGAGTAGAAAAGAGCTGAAGAGAGCCGAAGAGGGCCAAAGAGGGCCAAATCGAGCTGAATTGAGCGAAATCGAGCCGAATCCAGTGAATCGAGCCTAATGGAGCCAAATCGAGCCTAATCGAGCTGAATCGACACTATTCGAGACAAATGGAGCCGAATGGACATGAATCACACTGATTCGGTCCCTAGTCGCGTCAAAATTTCTCGAATTCAATTGAATAGACTAGACTAGGGGAGGTTCGGGTAGGCTAGAGTAGGGTAGAATAGAGTAGAATAGAATAAAACAGAACAGAACACAACAAAATAGAACCGAACGACACAGAACGACTACAGAAAAGAGTAAGCTAGAGTGGAGTAGAGGGGAATAGAGTAGAGTAGAATAGATTTGAACAGAGCCAAATTGAGCCGAATCGCGTTGAAATGGGTTGAATCAAATCCAATCAAGTGGATTACAATACCTTAGAGTTGGGTAGCACAGGGTAGGGTAGAATAGAGTAGAATAGTACAGAACAGAGTAGAAACAATACAATAGAGTAGAGAAGAGTAGAATAGAGCTGAATAGAGCCAAATGCAGACAAAATGAGAGGAATCGTGTAGAAGCAAGTAGAGTAAATTAGAGTGGTGTTGGGTAGGGTAGAGCAGAATAAAGTAGAATAGTGTGGAATGAATAGAATGGAGTAGAATGGAGTCAAGTAGAAACGAATAGAGTAGAAAAGAGTCGAATAGAGCAGAATAGGGCCGAAGAAGGCCAAATCGAGCAGATTCGAAGCGATTCAAGCCAAAACAAGCTGAATGGAGCCTAACTGAGCCGAATAGAGCCAAATCGAGCCGAATCGAGCCGATTCAAGCTTCATCGCCTCGAATCGCGTTCAACGCGTCAAATCCAATCCAGACGTATAGATTAGAGAAGGGGAGGGGAGGGGAGGGGAGAATAGAACAGAGTAGAGTGGAATAGAAGAGATTAGAACAGAATAGAAGGAATAGAATCGAGTAGAATCGAGTGGAAAAGAGTAGAGTCGAATACAGTCGAATAGAGCCGAATAAGCTGAATAGAGACGAATGGAGCTGAATACAGCCGAAAAGAGCTGTATACTGCCGAATCACACCTAATCGAGCGGAATCAAGCAGAATCGCACTGACTGTCACCGAACAGCATCGAATCGAATCAGGTCGAATCGAGTCGAGTCACATCGTTTTGAATCAAACAAGGTCAAATCGCTTCATATCGTGTCGAATCCCATCGAATCACGTCGAATAACTTCGAATTGCGTCAAACCTCAGAGAATCCTACTGAATCACGTCGAGTCGCATGGAATCTCATCAAATCCCTTCAGATCTTGCCGAATCCAGTCAAGTCCTATCAAATCGCTTTGCACGGAATCGAATTGAATCCAATAGATTAAAGTAGGGTAGGTTCGGGTGGGGTGCCGTTGGGTCGGGTAGGGTAGAATAGAATAGAGTACCACAGAACAGGAGAGAATAGAACAGAACAGAAAGAATACAACAGAATAGAATAGAGTCAAAGAGAGAGAACATAGCCGAATTGAGCCGAGTGGAGACAAAACGAGACGAATCACGTCCGGTTGCTTCGAATCGCGTCAAATCAAATCGAATCGATTAGAAGAGATTAGGGTAGGGAAGGGTAGAATAGAAGAGAGGAAAATAGTGAGGAATGGAGTTGAACGGAGTCCAATAGAGACGGATAGATATGAATAGAGTACAAAAGAGTCTAATAGAGCAGAATAGGGCCGAATAGGCCCAAATAAGGCCTAATTGAGCAGAATCCAGCAGAATCGATGGAATTCGAGCCTAATCGAGCCGAATGGAGTGAAATGGAGCCAAGTCGAGCCGAGTAGAGCCGATTCGAACTGAATCGAGCTGATTCAAGCCTAATCGCGTCAAATCGCGTGGAAATACGTCACATCGAATCTAATCAAATAGATTAGGGAAGGGTAGGGGAGGGGCGGGTGGGTAGAATAGAACAGAATAGTACAGAATAGAATATAGTACAGTAGGGTAGAGTAGAGAGAGTAAAGCAGACAAGAGTAGAGCAGAGTAGAATTGAGTCCAATAGAGTCAAAGAGTGCAGGATATAGCTGAATAGAGCCAATTCTGGCCGAATCGAGTCAAATGGAAACAAAACGAGATGAATCACACCAAATTGCTTCGAATCGCATCCAATCGAATAGATTGGAGTATCGTAGGGTAGAGTAGAACAGAATAGAGTAGAATAGCGTAGAATGGAGAAGAGTGGAGTCAAATGGAGTCGAACAGAGACAAATAGAGTAGAAAAGAGTCGAATCGAGCCAAATAGGGCCGAATAAGGCTGAACCGAGTGGAAACGAGCTGAATTGAAGCGATTCGAGCCAAATCGAGCTGAATCGAGCTGATGTTGCGGAATCGAGCCGACTCAAGCGTGATGGTGTCCGGTCGCATCGAAATGCTTTGAATCGAATCAAATGGAATCGATTAGAATAGGTTAGGGTAGGGTAGTTTATGATAGGAAGACTAGGGTAGATGCAAGTAGACTACATTAGAGTAGACAAGAGAAGGCTAGAGTAGAAGCCTAGACTAGTAAGCTGGACTAGTCAGCTAGACTAGTGGCATAGAGCAGTAGCCTAGACAACTAGTCTTGAAGAGTACCCTAAGTCAGTAATCTGAACGAGTACCCTTGCCTGAACTCTTAGCCTAATCTAGTACCCTTGCCTTAACTAGTAGTCCTAACAAGTACCCTTGCCTTAACCAGTAGTCTTCACTAGTACCCTTGCCTTCACTAGTAGTACGTCCTTAACAAGTAGCCTGAACTGGTACCCTTGCCTTAACCAGTACCCTCAACAAGTACCCATGCCTTAACTAGTAGCCTGGCCTTAACTAGTAGCCTGGCCTTAACTAGTAGCCTGAACTAGTACACTTGCCTTAAGGAGTACCCTTGCCCGAACTACTCCCCTTAATTAGGACCCTTATTGAGTAACCCTAAGTAGTAGAGTATGGTACGGTGGGGTAGCATAGGGTAGGGAAGCATACGGTGGAACAGAGAAAATAGAAGGAAATAGAATAGAACAGCATAGGTCAGGGTACGTTAGCTTAGTGCAGGGTATGGTAGAGTAGCATAGGATGGAATCGAGAAAATAGAAAAGGAGACTAGAAAAGAGCAGACTAGATTAGGATAGGGTAGGGTGGGGGAGGGTTTTGTAGAATACAGTAGTGTAGAACGGAATAGAATGGTGTGGAATGGAGTCAAATGGATTCGAACACAGATGAAGAGAGTAGAAAAGAGTTGAATAGAGCCGAATAACGCTGAATAGGACCAAATATGGCCAAAATGAGCCGAATCGAGTCGAGTCGACCAGATTCGGGATGAATGGAGCCTAGTGGAGCTGAAATGAGCCAAATAGAGACAAACTGAACCCAGCAAAATCGAGCCAAAACACACTTAATTGCATCCTATTGCATCGGATCTCGTCGAATTCCATCAAATCCCACCAAAACGCATCAAATCTCGCGGAATCTCACCGAATCCCGTCGAATTGTCTCAAATCGGGTCGAATGGTGTCAAACTGAATGGAATCGAATTAAATTGAATAGATTAGAGTAGTGTAGGTTAGACTGGGATTCAGTAGGGAAGGGCACAGAAGAATAGAATAGAGTAGAACAGAAGAGAATACCAAGAGTAGAACGGAGTAGAGTTGAGTAGAGTGGAATAGTCAGAGTCGGGTAGTGCAGAATATAGATGAATAGATCCAATTCAAGCCGAATCGATTCGAATGGAGAGGAAAGGAGACAAATCGTGATGAATCGAATCGATTAGAATAGATTAGAGTAGGGTAGGGTAGAACAGAATAGAATAGAGTAGAAAAGAGTAGAGTGGTGTGGAATGGAGTTGAATGGAGCCAAATAGAGACAAATAAAGTAGAAAGGGTTGAGTAGAGCTGAACAGGGCTGAATAAGGTTCACTGGAGCCTAATTATGCTGAATTGAGCAGGATCGAGACGAATTGACCCAATTCAAGCCAAATAAAGCTAAATCGAGCCGATTCAAGCCTAATCACATGGAATCGCGTCGAAATGCGTTGAATCGAATAGATTAGAGTAGAGAAGGGTACGGTAGCAGAGGCTAGACTACAACACAACAGAACACAAGAGAAAGAAGAGAATAGAATTAAGTAGAGTCGGGTCCAGTAGAATAGAGTCAAATCGAGTTGAAGAGAGCCGAAAAGAGCCAAACAGAGCTGAATACAGCCGAATTGACCAAATTCAAGGTGAATCGAGATGAATCATGTCGAGTCGTTTGAAATGTGTCGAATCGAATCAAATAGATTAGTGTGGGGAAGGTAAGGTTAGGGTAGGGTAGAGAAGAATAGAATAGAGTAGAATAGAACAGAACAGAAAGAATCGAGTCGACTAGAGTCAAATAGAGTCGAATACTGCCAAAAAGAGCCGAATAGAGTGGAAAAGAGCCGAATAGAACCGAATCGAGTTTAATGGAGCAGAAAGGAGATGAATCGAGCCGATATGACCCGAATCAGGTCGAATCCCATTCAAGTGTGTCGAATAGCATAGAACAGATTACAGTAGGCTAAGTTAGGGTAGGGTAGGGTAGAATAGAGTGCAGTAGAACAGAACAGAAGAGAACAGAACTGAAAGAATAGGGTCGAGAAGAGCAGAGTATAGAAGAGTAGAGTAGAGTAGAGTCGAACATTGCCGAATAGAGCCAAATAGAGCCCAAAAGAGCTAAATGGATAGAAACCAAGACGAATCACGCCGAATCCCGTGGAATCGTGCCGTATCGCGTCGAATCCGGTCGAATTGCATTGAATCTGATCAATTCCAATCCAATCCAATCCAATCAATTAGAATAGACTACAGTACGGGAGAGTACAATACAATACAGTAGAGAATAGTTTAGGATGGAGTAGAATGGTGTAGCATGGAGTCGAGTGGAGTCGAAAAGAGATAATAGAGTTGAGTAGAGTCTAATAGAGCCGAATAGAGCTGAACAGAGCCTATTCGAGCTGACTAGAGCCGAATGGAGCCGATTAGAGCTGAATCGAACCGATTTGAGCCGATTGGGGATGAATGGAGTGGAAAGGAGCCGATTTGAGCCGAATCGCATGGAGATGCGTGGAATCGAATCCAGTAGAATAGATTAGATTAGGGTAGGATGGAATAGAGTAGACTAGAACACAGTAGAAGAGAATGGAAAGGATACAATAGAATAGAGTAGAAAAGGGTAGAGCAGAGCAGAATAGTGTAGAGTAGAATAGAGTAGAGTAGAACAGAGTCGAATCAAGCTGAATGGAGACGAAACGAGACAAATCGCGTCGAATGGCGTCGAATCCCATCGAATCAATTACAGTAGGGTATAGTAGAAGAGCGTAGAATGGAGTAGAATGGTGTGCAATGGAATCGAGTAGAGTAGAAAAGAGCTGAAGAGAGCCGAAGAGGGCCAAAGAGGGCCAAATCGAGCTGAATTGAGCGAAATCGAGCCGAATCCAGTGAATCGAGCCTAATGGAGCCAAATCGAGCCTAATCGAGCTGAATCGACACTATTCGAGACAAATGGAGCCGAATGGACATGAATCACACTGATTCGGTCCCTAGTCGCGTCAAAATTTCTCGAATTCAATTGAATAGACTAGACTAGGGGAGGTTCGGGTAGGCTAGAGTAGGGTAGAATAGAGTAGAATAGAATAAAACAGAACAGAACACAACAAAATAGAACCGAACGACACAGAACGACTACAGAAAAGAGTAAGCTAGAGTGGAGTAGAGGGGAATAGAGTAGAGTAGAATAGATTTGAACAGAGCCAAATTGAGCCGAATCGCGTTGAAATGGGTTGAATCAAATCCAATCAAGTGGATTACAATACCTTAGAGTTGGGTAGCACAGGGTAGGGTAGAATAGAGTAGAATAGTACAGAACAGAGTAGAAACAATACAATAGAGTAGAGAAGAGTAGAATAGAGCTGAATAGAGCCAAATGCAGACAAAATGAGAGGAATCGTGTAGAAGCAAGTAGAGTAAATTAGAGTGGTGTTGGGTAGGGTAGAGCAGAATAAAGTAGAATAGTGTGGAATGAATAGAATGGAGTAGAATGGAGTCAAGTAGAAACGAATAGAGTAGAAAAGAGTCGAATAGAGCAGAATAGGGCCGAAGAAGGCCAAATCGAGCAGATTCGAAGCGATTGAAGCCAAAACAAGCTGAATGGAGCCTAACTGAGCCGAATAGAGCCAAATCGAGCCGAATCGAGCCGATTCAAGCTTCATCGCCTCGAATCGCGTTCAACGCGTCAAATCCAATCCAGACGTATAGATTAGAGAAGGGGAGGGGAGGGGAGGGGAGAATAGAACAGAGTAGAGTGGAATAGAAGAGATTAGAACAGAATAGAAGGAATAGAATCGAGTAGAATCGAGTGGAAAAGAGTAGAGTCGAATACAGTCGAATAGAGCCGAATAAGCTGAATAGAGACGAATGGAGCTGAATACAGCCGAAAAGAGCTGTATACTGCCGAATCACACCTAATCGAGCGGAATCAAGCAGAATCGCACTGACTGTCACCGAACAGCGTCGAATCGAATCAGGTCGAACCGAGTCGAGTCACATCGTTTTGAATCAAACAAGGTCAAATCGCTTCATATCGTGTCGAATCCCATCGAATCACGTCGAATAACTTCGAATTGAGTCAAACCTCAGAGAATCCTACTGAATCACGTCGAGTCGCATGGAATCTCATCAAATCCCTTCAGATCTTGCCGAATCCAGTCAGGTCCTATCAAATCGCTTTGCACGGAATCGAATTGAATCCAACAGATTAAAGTAGGGTAGGTTCGGGTGGGGTGCCGTTGGGTCGGGTAGGGTAGAATAGAATAGAGTACCACAGAACAGGAGAGAATAGAACAGAACAGAAAGAATACAACAGAATAGAATAGAGTCAAAGAGAGAGAACATAGCCGAATTGAGCCGAGTGGAGACAAAACGAGACGAATCACGTCCGGTTGCTTCGAATCGCGTCAAATCAAATCGAATCGATTAGAAGAGATTAGGGTAGGGAAGGGTAGAATAGAAGAGAGGAAAATAGTGAGGAATGGAGTTGAACGGAGTCCAATAGAGACGGATAGATATGAATAGAGTACAAAAGAGTCTAATAGAGCAGAATAGGGCCGAATAGGCCCAACTGAGGCCTAATTGAGCAGAATCCAGCAGAATCGATGGAATTCGAGCCTAATCGAGCCGAATGGAGTGAAATGGAGCCAAGTCGAGCCGAACAGAGCCGATTCGAACTGAATCGAGCTGATTCAAGCCTAATCGCGTCAAATCGCGTGGAAATACGTCACATCGAATCTAATCAAATAGATTAGGGAAGGGGAGGGGAGGGGCGGGTGGGTAGAATAGAACAGAATAGTACAGAATAGAATATAGTACAGTAGGGTAGAGTAGAGAGAGTAAAGCAGACAAAAGTAGAGCAGAGTAGAATTGAGTCCAATAGAGTCAAAGAGTGCAGGATATAGCTGAATAGAGCCAATTCTGGCCGAATCGAGTCAAATGGAAACAAAACGAGATGAATCACACCGAATTGCTTCGAATCACATGCAATCGAATAGATTAGAGTATCGTAGGGTAGAGTAGAACAGAATAGCGTAGAATGGAGAAGAGTGGAGTCAAATGGAGTCGAACAGAGACAAATAGAGTAGAAAAGAGTCGAATCGAGCCAAATAGGGCCGAATAAGGCTGAACCGAGTGGAAACGAGCTGAATTGAAGCGATTGGAGCCAAATCGAGCTGAATCGCGCTGATGTTGCAGAATCGAGCCAACTCAAGAGTGATGGTGTCCGGTCGCATCGAAATGCTTTGAATCGAATCAAATGGAATCAATTAGAATAGGTTAGGGTAGGGTAGTTTATGATAGGAAGACTAGGGTAGATGCAAGTAGACTACATTAGAGTAGACAAGAGAAGGCTAGAGTAGAAGCCTAGACTAGTAAGCTGGACTAGTCAGCTAGACTAGTGGCATAGAGCAGTAGCCAAGACAACTCGTCTTGAATAGTACCCTAAGTCAGTAATCTGAACGAGTACCCTTGCCTGAACACGTAGCCTAATCTAGTACCCTTGCCTTAACTAGTAGTCCTAACAAGTACCCTTGCCTTAACCAGTAGTCTTCACTAGTACCCTTGCCTTCACTAGTAGTATGTCCTTAACAAGTAGCCTGAACTGGTACCCTTGCCTTAACCAGTACCCTCAACAAGTACCCATGCCTTAACTAGTAGCCTGGCCTTAACTAGTGCCCTGCCCATAACTAGTAGCCTGAACTAGTACCCTTGCCTTAAGGAGTACCCTTGCCCAAACTACTCCCCTTAATTAGGACCCTTATTGAGTAACCCTAAGTAGTAGACTATGGTACGGTGGGGTAGCATAGGGTAGGGAAGCATACGGTGGAACACAGAAAATAGAAGGAAATAGAATAGAACAGCACAGGTCAGGGTAGGTTAGCTTAGTGTAGGATATGGTAGAGTAGCATAGGATGGAATAGAGAAAATAGAAAAGGAGACTAGAAAAGAGCAGACTAGATTAGGATAGGCTAGGGTGGGGGAGGGTTTTGTAGAGTACAGTAGTGTAGAATGGAATAGAATGGTGTGGAATGGAGTCAAATGGATTCGAACACAGATGCAGAGAGTAGAAAAGAGTTGAATACAGCCGAATAACGCTGAATAGGACCACATATGGCCAAAATGAGCCGAATCGAGTCGAGTCGACCAGATTCGGGATGAATGGAGCCTAGTGGAGCTGAAACGAGCCAAATAGAGACAAACTGAACCCAGCAAAATCGAGCCAAAACACACTTAATTGCATCCTATTGCATCGGATCTCGTCGAATTCCATCAAATCCCACCAAAACGCATCAAATCTCGCGGAATCTCACCGAATCCCGTCGAATTGTCTCAAATCGGGTCGAATGGTGTCAAACTGAATGGAATCGAATTAAATTGAATAGATTAGAGTAGTGTAGGTTAGACTGGGATTCAGTAGGGAAGGGCACAGAAGAATAGAATAGAGTAGAACAGAAGAGAATACCAAGAGTAGAACGGAGTAGAGTTGAGTAGAGTGGAATAGTCAGAGTCGGGTAGTGCAGAATATAGATGAATAGATCCAATTCAAGCCGAATCGATTCGAACGGAGAGGAAAGGAGACAAATCGTGATGAATCGAATCGATTAGAATAGATTAGAGTAGAGTAGGCTAGAACAGAATAGAATAGAGTAGAAAAGAGTAGAATGGTGTGGAAGGGAGTTGAATGGAGCCAAATAGAGACAAATAAAGTAGAAAGGGTTGAGTAGAGCTGAACAGGGCTGAATAAGGTTCACTCGAGCCTAATTATGCTGAATTGAGCAGAATCGAGACGAATTGACCCAATTCAAGCCAAATAGAGCTAAATCGAGCCGATTCAAGCCTAATCACATGGAATCGCGTCGAAATGCGTTGAATCGAATAGATTAGAGTAGAGGAGGGTACGGCAGGAGAGGCTAGACTACAACACAACAGAACACACTAGAAAGAAGAGAATAGAATTAAGTAGAGTCGGGTCCAGTAGAATAGAGTCAAATTGAGCTGAAGAGAGCCGAAAAGAGCCAAACAGAGCTGAATACAGCTGAATTGACCAAATTCAAGGTGAATCGAGATGAATCATGTCGAGTCGTTTGAAATGTGTCGAATCGAATCAAATAGATTAGTGTGGGGAAGGTAAGGTTAGGGTAGGGTAGAGAAAAATAGAATAGAGTAGAATAGAACAGAACAGAAAGAATCGAGTCGACTAGACTCAAATAGAGTCGAATACTGCCAAAAAGAGCCGAATAGAGTGGAAAAGAGCCGAATAGAACCGAATCGAGTTTAATGGAGCAGAAAGGAGATGAATCGAGCCGATATGACCCGAATCAGGTCGAATCCCATTCAAGTGTGTCGAATAGCATAGAACAGATTACAGTAGGCTAAGTTAGGGTAGGGTAGGGTAGAATAGAGTGCAGTAGAACAGAACAGAAGAGAACAGAACTGAAAGAATAGGGTCGGGAAGAGCAGAGTATAGAAGAGTAGAGTAGAGTAGAGTCGAACATTGCCGAATAGAGCCAAATAGAGCCCAAAAGAGCTAAATGGATAGAAACCAAGACGAATCGCACTGAATCCCGTTGGAATCGTGCCGTTTCGCGTCGAATCCCGTCGAATTGCATTGAATCTGATCAATTCCAATCCAATCCAATCCAATCAATTAGAATAGACTAGAGTAGGGTAGAGTACAATACAATACAGTAGAGAATAGTTTAGGATGGAGTAGAATGGTGTAGCATGGAGTCGAGTGGAGTCGAAAAGAGATAATAGAGTTGAGTAGAGTCTAATAGAGCCGAATAGAGCTGAACAGAGCCTATTCGAGCTGACTAGAGCCGAATGGAGCCGATTAGAGCTGAATCGAACCGATTTGAGCCGATTGGGGATGAATGGAGTGGAAAGGAGCCGATTTGAGCCGAATCGCATGGAGATGCGTGGAATCGAATCCAGTAGAATAGATTAGATTAGGGTAGGATGGAATAGAGTAGACTTGAACACAGTAGAAGAGAATGGAAAGGATACAATAGAATAGAGTAGAAAAGGGTAGAGCAGAGCAGAATAGTGTAGAGTAGAATAGAGTAGAGTAGAACAGAGTCGAATCAAGCTGAATGGAGACGAAACGAGACAAATCGCGTCGAATGGCGTCGAATCCCATCGAATCAATTACAGTAGGGTATAGTAGAAGAGCGTAGAATGGAGTAGAATGGTGTGCAATGGAATCGAGTAGAGTAGAAAAGAGCTGAAGAGAGCCGAAGAGGGCCAAAGAGGGCCAAATCGAGCTGAATTGAGCGAAATCGAGCCGAATCCAGTGAATCGAGCCTAATGGAGCCAAATCGAGCCTAATCGAGCTGAATCGACACTATTCGAGACAAATGGAGCCGAATGGACATGAATCACACTGATTCGGTCCCTAGTCGCGTCAAAATTTCTCGAATTCAATTGAATAGACTAGACTAGGGGAGGTTCGGGTAGGCTAGAGTAGGGTAGAATAGAGTAGAATAGAATAAAACAGAACAGAACACAACAAAATAGAACCGAACGACACAGAACGACTACAGAAAAGAGTAAGCTAGAGTGGAGTAGAGGGGAATAGAGTAGAGTAGAATAGATTTGAACAGAGCCAAATTGAGCCGAATCGCGTTGAAATGGGTTGAATCAAATCCAATCAAGTGGATTACAATACCTTAGAGTTGGGTAGCACAGGGTAGGGTAGAATAGAGTAGAATAGTACAGAACAGAGTAGAAACAATACAATAGAGTAGAGAAGAGTAGAATAGAGCTGAATAGAGCCAAATGCAGACAAAATGAGAGGAATCGTGTAGAAGCAAGTAGAGTAAATTAGAGTGGTGTTGGGTAGGGTAGAGCAGAATAAAGTAGAATAGTGTGGAATGAATAGAATGGAGTAGAATGGAGTCAAGTAGAAACGAATAGAGTAGAAAAGAGTCGAATAGAGCAGAATAGGGCCGAAGAAGGCCAAATCGAGCAGATTCGAAGCGATTGAAGCCAAAACAAGCTGAATGGAGCCTAACTGAGCCGAATAGAGCCAAATCGAGCCGAATCGAGCCGATTCAAGCTTCATCGCCTCGAATCGCGTTCAACGCGTCAAATCCAATCCAGACGTATAGATTAGAGAAGGGGAGGGGAGGGGAGGGGAGAATAGAACAGAGTAGAGTGGAATAGAAGAGATTAGAACAGAATAGAAGGAATAGAATCGAGTAGAATCGAGTGGAAAAGAGTAGAGTCGAATACAGTCGAATAGAGCCGAATAAGCTGAATAGAGACGAATGGAGCTGAATACAGCCGAAAAGAGCTGTATACTGCCGAATCACACCTAATCGAGCGGAATCAAGCAGAATCGCACTGACTGTCACCGAACAGCGTCGAATCGAATCAGGTCGAACCGAGTCGAGTCACATCGTTTTGAATCAAACAAGGTCAAATCGCTTCATATCGTGTCGAATCCCATCGAATCACGTCGAATAACTTCGAATTGAGTCAAACCTCAGAGAATCCTACTGAATCACGTCGAGTCGCATGGAATCTCATCAAATCCCTTCAGATCTTGCCGAATCCAGTCAGGTCCTATCAAATCGCTTTGCACGGAATCGAATTGAATCCAACAGATTAAAGTAGGGTAGGTTCGGGTGGGGTGCCGTTGGGTCGGGTAGGGTAGAATAGAATAGAGTACCACAGAACAGGAGAGAATAGAACAGAACAGAAAGAATACAACAGAATAGAATAGAGTCAAAGAGAGAGAACATAGCCGAATTGAGCCGAGTGGAGACAAAACGAGACGAATCACGTCCGGTTGCTTCGAATCGCGTCAAATCAAATCGAATCGATTAGAAGAGATTAGGGTAGGGAAGGGTAGAATAGAAGAGAGGAAAATAGTGAGGAATGGAGTTGAACGGAGTCCAATAGAGACGGATAGATATGAATAGAGTACAAAAGAGTCTAATAGAGCAGAATAGGGCCGAATAGGCCCAACTAAGGCCTAATTGAGCAGAATCCAGCAGAATCGATGGAATTCGAGCCTAATCGAGCCGAATGGAGTGAAATGGAGCCAAGTCGAGCCGAACAGAGCCGATTCGAACTGAATCGAGCTGATTCAAGCCTAATCGCGTCAAATCGCGTGGAAATACGTCACATCGAATCTAATCAAATAGATTAGGGAAGGGGAGGGGAGGGGCGGGTGGGTAGAATAGAACAGAATAGTACAGAATAGAATATAGTACAGTAGGGTAGAGTAGAGAGAGTAAAGCAGACAAAAGTAGAGCAGAGTAGAATTGAGTCCAATAGAGTCAAAGAGTGCAGGATATAGCTGAATAGAGCCAATTCTGGCCGAATCGAGTCAAATGGAAACAAAACGAGATGAATCACACCGAATTGCTTCGAATCACATGCAATCGAATAGATTAGAGTATCGTAGGGTAGAGTAGAACAGAATAGCGTAGAATGGAGAAGAGTGGAGTCAAATGGAGTCGAACAGAGACAAATAGAGTAGAAAAGAGTCGAATCGAGCCAAATAGGGCCGAATAAGGCTGAACCGAGTGGAAACGAGCTGAATTGAAGCGATTGGAGCCAAATCGAGCTGAATCGCGCTGATGTTGCAGAATCGAGCCAACTCAAGAGTGATGGTGTCCGGTCGCATCGAAATGCTTTGAATCGAATCAAATGGAATCAATTAGAATAGGTTAGGGTAGGGTAGTTTATGATAGGAAGACTAGGGTAGATGCAAGTAGACTACATTAGAGTAGACAAGAGAAGGCTAGAGTAGAAGCCTAGACTAGTAAGCTGGACTAGTCAGCTAGACTAGTGGCATAGAGCAGTAGCCAAGACAACTCGTCTTGAATAGTACCCTAAGTCAGTAATCTGAACGAGTACCCTTGCCTGAACACGTAGCCTAATCTAGTACCCTTGCCTTAACTAGTAGTCCTAACAAGTACCCTTGCCTTAACCAGTAGTCTTCACTAGTACCCTTGCCTTCACTAGTAGTATGTCCTTAACAAGTAGCCTGAACTGGTACCCTTGCCTTAACCAGTACCCTCAACAAGTACCCATGCCTTAACTAGTAGCCTGGCCTTAACTAGTGCCCTGCCCATAACTAGTAGCCTGAACTAGTACCCTTGCCTTAAGGAGTACCCTTGCCCAAACTACTCCCCTTAATTAGGACCCTTATTGAGTAACCCTAAGTAGTAGACTATGGTACGGTGGGGTAGCATAGGGTAGGGAAGCATACGGTGGAACACAGAAAATAGAAGGAAATAGAATAGAACAGCACAGGTCAGGGTAGGTTAGCTTAGTGTAGGATATGGTAGAGTAGCATAGGATGGAATAGAGAAAATAGAAAAGGAGACTAGAAAAGAGCAGACTAGATTAGGATAGGCTAGGGTGGGGGAGGGTTTTGTAGAGTACAGTAGTGTAGAATGGAATAGAATGGTGTGGAATGGAGTCAAATGGATTCGAACACAGATGCAGAGAGTAGAAAAGAGTTGAATACAGCCGAATAACGCTGAATAGGACCACATATGGCCAAAATGAGCCGAATCGAGTCGAGTCGACCAGATTCGGGATGAATGGAGCCTAGTGGAGCTGAAACGAGCCAAATAGAGACAAACTGAACCCAGCAAAATCGAGCCAAAACACACTTAATTGCATCCTATTGCATCGGATCTCGTCGAATTCCATCAAATCCCACCAAAACGCATCAAATCTCGCGGAATCTCACCGAATCCCGTCGAATTGTCTCAAATCGGGTCGAATGGTGTCAAACTGAATGGAATCGAATTAAATTGAATAGATTAGAGTAGTGTAGGTTAGACTGGGATTCAGTAGGGAAGGGCACAGAAGAATAGAATAGAGTAGAACAGAAGAGAATACCAAGAGTAGAACGGAGTAGAGTTGAGTAGAGTGGAATAGTCAGAGTCGGGTAGTGCAGAATATAGATGAATAGATCCAATTCAAGCCGAATCGATTCGAACGGAGAGGAAAGGAGACAAATCGTGATGAATCGAATCGATTAGAATAGATTAGAGTAGAGTAGGCTAGAACAGAATAGAATAGAGTAGAAAAGAGTAGAATGGTGTGGAAGGGAGTTGAATGGAGCCAAATAGAGACAAATAAAGTAGAAAGGGTTGAGTAGAGCTGAACAGGGCTGAATAAGGTTCACTCGAGCCTAATTATGCTGAATTGAGCAGAATCGAGACGAATTGACCCAATTCAAGCCAAATAGAGCTAAATCGAGCCGATTCAAGCCTAATCACATGGAATCGCGTCGAAATGCGTTGAATCGAATAGATTAGAGTAGAGGAGGGTACGGCAGGAGAGGCTAGACTACAACACAACAGAACACACTAGAAAGAAGAGAATAGAATTAAGTAGAGTCGGGTCCAGTAGAATAGAGTCAAATTGAGCTGAAGAGAGCCGAAAAGAGCCAAACAGAGCTGAATACAGCTGAATTGACCAAATTCAAGGTGAATCGAGATGAATCATGTCGAGTCGTTTGAAATGTGTCGAATCGAATCAAATAGATTAGTGTGGGGAAGGTAAGGTTAGGGTAGGGTAGAGAAAAATAGAATAGAGTAGAATAGAACAGAACAGAAAGAATCGAGTCGACTAGACTCAAATAGAGTCGAATACTGCCAAAAAGAGCCGAATAGAGTGGAAAAGAGCCGAATAGAACCGAATCGAGTTTAATGGAGCAGAAAGGAGATGAATCGAGCCGATATGACCCGAATCAGGTCGAATCCCATTCAAGTGTGTCGAATAGCATAGAACAGATTACAGTAGGCTAAGTTAGGGTAGGGTAGGGTAGAATAGAGTGCAGTAGAACAGAACAGAAGAGAACAGAACTGAAAGAATAGGGTCGGGAAGAGCAGAGTATAGAAGAGTAGAGTAGAGTAGAGTCGAACATTGCCGAATAGAGCCAAATAGAGCCCAAAAGAGCTAAATGGATAGAAACCAAGACGAATCGCACTGAATCCCGTTGGAATCGTGCCGTTTCGCGTCGAATCCCGTCGAATTGCATTGAATCTGATCAATTCCAATCCAATCCAATCCAATCAATTAGAATAGACTAGAGTAGGGTAGAGTACAATACAATACAGTAGAGAATAGTTTAGGATGGAGTAGAATGGTGTAGCATGGAGTCGAGTGGAGTCGAAAAGAGATAATAGAGTTGAGTAGAGTCTAATAGAGCCGAATCGAGCTGAATAGAGCCTATTCGAGCTGACTAGAGCCGAATGGAGCCGATTAGAGCTGAATCGAACCGATTTGAGCCGATTGGGGATGAATGGAGTGGAAAGGAGCCGATTTGAGCCGAATCGCATGGAGATGCGTGGAATCGAATCCAGCAGAATAGATTAGATTAGGGTAGGATGGAATAGAGTAGACTAGAACACAGTAGAAGAGAATGGAAAGGATACAATAGAATAGAGTAGAAAAGGGTAGAGCTGAGCAGAATAGTGTAGAGTAGAATAGAGTAGAACAGAGTCGAATCAAGCTGAATGGAGACGAAACGAGACAAATCGCGTCGAATGGCGTCGAATCCCATCGAATCAATTACAGTAGGGTATAGTAGAATAGCATAGAATGGAGTAGAATGGTGTGCAATGGAATCGAGTAGAGTAGAAAAGAGCTGAAGAGAGCCGAATAGGGCCAAAGAGGGCCAAATCGAGCTGAATTGAGCGAAATCGAGCCGAATCCAGTGAATCGAGCCTAATGGAGCCAAATCGAGCCTAATCAAGCTGAATCGACACTATTCGAGACAAATGGAGCCGAATGGACATGAATCACACCGATTCGGCCCCTAGTCACGTCAAAATTTCTCGAATTCAATTGAATAGACTAGAGTAGGGGAGGTTCGGGTAGGCTAGAGTAGGGTAGAATAGAGTAGAATAGAATAAAACAGAACAGAACACAACAAAATAGAACAGAACAACACAGAACGACTACAGAAAAGAGTAAGCTAGAGTGGAGTAGAGGGGAATAGAGTAGAGTAGAATAGATTTGAACAGAGCCAAATTGAGCTGAATTGCGTTGAAATGGGTTGAATCAAATCCAATCAAGTGGATTAGAATACCTTAGAGTTGGGTAGCACAGGGTAGGGTAGAATAGAGTAGAATAGTACAGAACAGAGTAGAAACAATACAATAGAGTAGAGAAGAGTAGAATAGAGCTGAATAGAGCCAAATGCAGACAAAATGAGAGGAATCGTGTAGAAGCAAGTAGAGTAAATTAGAGTGGTGTTGGGTAGGGTAGAGCAGAATAAAGTAGAATAGTGTGGAATGAATAGAATGGAGTAGAATGGAGTCAAGTAGAAACGAATAGAGTAGAAAAGAGTCGAATAGAGCAGAATAGGGCCGAAGAAGGCCAAATCGAGCAGATTCGAAGCGATTGAAGCCAAAACAAGCTGAATGGAGCCTAACTGAGCCGAATAGAGCCAAATCGAGCCGAATCGAGCCGATTCAAGCTTCATCGCCTCGAATCGCGTTCAACGCGTCAAATCCAATCCAGACGTATAGATTAGAGAAGGGGAGGGGAGGGGAGGGGAGAATAGAACAGAGTAGAGTGGAATAGAAGAGATTAGAACAGAATAGAAGGAATAGAATCGAGTAGAATCGAGTGGAAAAGAGTAGAGTCGAATACAGTCGAATAGAGCCGAATAAGCTGAATAGAGACGAATGGAGCTGAATACAGCCGAAAAGAGCTGTATACTGCCGAATCACACCTAATCGAGCGGAATCAAGCAGAATCGCACTGACTGTCACCGAACAGCGTCGAATCGAATCAGGTCGAACCGAGTCGAGTCACATCGTTTTGAATCAAACAAGGTCAAATCGCTTCATATCGTGTCGAATCCCATCGAATCACGTCGAATAACTTCGAATTGAGTCAAACCTCAGAGAATCCTACTGAATCACGTCGAGTCGCATGGAATCTCATCAAATCCCTTCAGATCTTGCCGAATCCAGTCAGGTCCTATCAAATCGCTTTGCACGGAATCGAATTGAATCCAACAGATTAAAGTAGGGTAGGTTCGGGTGGGGTGCCGTTGGGTCGGGTAGGGTAGAATAGAATAGAGTACCACAGAACAGGAGAGAATAGAACAGAACAGAAAGAATACAACAGAATAGAATAGAGTCAAAGAGAGAGAACATAGCCGAATTGAGCCGAGTGGAGACAAAACGAGACGAATCACGTCCGGTTGCTTCGAATCGCGTCAAATCAAATCGAATCGATTAGAAGAGATTAGGGTAGGGAAGGGTAGAATAGAAGAGAGGAAAATAGTGAGGAATGGAGTTGAACGGAGTCCAATAGAGACGGATAGATATGAATAGAGTACAAAAGAGTCTAATAGAGCAGAATAGGGCCGAATAGGCCCAACTAAGGCCTAATTGAGCAGAATCCAGCAGAATCGATGGAATTCGAGCCTAATCGAGCCGAATGGAGTGAAATGGAGCCAAGTCGAGCCGAACAGAGCCGATTCGAACTGAATCGAGCTGATTCAAGCCTAATCGCGTCAAATCGCGTGGAAATACGTCACATCGAATCTAATCAAATAGATTAGGGAAGGGGAGGGGAGGGGCGGGTGGGTAGAATAGAACAGAATAGTACAGAATAGAATATAGTACAGTAGGGTAGAGTAGAGAGAGTAAAGCAGACAAAAGTAGAGCAGAGTAGAATTGAGTCCAATAGAGTCAAAGAGTGCAGGATATAGCTGAATAGAGCCAATTCTGGCCGAATCGAGTCAAATGGAAACAAAACGAGATGAATCACACCGAATTGCTTCGAATCACATGCAATCGAATAGATTAGAGTATCGTAGGGTAGAGTAGAACAGAATAGCGTAGAATGGAGAAGAGTGGAGTCAAATGGAGTCGAACAGAGACAAATAGAGTAGAAAAGAGTCGAATCGAGCCAAATAGGGCCGAATAAGGCTGAACCGAGTGGAAACGAGCTGAATTGAAGCGATTGGAGCCAAATCGAGCTGAATCGCGCTGATGTTGCAGAATCGAGCCAACTCAAGAGTGATGGTGTCCGGTCGCATCGAAATGCTTTGAATCGAATCAAATGGAATCAATTAGAATAGGTTAGGGTAGGGTAGTTTATGATAGGAAGACTAGGGTAGATGCAAGTAGACTACATTAGAGTAGACAAGAGAAGGCTAGAGTAGAAGCCTAGACTAGTAAGCTGGACTAGTCAGCTAGACTAGTGGCATAGAGCAGTAGCCAAGACAACTCGTCTTGAATAGTACCCTAAGTCAGTAATCTGAACGAGTACCCTTGCCTGAACACGTAGCCTAATCTAGTACCCTTGCCTTAACTAGTAGTCCTAACAAGTACCCTTGCCTTAACCAGTAGTCTTCACTAGTACCCTTGCCTTCACTAGTAGTATGTCCTTAACAAGTAGCCTGAACTGGTACCCTTGCCTTAACCAGTACCCTCAACAAGTACCCATGCCTTAACTAGTAGCCTGGCCTTAACTAGTGCCCTGCCCATAACTAGTAGCCTGAACTAGTACCCTTGCCTTAAGGAGTACCCTTGCCCAAACTACTCCCCTTAATTAGGACCCTTATTGAGTAACCCTAAGTAGTAGAGTATGGTACGGTGGGGTAGCATAGGGTAGGGAAGCATACGGTGGAACAGAGAAAATAGAAGGAAATAGAATAGAACAGCACAGGTCAGGGTAGGTTAGCTTAGTGTAGGATATGGTAGAGTAGCATAGGATGGAATAGAGAAAATAGAAAAGGAGACTAGAAAAGAGCAGACTAGATTAGGATAGGGTAGGGTGGGGCAGGGTTTTGTAGAGTACAGTAGTGTAGAATGGAATAGAATGGTGTGGAATGGAGTCAAATGGATTCGAACACAGATGCAGAGAGTAGAAAAGAGTTGAATAGAGCCGAATAACGCTGAATAGGACCACATATGGCCAAAATGAGCCGAATCGAGTCGAGTCGACCAGATTCGGGATGAATGGAGCCTAGTGGAGCTGAAACGAGCCAAATAGAGACAAACTGAACCCAGCAAAATCGAGCCAAAACACACTTAATTGCATCCTATTGCATCGGATCTCGTCGAATTCCATCAAATCCCACCAAAACGCATCAAATCTCGCGGAATCTCACCGAATCCCGTCGAATTGTCTCAAATCGGGTCGAATGGTGTCAAACTGAATGGAATCGAATTAAATTGAATAGATTAGAGTAGTGTAGGTTAGACTGGGATTCAGTAGGGAAGGGCACAGAAGAATAGAATAGAGTAGAACAGAAGAGAATACCAAGAGTAGAACGGAGTAGAGTTGAGTAGAGTGGAATAGTCAGAGTCGGGTAGTGCAGAATATAGATGAATAGATCCAATTCAAGCCGAATCGATTCGAACGGAGAGGAAAGGAGACAAATCGTGATGAATCGAATCGATTAGAATAGATTAGAGTAGAGTAGGCTAGAACAGAATAGAATAGAGTAGAAAAGAGTAGAATGGTGTGGAAGGGAGTTGAATGGAGCCAAATAGAGACAAATAAAGTAGAAAGGGTTGAGTAGAGCTGAACAGGGCTGAATAAGGTTCACTCGAGCCTAATTATGCTGAATTGAGCAGAATCGAGACGAATTGACCCAATTCAAGCCAAATAGAGCTAAATCGAGCCGATTCAAGCCTAATCACATGGAATCGCGTCGAAATGCGTTGAATCGAATAGATTAGAGTAGAGGAGGGTACGGCAGGAGAGGCTAGACTACAACACAACAGAACACAATAGAAAGAAGAGAATAGAATTAAGTAGAGTCGGGTCCAGTAGAATAGAGTCAAATTGAGCTGAAGAGAGCCGAAAAGAGCCAAACAGAGCTGAATACAGCTGAATTGACCAAATTCAAGGTGAATCGAGATGAATCATGTCGAGTCGTTTGAAATGTGTCGAATCGAATCAAATAGATTAGTGTGGGGAAGGTAAGGTTAGGGTAGGGCAGAGAAAAATAGAATAGAGTAGAATAGAACAGAACAGAAAGAATCGAGTCGACTAGACTCAAATAGAGTCGAATACTGCCAAAAAGAGCCGAATAGAGTGGAAAAGAGCCGAATAGAACCGAATCGAGTTTAATGGAGCAGAAAGGAGATGAATCGAGCCGATATGACCCGAATCAGGTCGAATCCCATTCAAGTGTGTCGAATAGCATAGAACAGATTACAGTAGGCTAAGTTAGGGTAGGGTAGGGTAGAATAGAGTGCAGTAGAACAGAACAGAAGAGAACAGAACTGAAAGAATAGGGTCGGGAAGAGCAGAGTATAGAAGAGTAGAGTAGAGTAGAGTCGAACATTGCCGAATAGAGCCAAATAGAGCCCAAAAGAGCTAAATGGATAGAAACCAAGACGAATCACACTGAATCCCGTTGGAATCGTGCCGTTTCGCGTCGAATCCCGTCGAATTGCATTGAATCTGATCAATTCCAATCCAATCCAATCCAATCAATTAGAATAGACTAGAGTAGGGTAGAGTACAATACAATACAGTAGAGAATAGTTTAGGATGGAGTAGAATGGTGTAGCATGGAGTCGAGTGGAGTCGAAAAGAGATAATAGAGTTGAGTAGAGTCTAATAGAGCCGAATCGAGCTGAATAGAGCCTATTCGAGCTGACTAGAGCCGAATGGAGCCGATTAGAGCTGAATCGAACCGATTTGAGCCGATTGGGGATGAATGGAGTGGAAAGGAGCCGATTTGAGCCGAATCGCATGGAGATGCGTGGAATCGAATCCAGTAGAATAGATTAGATTAGGGTAGGATGGAATAGAGTAGACTAGAACACAGTAGAAGAGAATGGAAAGGATACAATAGAATAGAGTAGAAAAGGGTAGAGCTGAGCAGAATAGTGTAGAGTAGAATAGAGTAGAACAGAGTCGAATCAAGCTGAATGGAGACGAAACGAGACAAATCGCGTCGAATGGCGTCGAATCCCATCGAATCAATTACAGTAGGGTATAGTAGAATAGCATAGAATGGAGTAGAATGGTGTGCAATGGAATCGAGTAGAGTAGAAAAGAGCTGAAGAGAGCCGAATAGGGCCAAAGAGGGCCAAATCGAGCTGAATTGAGCGAAATCGAGCCGAATCCAGTGAATCGAGCCTAATGGAGCCAAATCGAGCCTAATCAAGCTGAATCGACACTATTCGAGACAAATGGAGCCGAATGGACATGAATCACACCGATTCGGCCCCTAGTCACGTCAAAATTTCTCGAATTCAATTGAATAGACTAGAGTAGGGGAGGTTCGGGTAGGCTAGAGTAGGGTAGAATAGAGTAGAATAGAATAAAACAGAACAGAACACAACAAAATAGAACAGAACAACACAGAACGACTACAGAAAAGAGTAAGCTAGAGTGGAGTAGAGGGGAATAGAGTAGAGTAGAATAGATTTGAACAGAGCCAAATTGAGCTGAATCGCGTTGAAATGGGTTGAATCAAATCCAATCAAGTGGATTACAATACCTTAGAGTTGGGTAGCACAGGGTAGGGTAGAATAGAGTAGAATAGTACAGAACAGAGTAGAAACAATACAATAGAGTAGAGAAGAGTAGAATAGAGCTGAATAGAGCCAAATGCAGACAAAATGAGAGGAATCGTGTAGAAGCAAGTAGAGTAAATTAGAGTGGTGTTGGGTAGGGTAGAGCAGAATAAAGTAGAATAGTGTGGAATGAATAGAATGGAGTAGAATGGAGTCAAGTAGAAACGAATAGAGTAGAAAAGAGTCGAATAGAGCAGAATAGGGCCGAAGAAGGCCAAATCGAGCAGATTCGAAGCGATTGAAGCCAAAACAAGCTGAATGGAGCCTAACTGAGCCGAATAGAGCCAAATCGAGCCGAATCGAGCCGATTCAAGCTTCATCGCCTCGAATCGCGTTCAACGCGTCAAATCCAATCCAGACGTATAGATTAGAGAAGGGGAGGGGAGGGGAGGGGAGAACAGAACAGAGTAGAGTGGAATAGAAGAGATTAGAACAGAATAGAAGGAATAGAATCGAGTAGAATCGAGTGGAAAAGAGTAGAGTCGAATACAGTCGAATAGAGCCGAATAAGCTGAATAGAGACGAATGGAGCTGAATACAGCCGAAAAGAGCTGTATACTGCCGAATCACACCTAATCGAGCGGAATCAAGCAGAATCGCACTGACTGTCACCGAACAGCGTCGAATCGAATCAGGTCGAATCGAGTCGAGTCACATCGTTTTGAATCAAACAAGGTCAAATCGCTTCATATCGTGTCGAATCCCATCGAATCACGTCGAATAACTTCGAATTGAGTCAAACCTCAGAGAATCCTACTGAATCACGTCGAGTCGCATGGAATCTCATCAAATCCCTTCAGATCTTGCCGAATCCAGTCAGGTCCTATCAAATCGCTTTGCACGGAATCGAATTGAATCCAACAGATTAAAGTAGGGTAGGTTCGGGTGGGGTGCCGTTGGGTCGGGTAGGGTAGAATAGAATAGAGTACCACAGAACAGGAGAGAATAGAACAGAACAGAAAGAATACAACAGAATAGAATAGAGTCAAAGAGAGAGAACATAGCCGAATTGAGCCGAGTGGAGACAAAACGAGACGAATCACGTCCGGTTGCTTCGAATCGCGTCAAATCAAATCGAATCGATTAGAAGAGATTAGGGTAGGGAAGGGTAGAATAGAAGAGAGGAAAATAGTGAGGAATGGAGTTGAACGGAGTCCAATAGAGACGGATAGATATGAATAGAGTACAAAAGAGTCTAATAGAGCAGAATAGGGCCGAATAGGCCCAACTAAGGCCTAATTGAGCAGAATCCAGCAGAATCGATGGAATTCGAGCCTAATCGAGCCGAATGGAGTGAAATGGAGCCAAGTCGAGCCGAACAGAGCCGATTCGAACTGAATCGAGCTGATTCAAGCCTAATCGCGTCAAATCGCGTGGAAATACGTCACATCGAATCTAATCAAATAGATTAGGGAAGGGGAGGGGAGGGGCGGGTGGGTAGAATAGAACAGAATAGTACAGAATAGAATATAGTACAGTAGGGTAGAGTAGAGAGAGTAAAGCAGACAAAAGTAGAGCAGAGTAGAATTGAGTCCAATAGAGTCAAAGAGTGCAGGATATAGCTGAATAGAGCCAATTCTGGCCGAATCGAGTCAAATGGAAACAAAACGAGATGAATCACACCGAATTGCTTCGAATCACATGCAATCGAATAGATTAGAGTATCGTAGGGTAGAGTAGAACAGAATAGCGTAGAATGGAGAAGAGTGGAGTCAAATGGAGTCGAACAGAGACAAATAGAGTAGAAAAGAGTCGAATCGAGCCAAATAGGGCCGAATAAGGCTGAACCGAGTGGAAACGAGCTGAATTGAAGCGATTCGAGCCAAATCGAGCTGAATCGCGCTGATGTTGCAGAATCGAGCCAACTCAAGAGTGATGGTGTCCGGTCGCATCGAAATGCTTTGAATCGAATCAAATGGAATCAATTAGAATAGGTTAGGGTAGGGTAGTTTATGATAGGAAGACTAGGGTAGATGCAAGTAGACTACATTAGAGTAGACAAGAGAAGGCTAGAGTAGAAGCCTAGACTAGTAAGCTGGACTAGTCAGCTAGACTAGTGGCATAGAGCAGTAGCCAAGACAACTCGTCTTGAATAGTACCCTAAGTCAGTAATCTGAACGAGTACCCTTGCCTGAACACGTAGCCTAATCTAGTACCCTTGCCTTAACTAGTAGTCCTAACAAGTACCCTTGCCTTAACCAGTAGTCTTCACTAGTACCCTTGCCTTCACTAGTAGTATGTCCTTAACAAGTAGCCTGAACTGGTACCCTTGCCTTAACCAGTACCCTCAACAAGTACCCATGCCTTAACTAGTAGCCTGGCCTTAACTAGTGCCCTGCCCATAACTAGTAGCCTGAACTAGTACCCTTGCCTTAAGGAGTACCCTTGCCCAAACTACTCCCCTTAATTAGGACCCTTATTGAGTAACCCTAAGTAGTAGACTATGGTACGGTGGGGTAGCATAGGGTAGGGAAGCATACGGTGGAACAGAGAAAATAGAAGGAAATAGAATAGAACAGCACAGGTCAGGGTAGGTTAGCTTAGTGTAGGATATGGTAGAGTAGCATAGGATGGAATAGAGAAAATAGAAAAGGAGACTAGAAAAGAGCAGACTAGATTAGGATAGGGTAGGGTGGGGCAGGGTTTTGTAGAGTACAGTAGTGTAGAATGGAATAGAATGGTGTGGAATGGAGTCAAATGGATTCGAACACAGATGCAGAGAGTAGAAAAGAGTTGAATAGAGCCGAATAACGCTGAATAGGACCACATATGGCCAAAATGAGCCGAATCGAGTCGAGTCGACCAGATTCGGGATGAATGGAGCCTAGTGGAGCTGAAACGAGCCAAATAGAGACAAACTGAACCCAGCAAAATCGAGCCAAAACACACTTAATTGCATCCTATTGCATCGGATCTCGTCGAATTCCATCAAATCCCACCAAAACGCATCAAATCTCGCGGAATCTCACCGAATCCCGTCGAATTGTCTCAAATCGGGTCGAATGGTGTCAAACTGAATGGAATCGAATTAAATTGAATAGATTAGAGTAGTGTAGGTTAGACTGGGATTCAGTAGGGAAGGGCACAGAAGAATAGAATAGAGTAGAACAGAAGAGAATACCAAGAGTAGAACGGAGTAGAGTTGAGTAGAGTGGAATAGTCAGAGTCGGGTAGTGCAGAATATAGATGAATAGATCCAATTCAAGCCGAATCGATTCGAATGGAGAGGAAAGGAGACAAATCGTGATGAATCGAATCGATTAGAATAGATTAGAGTAGAGTAGGCTAGAACAGAATAGAATAGAGTAGAAAAGAGTAGAATGGTGTGGAAGGGAGTTGAATGGAGCCAAATAGAGACAAATAAAGTAGAAAGGGTTGAGTAGAGCTGAACAGGGCTGAATAAGGTTCACTCGAGCCTAATTATGCTGAATTGAGCAGAATCGAGACGAATTGACCCAATTCAAGCCAAATAGAGCTAAATCGAGCCGATTCAAGCCTAATCACATGGAATCGCGTCGAAATGCGTTGAATCGAATAGATTAGAGTAGAGGAGGGTACGGCAGGAGAGGCTAGACTACAACACAACACAACACAATAGAAAGAAGAGAATAGAATTAAGTAGAGTCGGGTCCAGTAGAATAGAGTCAAATTGAGCTGAAGAGAGCCGAAAAGAGCCAAACAGAGCTGAATACAGCTGAATTGACCAAATTCAAGGTGAATCGAGATGAATCATGTCGAGTCGTTTGAAATGTGTCGAATCGAATCAAATAGATTAGTGTGGGGAAGGTAAGGTTAGGGTAGGGCAGAGAAAAATAGAATAGAGTAGAATAGAACAGAACAGAAAGAATCGAGTCGACTAGACTCAAATAGAGTCGAATACTGCCAAAAAGAGCCGAATAGAGTGGAAAAGAGCCGAATAGAACCGAATCGAGTTTAATGGAGCAGAAAGGAGATGAATCGAGCCGATATGACCCGAATCAGGTCGAATCCCATTCAAGTGTGTCGAATAGCATAGAACAGATTACAGTAGGCTAAGTTAGGGTAGGGTAGGGTAGAATAGAGTGCAGTAGAACAGAACAGAAGAGAACAGAACTGAAAGAATAGGGTCGAGACGAGCAGAGTATAGAAGAGTAGAGTAGACCAGAGTCGAACATTGCCGAATAGAGCCAAATAGAGCCCAAAAGAGCTAAATGGATAGAAACCAAGACGAATCACACTGAATCCCGTTGGAATCGTGCCGTTTCGCGTCGAATCCCGTCGAATTGCATTGAATCTGATCAATTCCAATCCAATCCAATCCAATCAATTAGAATAGACTAGAGTAAGGTAGAGTACAATACAATACAGTAGAGAATAGTTTAGGATGGAGTAGAATGGTGTAGCATGGAGTCGAGTGGAGTCGAAAAGAGATAATAGAGTTGAGTAGAGTCTAATAGAGCCGAATCGAGCTGAATAGAGCCTATTCGAGCTGACTAGAGCCGAATGGAGCCGATTAGAGCTGAATCGAACCGATTTGAGCCGATTGGGGATGAATGGAGTGGAAAGGAGCCGATTTGAGCCGAATCGCATGGAGATGCGTGGAATCGAATCCAGTAGAATAGATTAGATTAGGGTAGGATGGAATAGAGTAGACTTGAACACAGTAGAAGAGAATGGAAAGGATACAATAGAATAGAGTAGAAAAGGGTAGAGCTGAGCAGAATAGTGTAGAGTAGAATAGAGTAGAACAGAGTCGAATCAAGCTGAATGGAGACGAAACGAGACAAATCGCGTCGAATGGCGTCGAATCCCATCGAATCAATTACAGTAGGGTATAGTAGAATAGCATAGAATGGAGTAGAATGGTGTGCAATGGAATCGAGTAGAGTAGAAAAGAGCTGAAGAGAGCCGAATAGGGCCAAAGAGGGCCAAATCGAGCTGAATTGAGCGAAATCGAGCCGAATCCAGTGAATCGAGCCTAATGGAGCCAAATCGAGCCTAATCAAGCTGAATCGACACTATTCGAGACAAATGGAGCCCAATGGACATGAATCACACCGATTCGGCCCCTAGTCACGTCAAAATTTCTCGAATTCAATTGAATAGACTAGAGTAGGGGAGGTTCGGGTAGGCTAGAGTAGGGTAGAATAGAGTAGAATAGAATAAAACAGAACAGAACACAACAAAATAGAACAGAACAACACAGAACGACTACAGAAAAGAGTAAGCTAGAGTGGAGTAGAGGGGAATAGAGTAGAGTAGAATAGATTTGAACAGAGCCAAATTGAGCTGAATCGCGTTGAAATGGGTTGAATCAAATCCAATCAAGTGGATTACAATACCTTAGAGTTGGGTAGCACAGGGTAGGGTAGAATAGAGTAGAATAGTACAGAACAGAGTAGAAACAATACAATAGAGTAGAGAAGAGTAGAATAGAGCTGAATAGAGCCAAATGCAGACAAAATGAGAGGAATCGTGTAGAAGCAAGTAGAGTAAATTAGAGTGGTGTTGGGTAGGGTAGAGCAGAATAAAGTAGAATAGTGTGGAATGAATAGAATGGAGTAGAATGGAGTCAAGTAGAAACGAATAGAGTAGAAAAGAGTCGAATAGAGCAGAATAGGGCCGAAGAAGGCCAAATCGAGCAGATTCGAAGCGATTGAAGCCAAAACAAGCTGAATGGAGCCTAACTGAGCCGAATAGAGCCAAATCGAGCCGAATCGAGCCGATTCAAGCTTCATCGCCTCGAATCGCGTTCAACGCGTCAAATCCAATCCAGACGTATAGATTAGAGAAGGGGAGGGAGGGGAGGGGAGAATAGAACAGAGTAGAGTGGAATAGAAGAGATTAGAACAGAATAGAAGGAATAGAATCGAGTAGAATCGAGTGGAAAAGAGTAGAGTCGAATACAGTCGAATAGAGCCGAATAAGCTGAATAGAGACGAATGGAGCTGAATACAGCCGAAAAGAGCTGTATACTGCCGAATCACACCTAATCGAGCGGAATCAAGCAGAATCGCACTGACTGTCACCGAACAGCGTCGAATCGAATCAGGTCGAATCGAGTCGAGTCACATCGTTTTGAATCAAACAAGGTCAAATCGCTTCATATCGTGTCGAATCCCATCGAATCACGTCGAATAACTTCGAATTGAGTCAAACCTCAGAGAATCCTACTGAATCACGTCGAGTCGCATGGAATCTCATCAAATCCCTTCAGATCTTGCGAATCCAGTCAGGTCCTATCAAATCGCTTTGCACGGAATCGAATTGAATCCAACAGATTAAAGTAGGGTAGGTTCGGGTGGGGTGCCGTTGGGTCGGGTAGGGTAGAATAGAATAGAGTACCACAGAACAGGAGAGAATAGAACAGAACAGAAAGAATACAACAGAATAGAATAGAGTCAAAGAGAGAGAACATAGCCGAATTGAGCCGAGTGGAGACAAAACGAGACGAATCACGTCCGGTTGCTTCGAATCGCGTCAAATCAAATCGAATCGATTAGAAGAGATTAGGGTAGGGAAGGGTAGAATAGAAGAGAGGAAAATAGTGAGGAATGGAGTTGAACGGAGTCCAATAGAGACGGATAGATATGAATAGAGTACAAAAGAGTCTAATAGAGCAGAATAGGGCCGAATAGGCCCAACTAAGGCCTAATTGAGCAGAATCCAGCAGAATCGATGGAATTCGAGCCTAATCGAGCCGAATGGAGTGAAATGGAGCCAAGTCGAGCCGAACAGAGCCGATTCGAACTGAATCGAGCTGATTCAAGCCTAATCGCGTCAAATCGCGTGGAAATACGTCACATCGAATCTAATCAAATACTATCTCTCTATGGGGAGGGGAGGGGCCGGGTGGGTAGAATAGAACAGAATAGTACAGAATAGAATATAGTACAGTAGGGTAGAGTAGAGAGAGTAAGCAGACAAAAGTAGAGCAGAGTAGAATTGAGTCAAATAGAGTCAAAGAGTGCAGGATATAGCTGAATAGAGCCAATTCTGGCCGAATCGAGTCAAATGGAAACAAAACGAGATGAATCACACCGAATTGCTTCGAATCACATGCAATCGAATAGATTAGAGTATCGTAGGGTAGAGTAGAACAGAATAGCGTAGAATGGAGAAGAGTGGAGTCAAATGGAGTCGAACAGAGACAAATAGAGTAGAAAAGAGTCGAATCGAGCCAAATAGGGCCGAATAAGGCTGAACCGAGTGGAAACGAGCTGAATTGAAGCGATTGGAGCCAAATCGAGCTGAATCGCGCTGATGTTGCAGAATCGAGCCAACTCAAGAGTGATGGTGTCCGGTCGCATCGAAATGCTTTGAATCGAATCAAATGGAATCAATTAGAATAGGTTAGGGTAGGGTAGTTTATGATAGGAAGACTAGGGTAGATGCAAGTAGACTACATTAGAGTAGACAAGAGAAGGCTAGAGTAGAAGCCTAGACTAGTAAGCTGGACTAGTCAGCTAGACTAGTGGCATAGAGCAGTAGCCAAGACAACTCGTCTTGAATAGTACCCTAAGTCAGTAATCTGAACGAGTTACCTTGCCTGAACACGTAGCCTAATCTAGTACCCTTGCCTTAACTAGTAGTCCTAACAAGTACCCTTGCCTTAACCAGTAGTCTTCACTAGTACCCTTGCCTTCACTAGTAGTATGTCCTTAACAAGTAGCCTGAACTGGTACCCTTGCCTTAACCAGTACCCTCAACAAGTACCCATGCCTTAACTAGTAGCCTGGCCTTAACTAGTGCCCTGCCCATAACTAGTAGCCTGAACTAGTACCCTTGCCTTAAGGAGTACCCTTGCCCAAACTACTCCCCTTAATTAGGACCCTTATTGAGTAACCCTAAGTAGTAGACTATGGTACGGTGGGGTAGCATAGGGTAGGGAAGCATACGGTGGAACAGAGAAAATAGAAGGAAATAGAATAGAACAGCACAGGTCAGGGTAGGTTAGCTTAGTGTAGGATATGGTAGAGTAGCATAGGATGGAATAGAGAAAATAGAAAAGGAGACTAGAAAAGAGCAGACTAGATTAGGATAGGGTAGGGTGGGGCAGGGTTTTGTAGAGTACAGTAGTGTAGAATGGAATAGAATGGTGTGGAATGGAGTCAAATGGATTCGAACACAGATGCAGAGAGTAGAAAAGAGTTGAATAGAGCCGAATAACGCTGAATAGGACCACATATGGCCAAAATGAGCCGAATCGAGTCGAGTCGACAGATTCGGGATGAATGGAGCCTAGTGGAGCTGAAACGAGCCAAATAGAGACAAACTGAACCCAGCAAATCGAGCCAAAACACACTTAATTGCATCCTATTGCATCGGATCTCGTCGAATTCCATCAAATTCCACCAAAACGCATCAAATCTCGCGGAATCTCACCGAATCCCGTCGAATTGTCTCAAATCGGGTCGAATGGTGTCAAACTGAATGGAATCGAATTAAATTGAATAGATTAGAGTAGTGTAGGTTAGACTGGGATTCAGTAGGGAAGGGCACAGAAGAATAGAATAGAGTAGAAAATACTATCTCTCTATGAGAGTAGAACGGAGTAGAGTTGAGTAGAGTGGAATAGTCAGAGTCGGGTAGTGCAGAATATAGATGAATAGATCCAATTCAAGCCGAATCGATTCGAATGGAGAGGAAAGGAGACAAATCGTGATGAATCGAATCGATTAGAATAGATTAGAGTAGAGTAGGCTAGAACAGAATAGAATAGAGTAGAAAAGAGTAGAATGGTGTGGAAGGGAGTTGAATGGAGCCAAATAGAGACAAATAAAGTAGAAAGGGTTGAGTAGAGCTGAACAGGGCTGAATAAGGTTCACTCGAGCCTAATTATGCTGAATTGAGCAGAATCGAGACGAATTGACCCAATTCAAGCCAAATAGAGCTAAATCGAGCCGATTCAAGCCTAATCACATGGAATCGCGTCGAAATGCGTTGAATCGAATAGATTAGAGTAGAGGAGGGTACGGCAGGAGAGGCTAGACTACAACACAACAGAACACAATAGAAAGAAGAGAATAGAATTAAGTAGAGTCGGGTCCAGTAGAATAGAGTCAAATTGAGCTGAAGAGAGCCGAAAAGAGCCAAACAGAGCTGAATACAGCTGAATTGACCAAATTCAAGGTGAATCGAGATGAATCATGTCGAGTCGTTTGAAATGTGTCGAATCGAATCAAATAGATTAGTGTGGGGAAGGTAAGGTTAGGGTAGGGTAGAGAAAAATAGAATAGAGTAGAATAGAACAGAACAGAAAGAATCGAGTCGACTAGACTCAAATAGAGTCGAATACTGCCAAAAAGAGCCGAATAGAGTGGAAAAGAGCCGAATAGAACCGAATCGAGTTTAATGGAGCAGAAAGGAGATGAATCGAGCCGATATGACCCGAATCAGGTCGAATCCCATTCAAGTGTGTCGAATAGCATAGAACAGATTACAGTAGGCTAAGTTAGGGTAGGGTAGGGTAGAATAGAGTGCAGTAGAACAGAACAGAAGAGAACAGAACTGAAAGAATAGGGTCGGGAAGAGCAGAGTATAGAAGAGTAGAGTAGAGTAGAGTCGAACATTGCCGAATAGAGCCAAATAGAGCCCAAAAGAGCTAAATGGATAGAAACCAAGACGAATCACACTGAATCCCGTTGGAATCGTGCCGTTTCGCGTCGAATCCCGTCGAATTGCATTGAATCTGATCAATTCCAATCCAATCCAATCCAATCAATTAGAATAGACTAGAGTAGGGTAGAGTACAATACAATACAGTAGAGAATAGTTTAGGATGGAGTAGAATGGTGTAGCATGGAGTCGAGTGGAGTCGAAAAGAGATAATAGAGTTGAGTAGAGTCTAATAGAGCCGAATCGAGCTGAATAGAGCCTATTCGAGCTGACTAGAGCCGAATGGAGCCGATTAGAGCTGAATCGAACCGATTTGAGCCGATTGGGGATGAATGGAGTGGAAAGGAGCCGATTTGAGCCGAATCGCATGGAGATGCGTGGAATCGAATCCAGTAGAATAGATTAGATTAGGGTAGGATGGAATAGAGTAGACTAGAACACAGTAGAAGAGAATGGAAAGGATACAATAGAATAGAGTAGAAAAGGGTAGAGCAGAGCAGAATAGTGTAGAGTAGAAGAGAGTAGAACAGAGTCGAATCAAGCTGAATGGAGACGAAACGAGACAAATCGCGTCGAATGGCGTCGAATCCCATCGAATCAATTACAGTAGGGTATAGTAGAATAGCATAGAATGGAGTAGAATGGTGTGCAATGGAATCGAGTAGAGTAGAAAAGAGCTGAAGAGAGCCGAATAGGGCCAAAGAGGGCCAAATCGAGCTGAATTGAGCGAAATCGAGCCGAATCCAGTGAATCGAGCCTAATGGAGCCAAATCGAGCCTAATCAAGCTGAATCGACACTATTCGAGACAAATGGAGCCCAATGGACATGAATCACACCGATTCGGCCCCTAGTCGCGTCAAAATTTCTCGAATTCAATTGAATAGACTAGAGTAGGGGAGGTTCGGGTAGGCTAGAGTAGGGTAGAATAGAGTAGAATAGAATAAAACAGAACAGAACACAACAAAATAGAACAGAACAACACAGAACGACTACAGAAAAGAGTAAGCTAGAGTGGAGTAGAGGGGAATAGAGTAGAGTAGAATAGATTTGAACAGAGCCAAATTGAGCTGAATCGCGTTGAAATGGGTTGAATCAAATCCAATCAAGTGGATTACAATACCTTAGAGTTGGGTAGCACAGGGTAGGGTAGAATAGAGTAGAATAGTACAGAACAGAGTAGAAACAATACAATAGAGTAGAGAAGAGTAGAATAGAGCTGAATAGAGCCAAATGCAGACAAAATGAGAGGAATCGTGTAGAAGCAAGTAGAGTAAATTAGAGTGGTGTTGGGTAGGGTAGAGCAGAATAAAGTAGAATAGTGTGGAATGAATAGAATGGAGTAGAATGGAGTCAAGTAGAAACGAATAGAGTAGAAAAGAGTCGAATAGAGCAGAATAGGGCCGAAGAAGGCCAAATCGAGCAGATTCGAAGCGATTGAAGCCAAAACAAGCTGAATGGAGCCTAACTGAGCCGAATAGAGCCAAATCGAGCCGAATCGAGCCGATTCAAGCTTCATCGCCTCGAATCGCGTTCAACGCGTCAAATCCAATCCAGACGTATAGATTAGAGAAGGGGAGGGGAGGGGAGGGGAGAATAGAACAGAGTAGAGTGGAATAGAAGAGATTAGAACAGAATAGAAGGAATAGAATCGAGTAGAATCGAGTGGAAAAGAGTAGAGTCGAATACAGTCGAATAGAGCCGAATAAGCTGAATAGAGACGAATGGAGCTGAATACAGCCGAAAAGAGCTGTATACTGCCGAATCACACCTAATCGAGCGGAATCAAGCAGAATCGCACTGACTGTCACCGAACAGCGTCGAATCGAATCAGGTCGAATCGAGTCGAGTCACATCGTTTTGAATCAAACAAGGTCAAATCGCTTCATATCGTGTCGAATCCCATCGAATCACGTCGAATAACTTCGAATTGAGTCAAACCTCAGAGAATCCTACTGAATCACGTCGAGTCGCATGGAATCTCATCAAATCCCTTCAGATCTTGCCGAATCCAGTCAGGTCCTATCAAATCGCTTTGCACGGAATCGAATTGAATCCAACAGATTAAAGTAGGGTAGGTTCGGGTGGGGTGCCGTTGGGTCGGGTAGGGTAGAATAGAATAGAGTACCACAGAACAGGAGAGAATAGAACAGAACAGAAAGAATACAACAGAATAGAATAGAGTCAAAGAGAGAGAACATAGCCGAATTGAGCCGAGTGGAGACAAAACGAGACGAATCACGTCCGGTTGCTTCGAATCGCGTCAAATCAAATCGAATCGATTAGAAGAGATTAGGGTAGGGAAGGGTAGAATAGAAGAGAGGAAAATAGTGAGGAATGGAGTTGAACGGAGTCCAATAGAGACGGATAGATATGAATAGAGTACAAAAGAGTCTAATAGAGCAGAATAGGGCCGAATAGGCCCAACTAAGGCCTAATTGAGCAGAATCCAGCAGAATCGATGGAATTCGAGCCTAATCGAGCCGAATGGAGTGAAATGGAGCCAAGTCGAGCCGAACAGAGCCGATTCGAACTGAATCGAGCTGATTCAAGCCTAATCGCGTCAAATCGCGTGGAAATACGTCACATCGAATCTAATCAAATAGATTAGGGAAGGGGAGGGGAGGGGCGGGTGGGTAGAATAGAACAGAATAGTACAGAATAGAATATAGTACAGTAGGGTAGAGTAGAGAGAGTAAAGCAGACAAAAGTAGAGCAGAGTAGAATTGAGTCAAATAGAGTCAAAGAGTGCAGGATATAGCTGAATAGAGCCAATTCTGGCCGAATCGAGTCAAATGGAAACAAAACGAGATGAATCACACCGAATTGCTTCGAATCACATGCAATCGAATAGATTAGAGTATCGTAGGGTAGAGTAGAACAGAATAGCGTAGAATGGAGAAGAGTGGAGTCAAATGGAGTCGAACAGAGACAAATAGAGTAGAAAAGAGTCGAATCGAGCCAAATAGGGCCGAATAAGGCTGAACCGAGTGGAAACGAGCTGAATTGAAGCGATTGGAGCCAAATCGAGCTGAATCGCGCTGATGTTGCAGAATCGAGCCAACTCAAGAGTGATGGTGTCCGGTCGCATCGAAATGCTTTGAATCGAATCAAATGGAATCAATTAGAATAGGTTAGGGTAGGGTAGTTTATGATAGGAAGACTAGGGTAGATGCAAGTAGACTACATTAGAGTAGACAAGAGAAGGCTAGAGTAGAAGCCTAGACTAGTAAGCTGGACTAGTCAGCTAGACTAGTGGCATAGAGCAGTAGCCAAGACAACTCGTCTTGAATAGTACCCTAAGTCAGTAATCTGAACGAGTACCCTTGCCTGAACACGTAGCCTAATCTAGTACCCTTGCCTTAACTAGTAGTCCTAACAAGTACCCTTGCCTTAACCAGTAGTCTTCACTAGTACCCTTGCCTTCACTAGTAGTATGTCCTTAACAAGTAGCCTGAACTGGTACCCTTGCCTTAACCAGTACCCTCAACAAGTACCCATGCCTTAACTAGTAGCCTGGCCTTAACTAGTGCCCTGCCCATAACTAGTAGCCTGAACTAGTACCCTTGCCTTAAGGAGTACCCTTGCCCAAACTACTCCCCTTAATTAGGACCCTTATTGAGTAACCCTAAGTAGTAGACTATGGTACGGTGGGGTAGCATAGGGTAGGGAAGCATACGGTGGAACAGAGAAAATAGAAGGAAATAGAATAGAACAGCACAGGTCAGGGTAGGTTAGCTTAGTGTAGGATATGGTAGAGTAGCATAGGATGGAATAGAGAAAATAGAAAAGGAGACTAGAAAAGAGCAGACTAGATTAGGATAGGGTAGGGTGGGGCAGGGTTTTGTAGAGTACAGTAGTGTAGAATGGAATAGAATGGTGTGGAATGGAGTCAAATGGATTCGAACACAGATGCAGAGAGTAGAAAAGAGTTGAATAGAGCCGAATAACGCTGAATAGGACCACATATGGCCAAAATGAGCCGAATCGAGTCGAGTCGACCAGATTCGGGATGAATGGAGCCTAGTGGAGCTGAAACGAGCCAAATAGAGACAAACTGAACCCAGCAAAATCGAGCCAAAACACACTTAATTGCATCCTATTGCATCGGATCTCGTCGAATTCCATCAAATCCCACCAAAACGCATCAAATCTCGCGGAATCTCACCGAATCCCGTCGAATTGTCTCAAATTGGGTCGAATGGTGTCAAACTGAATGGAATCGAATTAAATTGAATAGATTAGAGTAGTGTAGGTTAGACTGGGATTCAGTAGGGAAGGGCACAGAAGAATAGAATAGAGTAGAACAGAAGAGAATACCAAGAGTAGAACGGAGTAGAGTTGAGTAGAGTGGAATAGTCAGAGTCGGGTAGTGCAGAATATAGATGAATAGATCCAATTCAAGCCGAATCGATTCGAATGGAGAGGAAAGGAGACAAATCGTGATGAATCGAATCGATTAGAATAGATTAGAGTAGAGTAGGCTAGAACAGAATAGAATAGAGTAGAAAAGAGTAGAATGGTGTGGAAGGGAGTTGAATGGAGCCAAATAGAGACAAATAAAGTAGAAAGGGTTGAGTAGAGCTGAACAGGGCTGAATAAGGTTCACTCGAGCCTAATTATGCTGAATTGAGCAGAATCGAGACGAATTGACCCAATTCAAGCCAAATAGAGCTAAATCGAGCCGATTCAAGCCTAATCACATGGAATCGCGTCGAAATGCGTTGAATCGAATAGATTAGAGTAGAGGAGGGTACGGCAGGAGAGGCTAGACTACAACACAACACAACACAATAGAAAGAAGAGAATAGAATTAAGTAGAGTCGGGTCCAGTAGAATAGAGTCAAATTGAGCTGAAGAGAGCCGAAAAGAGCCAAACAGAGCTGAATACAGCTGAATTGACCAAATTCAAGGTGAATCGAGATGAATCATGTCGAGTCGTTTGAAATGTGTCGAATCGAATCAAATAGATTAGTGTGGGGAAGGTAAGGTTAGGGTAGGGCAGAGAAAAATAGAATAGAGTAGAATAGAACAGAACAGAAAGAATCGAGTCGACTAGACTCAAATAGAGTCGAATACTGCCAAAAAGAGCCGAATAGAGTGGAAAAGAGCCGAATAGAACCGAATCGAGTTTAATGGAGCAGAAAGGAGATGAATCGAGCCGATATGACCCGAATCAGGTCGAATCCCATTCAAGTGTGTCGAATAGCATAGAACAGATTACAGTAGGCTAAGTTAGGGTAGGGTAGGGTAGAATAGAGTGCAGTAGAACAGAACAGAAGAGAACAGAACTGAAAGAATAGGGTCGAGACGAGCAGAGTATAGAAGAGTAGAGTAGACCAGAGTCGAACATTGCCGAATAGAGCCAAATAGAGCCCAAAAGAGCTAAATGGATAGAAACCAAGACGAATCACACTGAATCCCGTTGGAATCGTGCCGTTTCGCGTCGAATCCCGTCGAATTGCATTGAATCTGATCAATTCCAATCCAATCCAATCCAATCAATTAGAATAGACTACAGTAAGGTAGAGTACAATACAATACAGTAGAGAATAGTTTAGGATGGAGTAGAATGGTGTAGCATGGAGTCGAGTGGAGTCGAAAAGAGATAATAGAGTTGAGTAGAGTCTAATAGAGCCGAATCGAGCTGAATAGAGCCTATTCGAGCTGACTAGAGCCGAATGGAGCCGATTAGAGCTGAATCGAACCGATTTGAGCCGATTGGGGATGAATGGAGTGGAAAGGAGCCGATTTGAGCCGAATCGCATGGAGATGCGTGGAATCGAATCCAGTAGAATAGATTAGATTAGGGTAGGATGGAATAGAGTAGACTAGAACACAGTAGAAGAGAATGGAAAGGATACAATAGAATAGAGTAGAAAAGGGTAGAGCAGAGCAGAATAGTGTAGAGTAGAAGAGAGTAGAACAGAGTCGAATCAAGCTGAATGGAGACGAAACGAGACAAATCGCGTCGAATGGCGTCGAATCCCATCGAATCAATTACAGTAGGGTATAGTAGAATAGCATAGAATGGAGTAGAATGGTGTGCAATGGAATCGAGTAGAGTAGAAAAGAGCTGAAGAGAGCCGAATAGGGCCAAAGAGGGCCAAATCGAGCTGAATTGAGCGAAATCGAGCCGAATCCAGTGAATCGAGCCTAATGGAGCCAAATCGAGCCTAATCAAGCTGAATCGACACTATTCGAGACAAATGGAGCCCAATGGACATGAATCACACCGATTCGGCCCCTAGTCGCGTCAAAATTTCTCGAATTCAATTGAATAGACTAGAGTAGGGGAGGTTCGGGTAGGCTAGAGTAGGGTAGAATAGAGTAGAATAGAATAAAACAGAACAGAACACAACAAAATAGAACAGAACAACACAGAACGACTACAGAAAAGAGTAAGCTAGAGTGGAGTAGAGGGGAATAGAGTAGAGTAGAATAGATTTGAACAGAGCCAAATTGAGCTGAATCGCGTTGAAATGGGTTGAATCAAATCCAATCAAGTGGATTACAATACCTTAGAGTTGGGTAGCACAGGGTAGGGTAGAATAGAGTAGAATAGTACAGAACAGAGTAGAAACAATACAATAGAGTAGAGAAGAGTAGAATAGAGCTGAATAGAGCCAAATGCAGACAAAATGAGAGGAATCGTGTAGAAGCAAGTAGAGTAAATTAGAGTGGTGTTGGGTAGGGTAGAGCAGAATAAAGTAGAATAGTGTGGAATGAATAGAATGGAGTAGAATGGAGTCAAGTAGAAACGAATAGAGTAGAAAAGAGTCGAATAGAGCAGAATAGGGCCGAAGAAGGCCAAATCGAGCAGATTCGAAGCGATTGAAGCCAAAACAAGCTGAATGGAGCCTAACTGAGCCGAATAGAGCCAAATCGAGCCGAATCGAGCCGATTCAAGCTTCATCGCCTCGAATCGCGTTCAACGCGTCAAATCCAATCCAGACGTATAGATTAGAGAAGGGGAGGGGAGGGGAGGGGAGAATAGAACAGAGTAGAGTGGAATAGAAGAGATTAGAACAGAATAGAAGGAATAGAATCGAGTAGAATCGAGTGGAAAAGAGTAGAGTCGAATACAGTCGAATAGAGCCGAATAAGCTGAATAGAGACGAATGGAGCTGAATACAGCCGAAAAGAGCTGTATACTGCCGAATCACACCTAATCGAGCGGAATCAAGCAGAATCGCACTGACTGTCACCGAACAGCGTCGAATCGAATCAGGTCGAATCGAGTCGAGTCACATCGTTTTGAATCAAACAAGGTCAAATCGCTTCATATCGTGTCGAATCCCATCGAATCACGTCGAATAACTTCGAATTGAGTCAAACCTCAGAGAATCCTACTGAATCACGTCGAGTCGCATGGAATCTCATCAAATCCCTTCAGATCTTGCCGAATCCAGTCAGGTCCTATCAAATCGCTTTGCACGGAATCGAATTGAATCCAACAGATTAAAGTAGGGTAGGTTCGGGTGGGGTGCCGTTGGGTCGGGTAGGGTAGAATAGAATAGAGTACCACAGAACAGGAGAGAATAGAACAGAACAGAAAGAATACAACAGAATAGAATAGAGTCAAAGAGAGAGAACATAGCCGAATTGAGCCGAGTGGAGACAAAACGAGACGAATCACGTCCGGTTGCTTCGAATCGCGTCAAATCAAATCGAATCGATTAGAAGAGATTAGGGTAGGGAAGGGTAGAATAGAAGAGAGGAAAATAGTGAGGAATGGAGTTGAACGGAGTCCAATAGAGACGGATAGATATGAATAGAGTACAAAAGAGTCTAATAGAGCAGAATAGGGCCGAATAGGCCCAACTAAGGCCTAATTGAGCAGAATCCAGCAGAATCGATGGAATTCGAGCCTAATCGAGCCGAATGGAGTGAAATGGAGCCAAGTCGAGCCGAACAGAGCCGATTCGAACTGAATCGAGCTGATTCAAGCCTAATCGCGTCAAATCGCGTGGAAATACGTCACATCGAATCTAATCAAATAGATTAGGGAAGGGGAGGGGAGGGGCGGGTGGGTAGAATAGAACAGAATAGTACAGAATAGAATATAGTACAGTAGGGTAGAGTAGAGAGAGTAAAGCAGACAAAAGTAGAGCAGAGTAGAATTGAGTCAAATAGAGTCAAAGAGTGCAGGATATAGCTGAATAGAGCCAATTCTGGCCGAATCGAGTCAAATGGAAACAAAACGAGATGAATCACACCGAATTGCTTCGAATCACATGCAATCGAATAGATTAGAGTATCGTAGGGTAGAGTAGAACAGAATAGCGTAGAATGGAGAAGAGTGGAGTCAAATGGAGTCGAACAGAGACAAATAGAGTAGAAAAGAGTCGAATCGAGCCAAATAGGGCCGAATAAGGCTGAACCGAGTGGAAACGAGCTGAATTGAAGCGATTGGAGCCAAATCGAGCTGAATCGCGCTGATGTTGCAGAATCGAGCCAACTCAAGAGTGATGGTGTCCGGTCGCATCGAAATGCTTTGAATCGAATCAAATGGAATCAATTAGAATAGGTTAGGGTAGGGTAGTTTATGATAGGAAGACTAGGGTAGATGCAAGTAGACTACATTAGAGTAGACAAGAGAAGGCTAGAGTAGAAGCCTAGACTAGTAAGCTGGACTAGTCAGCTAGACTAGTGGCATAGAGCAGTAGCCAAGACAACTCGTCTTGAATAGTACCCTAAGTCAGTAATCTGAACGAGTACCCTTGCCTGAACACGTAGCCTAATCTAGTACCCTTGCCTTAACTAGTAGTCCTAACAAGTACCCTTGCCTTAACCAGTAGTCTTCACTAGTACCCTTGCCTTCACTAGTAGTATGTCCTTAACAAGTAGCCTGAACTGGTACCCTTGCCTTAACCAGTACCCTCAACAAGTACCCATGCCTTAACTAGTAGCCTGGCCTTAACTAGTGCCCTGCCCATAACTAGTAGCCTGAACTAGTACCCTTGCCTTAAGGAGTACCCTTGCCCAAACTACTCCCCTTAATTAGGACCCTTATTGAGTAACCCTAAGTAGTAGACTATGGTACGGTGGGGTAGCATAGGGTAGGGAAGCATACGGTGGAACAGAGAAAATAGAAGGAAATAGAATAGAACAGCACAGGTCAGGGTAGGTTAGCTTAGTGTAGGATATGGTAGAGTAGCATAGGATGGAATAGAGAAAATAGAAAAGGAGACTAGAAAAGAGCAGACTAGATTAGGATAGGGTAGGGTGGGGCAGGGTTTTGTAGAGTACAGTAGTGTAGAATGGAATAGAATGGTGTGGAATGGAGTCAAATGGATTCGAACACAGATGCAGAGAGTAGAAAAGAGTTGAATAGAGCCGAATAACGCTGAATAGGACCACATATGGCCAAAACGAGCCGAATCGAGTCGAGTCGACCAGATTCGGGATGAATGGAGCCTAGTGGAGCTGAAACGAGCCAAATAGAGACAAACTGAACCCAGCAAAATCGAGCCAAAACACACTTAATTGCATCCTATTGCATCGGATCTCGTCGAATTCCATCAAATCCCACCAAAACGCATCAAATCTCGCGGAATCTCACCGAATCCCGTCGAATTGTCTCAAATCGGGTCGAATGGTGTCAAACTGAATGGAATCGAATTAAATTGAATAGATTAGAGTAGTGTAGGTTAGACTGGGATTCAGTAGGGAAGGGCACAGAAGAATAGAATAGAGTAGAACAGAAGAGAATACCAAGAGTAGAACGGAGTAGAGTTGAGTAGAGTGGAATAGTCAGAGTCGGGTAGTGCAGAATATAGATGAATAGATCCAATTCAAGCCGAATCGATTCGAATGGAGAGGAAAGGAGACAAATCGTGATGAATCGAATCGATTAGAATAGATTAGAGTAGAGTAGGCTAGAACAGAATAGAATAGAGTAGAAAAGAGTAGAATGGTGTGGAAGGGAGTTGAATGGAGCCAAATAGAGACAAATAAAGTAGAAAGGGTTGAGTAGAGCTGAACAGGGCTGAATAAGGTTCACTCGAGCCTAATTATGCTGAATTGAGCAGAATCGAGACGAATTGACCCAATTCAAGCCAAATAGAGCTAAATCGAGCCGATTCAAGCCTAATCACATGGAATCGCGTCGAAATGCGTTGAATCGAATAGATTAGAGTAGAGGAGGGTACGGCAGGAGAGGCTAGACTACAACACAACAGAACACAATAGAAAGAAGAGAATAGAATTAAGTAGAGTCGGGTCCAGTAGAATAGAGTCAAATTGAGCTGAAGAGAGCCGAAAAGAGCCAAACAGAGCTGAATACAGCTGAATTGACCAAATTCAAGGTGAATCGAGATGAATCATGTCGAGTCGTTTGAAATGTGTCGAATCGAATCAAATAGATTAGTGTGGGGAAGGTAAGGTTAGGGTAGGGCAGAGAAAAATAGAATAGAGTAGAATAGAACAGAACAGAAAGAATCGAGTCGACTAGACTCAAATAGAGTCGAATACTGCCAAAAAGAGCCGAATAGAGTGGAAAAGAGCCGAATAGAACCGAATCGAGTTTAATGGAGCAGAAAGGAGATGAATCGAGCCGATATGACCCGAATCAGGTCGAATCCCATTCAAGTGTGTCGAATAGCATAGAACAGATTACAGTAGGCTAAGTTAGGGTAGGGTAGGGTAGAATAGAGTGCAGTAGAACAGAACAGAAGAGAACAGAACTGAAAGAATAGGGTCGAGACGAGCAGAGTATAGAAGAGTAGAGTAGACCAGAGTCGAACATTGCCGAATAGAGCCAAATAGAGCCCAAAAGAGCTAAATGGATAGAAACCAAGACGAATCACACTGAATCCCGTTGGAATCGTGCCGTTTCGCGTCGAATCCCGTCGAATTGCATTGAATCTGATCAATTCCAATCCAATCCAATCCAATCAATTAGAATAGACTACAGTAAGGTAGAGTACAATACAATACAGTAGAGAATAGTTTAGGATGGAGTAGAATGGTGTAGCATGGAGTCGAGTGGAGTCGAAAAGAGATAATAGAGTTGAGTAGAGTCTAATAGAGCCGAATCGAGCTGAATAGAGCCTATTCGAGCTGACTAGAGCCGAATGGAGCCGATTAGAGCTGAATCGAACCGATTTGAGCCGATTGGGGATGAATGGAGTGGAAAGGAGCCGATTTGAGCCGAATCGCATGGAGATGCGTGGAATCGAATCCAGTAGAATAGATTAGATTAGGGTAGGATGGAATAGAGTAGACTTGAACACAGTAGAAGAGAATGGAAAGGATACAATAGAATAGAGTAGAAAAGGGTAGAGCAGAGCAGAATAGTGTAGAGTAGAAGAGAGTAGAACAGAGTCGAATCAAGCTGAATGGAGACGAAACGAGACAAATCGCGTCGAATGGCGTCGAATCCCATCGAATCAATTAGAGTAGGGTATAGTAGAATAGCATAGAATGGAGTAGAATGGTGTGCAATGGAATCGAGTAGAGTAGAAAAGAGCTGAAGAGAGCCGAATAGGGCCAAAGAGGGCCAAATCGAGCTGAATTGAGCGAAATCGAGCCGAATCCAGTGAATCGAGCCTAATGGAGCCAAATCGAGCCTAATCAAGCTGAATCGACACTATTCGAGACAAATGGAGCCCAATGGACATGAATCACACCGATTCGGCCCCTAGTCGCGTCAAAATTTCTCGAATTCAATTGAATAGACTAGAGTAGGGGAGGTTCGGGTAGGCTAGAGTAGGGTAGAATAGAGTAGAATAGAATAAAACAGAACAGAACACAACAAAATAGAACAGAACAACACAGAACGACTACAGAAAAGAGTAAGCTAGAGTGGAGTAGAGGGGAATAGAGTAGAGTAGAATAGATTTGAACAGAGCCAAATTGAGCTGAATCGCGTTGAAATGGGTTGAATCAAATCCAATCAAGTGGATTACAATACCTTAGAGTTGGGTAGCACAGGGTAGGGTAGAATAGAGTAGAATAGTACAGAACAGAGTAGAAACAATACAATAGAGTAGAGAAGAGTAGAATAGAGCTGAATAGAGCCAAATGCAGACAAAATGAGAGGAATCGTGTAGAAGCAAGTAGAGTAAATTAGAGTGGTGTTGGGTAGGGTAGAGCAGAATAAAGTAGAATAGTGTGGAATGAATAGAATGGAGTAGAATGGAGTCAAGTAGAAACGAATAGAGTAGAAAAGAGTCGAATAGAGCAGAATAGGGCCGAAGAAGGCCAAATCGAGCAGATTCGAAGCGATTGAAGCCAAAACAAGCTGAATGGAGCCTAACTGAGCCGAATAGAGCCAAATCGAGCCGAATCGAGCCGATTCAAGCTTCATCGCCTCGAATCGCGTTCAACGCGTCAAATCCAATCCAGACGTATAGATTAGAGAAGGGGAGGGGAGGGGAGGGGAGAATAGAACAGAGTAGAGTGGAATAGAAGAGATTAGAACAGAATAGAAGGAATAGAATCGAGTAGAATCGAGTGGAAAAGAGTAGAGTCGAATACAGTCGAATAGAGCCGAATAAGCTGAATAGAGACGAATGGAGCTGAATACAGCCGAAAAGAGCTGTATACTGCCGAATCACACCTAATCGAGCGGAATCAAGCAGAATCGCACTGACTGTCACCGAACAGCGTCGAATCGAATCAGGTCGAATCGAGTCGAGTCACATCGTTTTGAATCAAACAAGGTCAAATCGCTTCATATCGTGTCGAATCCCATCGAATCACGTCGAATAACTTCGAATTGAGTCAAACCTCAGAGAATCCTACTGAATCACGTCGAGTCGCATGGAATCTCATCAAATCCCTTCAGATCTTGCCGAACCCAGTCAGGTCCTATCAAATCGCTTTGCACGGAATCGAATTGAATCCAACAGATTAAAGTAGGGTAGGTTCGGGTGGGGTGCCGTTGGGTCGGGTAGGGTAGAATAGAATAGAGTACCACAGAACAGGAGAGAATAGAACAGAACAGAAAGAATACAACAGAATAGAATAGAGTCAAAGAGAGAGAACATAGCCGAATTGAGCCGAGTGGAGACAAAACGAGACGAATCACGTCCGGTTGCTTCGAATCGCGTCAAATCAAATCGAATCGATTAGAAGAGATTAGGGTAGGGAAGGGTAGAATAGAAGAGAGGAAAATAGTGAGGAATGGAGTTGAACGGAGTCCAATAGAGACGGATAGATATGAATAGAGTACAAAAGAGTCTAATAGAGCAGAATAGGGCCGAATAGGCCCAACTAAGGCCTAATTGAGCAGAATCCAGCAGAATCGATGGAATTCGAGCCTAATCGAGCCGAATGGAGTGAAATGGAGCCAAGTCGAGCCGAACAGAGCCGATTCGAACTGAATCGAGCTGATTCAAGCCTAATCGCGTCAAATCGCGTGGAAATACGTCACATCGAATCTAATCAAATAGATTAGGGAAGGGGAGGGGAGGGGCGGGTGGGTAGAATAGAACAGAATAGTACAGAATAGAATATAGTACAGTAGGGTAGAGTAGAGAGAGTAAAGCAGACAAGAGTAGAGCAGAGTAGAATTGAGTCAAATAGAGTCAAAGAGTGCAGGATATAGCTGAATAGAGCCAATTCTGGCCGAATCGAGTCAAATGGAAACAAAACGAGATGAATCACACCGAATTGCTTCGAATCACATGCAATCGAATAGATTAGAGTATCGTAGGGTAGAGTAGAACAGAATAGCGTAGAATGGAGAAGAGTGGAGTCAAATGGAGTCGAACAGAGACAAATAGAGTAGAAAAGAGTCGAATCGAGCCAAATAGGGCCGAATAAGGCTGAACCGAGTGGAAACGAGCTGAATTGAAGCGATTGGAGCCAAATCGAGCTGAATCGCGCTGATGTTGCAGAATCGAGCCAACTCAAGAGTGATGGTGTCCGGTCGCATCGAAATGCTTTGAATCGAATCAAATGGAATCAATTAGAATAGGTTAGGGTAGGGTAGTTTATGATAGGAAGACTAGGGTAGATGCAAGTAGACTACATTAGAGTAGACAAGAGAAGGCTAGAGTAGAAGCCTAGACTAGTAAGCTGGACTAGTCAGCTAGACTAGTGGCATAGAGCAGTAGCCAAGACAACTCGTCTTGAATAGTACCCTAAGTCAGTAATCTGAACGAGTACCCTTGCCTGAACACGTAGCCTAATCTAGTACCCTTGCCTTAACTAGTAGTCCTAACAAGTACCCTTGCCTTAACCAGTAGTCTTCACTAGTACCCTTGCCTTCACTAGTAGTATGTCCTTAACAAGTAGCCTGAACTGGTACCCTTGCCTTAACCAGTACCCTCAACAAGTACCCATGCCTTAACTAGTAGCCTGGCCTTAACTAGTGCCCTGCCCATAACTAGTAGCCTGAACTAGTACCCTTGCCTTAAGGAGTACCCTTGCCCAAACTACTCCCCTTAATTAGGACCCTTATTGAGTAACCCTAAGTAGTAGACTATGGTACGGTGGGGTAGCATAGGGTAGGGAAGCATACGGTGGAACAGAGAAAATAGAAGGAAATAGAATAGAACAGCACAGGTCAGGGTAGGTTAGCTTAGTGTAGGATATGGTAGAGTAGCATAGGATGGAATAGAGAAAATAGAAAAGGAGACTAGAAAAGAGCAGACTAGATTAGGATAGGGTAGGGTGGGGGAGGGTTTTGTAGAGTACAGTAGTGTAGAATGGAATAGAATGGTGTGGAATGGAGTCAAATGGATTCGAACACAGATGCAGAGAGTTGAAAAGAGTTGAATAGAGCCGAATAACGCTGAATAGGACCACATATGGCCAAAATGAGCCGAATCGAGTCGAGTCGACCAGATTCGGGATGAATGGAGCCTAGTGGAGCTGAAACGAGCCAAATAGAGACAAACTGAACCCAGCAAAATCGAGCCAAAACACACTTAATTGCATCCTATTGCATCGGATCTCGTCGAATTCCATCAAATCCCACCAAAACGCATCAAATCTCAATACTATCTCTCTATGCCCGTCGAATTGTCTCAAATCGGGTCGAATGGTGTCAAACTGAATGGAATCGAATTAAATTGAATAGATTAGAGTAGTGTAGGTTAGACTGGGATTCAGTAGGGAAGGGCACAGAAGAATAGAATAGAGTAGAACAGAAGAGAATACCAAGAGTAGAACGGAGTAGAGTTGAGTAGAGTGGAATAGTCAGAGTCGGGTAGTGCAGAATATAGATGAATAGATCCAATTCAAGCCGAATCGATTCGAATGGAGAGGAAAGGAGACAAATCGTGATGAATCGAATCGATTAGAATAGATTAGAGTAGAGTAGGCTAGAACAGAATAGAATAGAGTAGAAAAGAGTAGAATGGTGTGGAAGGGAGTTGAATGGAGCCAAATAGAGACAAATAAAGTAGAAAGGGTTGAGTAGAGCTGAACAGGGCTGAATAAGGTTCACTCGAGCCTAATTATGCTGAATTGAGCAGAATCGAGACGAATTGACCCAATTCAAGCCAAATAGAGCTAAATCGAGCCGATTCAAGCCTAATCACATGGAATCGCGTCGAAATGCGTTGAATCGAATAGATTAGAGTAGAGGAGGGTACGGCAGGAGAGGCTAGACTACAACACAACAGAACACAATAGAAAGAAGAGAATAGAATTAAGTAGAGTCGGGTCCAGTAGAATAGAGTCAAATTGAGCTGAAGAGAGCCGAAAAGAGCCAAACAGAGCTGAATACAGCTGAATTGACCAAATTCAAGGTGAATCGAGATGAATCATGTCGAGTCGTTTGAAATGTGTCGAATCGAATCAAATAGATTAGTGTGGGGAAGGTAAGGTTAGGGTAGGGTAGAGAAAAATAGAATAGAGTAGAATAGAACAGAACAGAAAGAATCGAGTCGACTAGACTCAAATAGAGTCGAATACTGCCAAAAAGAGCCGAATAGAGTGGAAAAGAGCCGAATAGAACCGAATCGAGTTTAATGGAGCAGAAAGGAGATGAATCGAGCCCATATGACCCGAATCAGGTCGAATCCCATTCAAGTGTGTCGAATAGCATAGAACAGATTACAGTAGGCTAAGTTAGGGTAGGGTAGGGTAGAATAGAGTGCAGTAGAACAGAACAGAAGAGAACAGAACTGAAAGAATAGGGTCGGGAAGAGCAGAGTATAGAAGAGTAGAGTAGAGTAGAGTCGAACATTGCCGAATAGAGCCAAATAGAGCCCAAAAGAGCTAAATGGATAGAAACCAAGACGAATCACACTGAATCCCGTTGGAATCGTGCCGTTTCGCGTCGAATCCCGTCGAATTGCATTGAATCTGATCAATTCCAATCCAATCCAATCCAATCAATTAGAATAGACTAGAGTAGGGTAGAGTACAATACAATACAGTAGAGAATAGTTTAGGATGGAGTAGAATGGTGTAGCATGGAGTCGAGTGGAGTCGAAAAGAGATAATAGAGTTGAGTAGAGTCTAATAGAGCCGAATCGAGCTGAATAGAGCCTATTCGAGCTGACTAGAGCCGAATGGAGCCGATTAGAGCTGAATCGAACCGATTTGAGCCGATTGGGGATGAATGGAGTGGAAAGGAGCCGATTTGAGCCGAATCGCATGGAGATGCGTGGAATCGAATCCAGTAGAATAGATTAGATTAGGGTAGGATGGAATAGAGTAGACTAGAACACAGTAGAAGAGAATGGAAAGGATACAATAGAATAGAGTAGAAAAGGGTAGAGCAGAGCAGAATAGTGTAGAGTAGAATAGAGTAGAACAGAGTCGAATCAAGCTGAATGGAGACGAAACGAGACAAATCGCGTCGAATGGCGTCGAATCCCATCGAATCAATTACAGTAGGGTATAGTAGAATAGCATAGAATGGAGTAGAATGGTGTGCAATGGAATCGAGTAGAGTAGAAAAGAGCTGAAGAGAGCCGAATAGGGCCAAAGAGGGCCAAATCGAGCTGAATTGAGCGAAATCGAGCCGAATCCAGTGAATCGAGCCTAATGGAGCCAAATCGAGCCTAATCAAGCTGAATCGACACTATTCGAGACAAATGGAGCCCAATGGACATGAATCACACCGATTCGGCCCCTAGTCGCGTCAAAATTTCTCGAATTCAATTGAATAGACTAGAGTAGGGGAGGTTCGGGTAGGCTAGAGTAGGGTAGAATAGAGTAGAATAGAATAAAACAGAACAGAACACAACAAAATAGAACAGAACAACACAGAACGACTACAGAAAAGAGTAAGCTAGAGTGGAGTAGAGGGGAATAGAGTAGAGTAGAATAGATTTGAACAGAGCCAAATTGAGCTGAATCGCGTTGAAATGGGTTGAATCAAATCCAATCAAGTGGATTACAATACCTTAGAGTTGGGTAGCACAGGGTAGGGTAGAATAGAGTAGAATAGTACAGAACAGAGTAGAAACAATACAATAGAGTAGAGAAGAGTAGAATAGAGCTGAATAGAGCCAAATGCAGACAAAATGAGAGGAATCGTGTAGAAGCAAGTAGAGTAAATTAGAGTGGTGTTGGGTAGGGTAGAGCAGAATAAAGTAGAATAGTGTGGAATGAATAGAATGGAGTAGAATGGAGTCAAGTAGAAACGAATAGAGTAGAAAAGAGTCGAATAGAGCAGAATAGGGCCGAAGAAGGCCAAATCGAGCAGATTCGAAGCGATTGAAGCCAAAACAAGCTGAATGGAGCCTAACTGAGCCGAATAGAGCCAAATCGAGCCGAATCGAGCCGATTCAAGCTTCATCGCCTCGAATCGCGTTCAACGCGTCAAATCCAATCCAGACGTATAGATTAGAGAAGGGGAGGGGAGGGGAGGGGAGAATAGAACAGAGTAGAGTGGAATAGAAGAGATTAGAACAGAATAGAAGGAATAGAATCGAGTAGAATCGAGTGGAAAAGAGTAGAGTCGAATACAGTCGAATAGAGCCGAATAAGCTGAATAGAGACGAATGGAGCTGAATACAGCCGAAAAGAGCTGTATACTGCCGAATCACACCTAATCGAGCGGAATCAAGCAGAATCGCACTGACTGTCACCGAACAGCGTCGAATCGAATCAGGTCGAATCGAGTCGAGTCACATCGTTTTGAATCAAACAAGGTCAAATCGCTTCATATCGTGTCGAATCCCATCGAATCACGTCGAATAACTTCGAATTGAGTCAAACCTCAGAGAATCCTACTGAATCACGTCGAGTCGCATGGAATCTCATCAAATCCCTTCAGATCTTGCCGAACCCAGTCAGGTCCTATCAAATCGCTTTGCACGGAATCGAATTGAATCCAACAGATTAAAGTAGGGTAGGTTCGGGTGGGGTGCCGTTGGGTCGGGTAGGGTAGAATAGAATAGAGTACCACAGAACAGGAGAGAATAGAACAGAACAGAAAGAATACAACAGAATAGAATAGAGTCAAAGAGAGAGAACATAGCCGAATTGAGCCGAGTGGAGACAAAACGAGACGAATCACGTCCGGTTGCTTCGAATCGCGTCAAATCAAATCGAATCGATTAGAAGAGATTAGGGTAGGGAAGGGTAGAATAGAAGAGAGGAAAATAGTGAGGAATGGAGTTGAACGGAGTCCAATAGAGACGGATAGATATGAATAGAGTACAAAAGAGTCTAATAGAGCAGAATAGGGCCGAATAGGCCCAACTAAGGCCTAATTGAGCAGAATCCAGCAGAATCGATGGAATTCGAGCCTAATCGAGCCGAATGGAGTGAAATGGAGCCAAGTCGAGCCGAACAGAGCCGATTCGAACTGAATCGAGCTGATTCAAGCCTAATCGCGTCAAATCGCGTGGAAATACGTCACATCGAATCTAATCAAATAGATTAGGGAAGGGGAGGGGAGGGGCGGGTGGGTAGAATAGAACAGAATAGTACAGAATAGAATATAGTACAGTAGGGTAGAGTAGAGAGAGTAAAGCAGACAAGAGTAGAGCAGAGTAGAATTGAGTCAAATAGAGTCAAAGAGTGCAGGATATAGCTGAATAGAGCCAATTCTGGCCGAATCGAGTCAAATGGAAACAAAACGAGATGAATCACACCGAATTGCTTCGAATCACATGCAATCGAATAGATTAGAGTATCGTAGGGTAGAGTAGAACAGAATAGCGTAGAATGGAGAAGAGTGGAGTCAAATGGAGTCGAACAGAGACAAATAGAGTAGAAAAGAGTCGAATCGAGCCAAATAGGGCCGAATAAGGCTGAACCGAGTGGAAACGAGCTGAATTGAAGCGATTGGAGCCAAATCGAGCTGAATCGCGCTGATGTTGCAGAATCGAGCCAACTCAAGAGTGATGGTGTCCGGTCGCATCGAAATGCTTTGAATCGAATCAAATGGAATCAATTAGAATAGGTTAGGGTAGGGTAGTTTATGATAGGAAGACTAGGGTAGATGCAAGTAGACTACATTAGAGTAGACAAGAGAAGGCTAGAGTAGAAGCCTAGACTAGTAAGCTGGACTAGTCAGCTAGACTAGTGGCATAGAGCAGTAGCCAAGACAACTCGTCTTGAATAGTACCCTAAGTCAGTAATCTGAACGAGTACCCTTGCCTGAACACGTAGCCTAATCTAGTACCCTTGCCTTAACTAGTAGTCCTAACAAGTACCCTTGCCTTAACCAGTAGTCTTCACTAGTACCCTTGCCTTCACTAGTAGTATGTCCTTAACAAGTAGCCTGAACTGGTACCCTTGCCTTAACCAGTACCCTCAACAAGTACCCATGCCTTAACTAGTAGCCTGGCCTTAACTAGTGCCCTGCCCATAACTAGTAGCCTGAACTAGTACCCTTGCCTTAAGGAGTACCCTTGCCCAAACTACTCCCCTTAATTAGGACCCTTATTGAGTAACCCTAAGTAGTAGACTATGGTACGGTGGGGTAGCATAGGGTAGGGAAGCATACGGTGGAACAGAGAAAATAGAAGGAAATAGAATAGAACAGCACAGGTCAGGGTAGGTTAGCTTAGTGTAGGATATGGTAGAGTAGCATAGGATGGAATAGAGAAAATAGAAAAGGAGACTAGAAAAGAGCAGACTAGATTAGGATAGGGTAGGGTGGGGGAGGGTTTTGTAGAGTACAGTAGTGTAGAATGGAATAGAATGGTGTGGAATGGAGTCAAATGGATTCGAACACAGATGCAGAGAGTTGAAAAGAGTTGAATAGAGCCGAATAACGCTGAATAGGACCACATATGGCCAAAATGAGCCGAATCGAGTCGAGTCGACCAGATTCGGGATGAATGGAGCCTAGTGGAGCTGAAACGAGCCAAATAGAGACAAACTGAACCCAGCAAAATCGAGCCAAAACACACTTAATTGCATCCTATTGCATCGGATCTCGTCGAATTCCATCAAATCCCACCAAAACGCATCAAATCTCGCGGAATCTCACCGAATCCCGTCGAATTGTCTCAAATCGGGTCGAATGGTGTCAAACTGAATGGAATCGAATTAAATTGAATAGATTAGAGTAGTGTAGGTTAGACTGGGATTCAGTAGGGAAGGGCACAGAAGAATAGAATAGAGTAGAACAGAAGAGAATACCAAGAGTAGAACGGAGTAGAGTTGAGTAGAGTGGAATAGTCAGAGTCGGGTAGTGCAGAATATAGATGAATAGATCCAATTCAAGCCGAATCGATTCGAATGGAGAGGAAAGGAGACAAATCGTGATGAATCGAATCGATTAGAATAGATTAGAGTAGAGTAGGCTAGAACAGAATAGAATAGAGTAGAAAAGAGTAGAATGGTGTGGAAGGGAGTTGAATGGAGCCAAATAGAGACAAATAAAGTAGAAAGGGTTGAGTAGAGCTGAACAGGGCTGAATAAGGTTCACTCGAGCCTAATTATGCTGAATTGAGCAGAATCGAGACGAATTGACCCAATTCAAGCCAAATAGAGCTAAATCGAGCCGATTCAAGCCTAATCACATGGAATCGCGTCGAAATGCGTTGAATCGAATAGATTAGAGTAGAGGAGGGTACGGCAGGAGAGGCTAGACTACAACACAACAGAACACAATAGAAAGAAGAGAATAGAATTAAGTAGAGTCGGGTCCAGTAGAATAGAGTCAAATTGAGCTGAAGAGAGCCGAAAAGAGCCAAACAGAGCTGAATACAGCTGAATTGACCAAATTCAAGGTGAATCGAGATGAATCATGTCGAGTCGTTTGAAATGTGTCGAATCGAATCAAATAGATTAGTGTGGGGAAGGTAAGGTTAGGGTAGGGTAGAGAAAAATAGAATAGAGTAGAATAGAACAGAACAGAAAGAATCGAGTCGACTAGACTCAAATAGAGTCGAATACTGCCAAAAAGAGCCGAATAGAGTGGAAAAGAGCCGAATAGAACCGAAGCGAGTTTAATGGAGCAGAAAGGAGATGAATCGAGCCCATATGACCCGAATCAGGTCGAATCCCATTCAAGTGTGTCGAATAGCATAGAACAGATTACAGTAGGCTAAGTTAGGGTAGGGTAGGGTAGAATAGAGTGCAGTAGAACAGAACAGAAGAGAACAGAACTGAAAGAATAGGGTCGGGAAGAGCAGAGTATAGAAGAGTAGAGTAGAGTAGAGTCGAACATTGCCGAATAGAGCCAAATAGAGCCCAAAAGAGCTAAATGGATAGAAACCAAGACGAATCACACTGAATCCCGTTGGAATCGTGCCGTTTCGCGTCGAATCCCGTCGAATTGCATTGAATCTGATCAATTCCAATCCAATCCAATCCAATCAATTAGAATAGACTAGAGTAGGGTAGAGTACAATACAATACAGTAGAGAATAGTTTAGGATGGAGTAGAATGGTGTAGCATGGAGTCGAGTGGAGTCGAAAAGAGATAATAGAGTTGAGTAGAGTCTAATAGAGCCGAATCGAGCTGAATAGAGCCTATTCGAGCTGACTAGAGCCGAATGGAGCCGATTAGAGCTGAATCGAACCGATTTGAGCCGATTGGGGATGAATGGAGTGGAAAGGAGCCGATTTGAGCCGAATCGCATGGAGATGCGTGGAATCGAATCCAGTAGAATAGATTAGATTAGGGTAGGATGGAATAGAGTAGACTAGAACACAGTAGAAGAGAATGGAAAGGATACAATAGAATAGAGTAGAAAAGGGTAGAGCAGAGCAGAATAGTGTAGAGTAGAATAGAGTAGAACAGAGTCGAATCAAGCTGAATGGAGACGAAACGAGACAAATCGCGTCGAATGGCGTCGAATCCCATCGAATCAATTACAGTAGGGTATAGTAGAATAGCATAGAATGGAGTAGAATGGTGTGCAATGGAATCGAGTAGAGTAGAAAAGAGCTGAAGAGAGCCGAATAGGGCCAAAGAGGGCCAAATCGAGCTGAATTGAGCGAAATCGAGCCGAATCCAGTGAATCGAGCCTAATGGAGCCAAATCGAGCCTAATCAAGCTGAATCGACACTATTCGAGACAAATGGAGCCCAATGGACATGAATCACACCGATTCGGCCCCTAGTCGCGTCAAAATTTCTCGAATTCAATTGAATAGACTAGAGTAGGGGAGGTTCGGGTAGGCTAGAGTAGGGTAGAATAGAGTAGAATAGAATAAAACAGAACAGAACACAACAAAATAGAACAGAACAACACAGAACGACTACAGAAAAGAGTAAGCTAGAGTGGAGTAGAGGGGAATAGAGTAGAGTAGAATAGATTTGAACAGAGCCAAATTGAGCTGAATCGCGTTGAAATGGGTTGAATCAAATCCAATCAAGTGGATTACAATACCTTAGAGTTGGGTAGCACAGGGTAGGGTAGAATAGAGTAGAATAGTACAGAACAGAGTAGAAACAATACAATAGAGTAGAGAAGAGTAGAATAGAGCTGAATAGAGCCAAATGCAGACAAAATGAGAGGAATCGTGTAGAAGCAAGTAGAGTAAATTAGAGTGGTGTTGGGTAGGGTAGAGCAGAATAAAGTAGAATAGTGTGGAATGAATAGAATGGAGTAGAATGGAGTCAAGTAGAAACGAATAGAGTAGAAAAGAGTCGAATAGAGCAGAATAGGGCCGAAGAAGGCCAAATCGAGCAGATTCGAAGCGATTGAAGCCAAAACAAGCTGAATGGAGCCTAACTGAGCCGAATAGAGCCAAATCGAGCCGAATCGAGCCGATTCAAGCTTCATCGCCTCGAATCGCGTTCAACGCGTCAAATCCAATCCAGACGTATAGATTAGAGAAGGGGAGGGGAGGGGAGGGGAGAATAGAACAGAGTAGAGTGGAATAGAAGAGATTAGAACAGAATAGAAGGAATAGAATCGAGTAGAATCGAGTGGAAAAGAGTAGAGTCGAATACAGTCGAATAGAGCCGAATAAGCTGAATAGAGACGAATGGAGCTGAATACAGCCGAAAAGAGCTGTATACTGCCGAATCACACCTAATCGAGCGGAATCAAGCAGAATCGCACTGACTGTCACCGAACAGCGTCGAATCGAATCAGGTCGAATCGAGTCGAGTCACATCGTTTTGAATCAAACAAGGTCAAATCGCTTCATATCGTGTCGAATCCCATCGAATCACGTCGAATAACTTCGAATTGAGTCAAACCTCAGAGAATCCTACTGAATCACGTCGAGTCGCATGGAATCTCATCAAATCCCTTCAGATCTTGCCGAACCCAGTCAGGTCCTATCAAATCGCTTTGCACGGAATCGAATTGAATCCAACAGATTAAAGTAGGGTAGGTTCGGGTGGGGTGCCGTTGGGTCGGGTAGGGTAGAATAGAATAGAGTACCACAGAACAGGAGAGAATAGAACAGAACAGAAAGAATACAACAGAATAGAATAGAGTCAAAGAGAGAGAACATAGCCGAATTGAGCCGAGTGGAGACAAAACGAGACGAATCACGTCCGGTTGCTTCGAATCGCGTCAAATCAAATCGAATCGATTAGAAGAGATTAGGGTAGGGAAGGGTAGAATAGAAGAGAGGAAAATAGTGAGGAATGGAGTTGAACGGAGTCCAATAGAGACGGATAGATATGAATAGAGTACAAAAGAGTCTAATAGAGCAGAATAGGGCCGAATAGGCCCAACTAAGGCCTAATTGAGCAGAATCCAGCAGAATCGATGGAATTCGAGCCTAATCGAGCCGAATGGAGTGAAATGGAGCCAAGTCGAGCCGAACAGAGCCGATTCGAACTGAATCGAGCTGATTCAAGCCTAATCGCGTCAAATCGCGTGGAAATACGTCACATCGAATCTAATCAAATAGATTAGGGAAGGGTAGGGGAGGGGCGGGTGGGTAGAATAGAACAGAATAGTACAGAATAGAATATAGTACAGTAGGGTAGAGTAGAGAGAGTAAAGCAGACAAAAGTAGAGCAGAGTAGAATTGAGTCAAATAGAGTCAAAGAGTGCAGGATATAGCTGAATAGAGCCAATTCTGGCCGAATCGAGTCAAATGGAAACAAAACGAGATGAATCACACCGAATTGCTTCGAATCACATGCAATCGAATAGATTAGAGTATCGTAGGGTAGAGTAGAACAGAATAGCGTAGAATGGAGAAGAGTGGAGTCAAATGGAGTCGAACAGAGACAAATAGAGTAGAAAAGAGTCGAATCGAGCCAAATAGGGCCGAATAAGGCTGAACCGAGTGGAAACGAGCTGAATTGAAGCGATTGGAGCCAAATCGAGCTGAATCGCGCTGATGTTGCAGAATCGAGCCAACTCAAGAGTGATGGTGTCCGGTCGCATCGAAATGCTTTGAATCGAATCAAATGGAATCGATTAGAATAGGTTAGGGTAGGGTAGTTTATGATAGGAAGACTAGGGTAGATGCAAGTAGACTACATTAGAGTAGACAAGAGAAGGCTAGAGTAGAAGCCTAGACTAGTAAGCTGGACTAGTCAGCTAGACTAGTGGCATAGAGCAGTAGCCAAGACAACTCGTCTTGAATAGTACCCTAAGTCAGTAATCTGAACGAGTACCCTTGCCTGAACACGTAGCCTAATCTAGTACCCTTGCCTTAACTAGTAGTCCTAACAAGTACCCTTGCCTTAACCAGTAGTCTTCACTAGTACCCTTGCCTTCACTAGTAGTATGTCCTTAACAAGTAGCCTGAACTGGTACCCTTGCCTTAACCAGTACCCTCAACAAGTACCCATGCCTTAACTAGTAGCCTGGCCTTAACTAGTGCCCTGCCCATAACTAGTAGCCTGAACTAGTACCCTTGCCTTAAGGAGTACCCTTGCCCAAACTACTCCCCTTAATTAGGACCCTTATTGAGTAACCCTAAGTAGTAGACTATGGTACGGTGGGGTAGCATAGGGTAGGGAAGCATACGGTGGAACAGAGAAAATAGAAGGAAATAGAATAGAACAGCACAGGTCAGGGTAGGTTAGCTTAGTGTAGGATATGGTAGAGTAGCATAGGATGGAATAGAGAAAATAGAAAAGGAGACTAGAAAAGAGCAGACTAGATTAGGATAGGGTAGGGTGGGGCAGGGTTTTGTAGAGTACAGTAGTGTAGAATGGAATAGAATGGTGTGGAATGGAGTCAAATGGATTCGAACACAGATGCAGAGAGTAGAAAAGAGTTGAATAGAGCCGAATAACGCTGAATAGGACCACATATGGCCAAAACGAGCCGAATCGAGTCGAGTCGACCAGATTCGGGATGAATGGAGCCTAGTGGAGCTGAAACGAGCCAAATAGAGACAAACTGAACCCAGCAAAATCGAGCCAAAACACACTTAATTGCATCCTATTGCATCGGATCTCGTCGAATTCCATCAAATCCCACCAAAACGCATCAAATCTCGCGGAATCTCACCGAATCCCGTCGAATTGTCTCAAATCGGGTCGAATGGTGTCAAACTGAATGGAATCGAATTAAATTGAATAGATTAGAGTAGTGTAGGTTAGACTGGGATTCAGTAGGGAAGGGCACAGAAGAATAGAATAGAGTAGAACAGAAGAGAATACCAAGAGTAGAACGGAGTAGAGTTGAGTAGAGTGGAATAGTCAGAGTCGGGTAGTGCAGAATATAGATGAATAGATCCAATTCAAGCCGAATCGATTCGAATGGAGAGGAAAGGAGACAAATCGTGATGAATCGAATCGATTAGAATAGATTAGAGTAGAGTAGGCTAGAACAGAATAGAATAGAGTAGAAAAGAGTAGAATGGTGTGGAAGGGAGTTGAATGGAGCCAAATAGAGACAAATAAAGTAGAAAGGGTTGAGTAGAGCTGAACAGGGCTGAATAAGGTTCACTCGAGCCTAATTATGCTGAATTGAGCAGAATCGAGACGAATTGACCCAATTCAAGCCAAATAGAGCTAAATCGAGCCGATTCAAGCCTAATCACATGGAATCGCGTCGAAATGCGTTGAATCGAATAGATTAGAGTAGAGGAGGGTACGGCAGGAGAGGCTAGACTACAACACAACAGAACACAATAGAAAGAAGAGAATAGAATTAAGTAGAGTCGGGTCCAGTAGAATAGAGTCAAATTGAGCTGAAGAGAGCCGAAAAGAGCCAAACAGAGCTGAATACAGCTGAATTGACCAAATTCAAGGTGAATCGAGATGAATCATGTCGAGTCGTTTGAAATGTGTCGAATCGAATCAAATAGATTAGTGTGGGGAAGGTAAGGTTAGGGTAGGGCAGAGAAAAATAGAATAGAGTAGAATAGAACAGAACAGAAAGAATCGAGTCGACTAGACTCAAATAGAGTCGAATACTGCCAAAAAGAGCCGAATAGAGTGGAAAAGAGCCGAATAGAACCGAATCGAGTTTAATGGAGCAGAAAGGAGATGAATCGAGCCGATATGACCCGAATCAGGTCGAATCCCATTCAAGTGTGTCGAATAGCATAGAACAGATTACAGTAGGCTAAGTTAGGGTAGGGTAGGGTAGAATAGAGTGCAGTAGAACAGAACAGAAGAGAACAGAACTGAAAGAATAGGGTCGAGACGAGCAGAGTATAGAAGAGTAGAGTAGACCAGAGTCGAACATTGCCGAATAGAGCCAAATAGAGCCCAAAAGAGCTAAATGGATAGAAACCAAGACGAATCACACTGAATCCCGTTGGAATCGTGCCGTTTCGCGTCGAATCCCGTCGAATTGCATTGAATCTGATCAATTCCAATCCAATCCAATCCAATCAATTAGAATAGACTACAGTAAGGTAGAGTACAATACAATACAGTAGAGAATAGTTTAGGATGGAGTAGAATGGTGTAGCATGGAGTCGAGTGGAGTCGAAAAGAGATAATAGAGTTGAGTAGAGTCTAATAGAGCCGAATCGAGCTGAATAGAGCCTATTCGAGCTGACTAGAGCCGAATGGAGCCGATTAGAGCTGAATCGAACCGATTTGAGCCGATTGGGGATGAATGGAGTGGAAAGGAGCCGATTTGAGCCGAATCGCATGGAGATGCGTGGAATCGAATCCAGTAGAATAGATTAGATTAGGGTAGGATGGAATAGAGTAGACTTGAACACAGTAGAAGAGAATGGAAAGGATACAATAGAATAGAGTAGAAAAGGGTAGAGCAGAGCAGAATAGTGTAGAGTAGAAGAGAGTAGAACAGAGTCGAATCAAGCTGAATGGAGACGAAACGAGACAAATCGCGTCGAATGGCGTCGAATCCCATCGAATCAATTACAGTAGGGTATAGTAGAATAGCATAGAATGGAGTAGAATGGTGTGCAATGGAATCGAGTAGAGTAGAAAAGAGCTGAAGAGAGCCGAATAGGGCCAAAGAGGGCCAAATCGAGCTGAATTGAGCGAAATCGAGCCGAATCCAGTGAATCGAGCCTAATGGAGCCAAATCGAGCCTAATCAAGCTGAATCGACACTATTCGAGACAAATGGAGCCCAATGGACATGAATCACACCGATTCGGCCCCTAGTCGCGTCAAAATTTCTCGAATTCAATTGAATAGACTAGAGTAGGGGAGGTTCGGGTAGGCTAGAGTAGGGTAGAATAGAGTAGAATAGAATAAAACAGAACAGAACACAACAAAATAGAACAGAACAACACAGAACGACTACAGAAAAGAGTAAGCTAGAGTGGAGTAGAGGGGAATAGAGTAGAGTAGAATAGATTTGAACAGAGCCAAATTGAGCTGAATCGCGTTGAAATGGGTTGAATCAAATCCAATCAAGTGGATTACAATACCTTAGAGTTGGGTAGCACAGGGTAGGGTAGAATAGAGTAGAATAGTACAGAACAGAGTAGAAACAATACAATAGAGTAGAGAAGAGTAGAATAGAGCTGAATAGAGCCAAATGCAGACAAAATGAGAGGAATCGTGTAGAAGCAAGTAGAGTAAATTAGAGTGGTGTTGGGTAGGGTAGAGCAGAATAAAGTAGAATAGTGTGGAATGAATAGAATGGAGTAGAATGGAGTCAAGTAGAAACGAATAGAGTAGAAAAGAGTCGAATAGAGCAGAATAGGGCCGAAGAAGGCCAAATCGAGCAGATTCGAAGCGATTCAAGCCAAAACAAGCTGAATGGAGCCTAACTGAGCCGAATAGAGCCAAATCGAGCCGAATCGAGCCGATTCAAGCTTCATCGCCTCGAATCGCGTTCAACGCGTCAAATCCAATCCAGACGTATAGATTAGAGAAGGGGAGGGGAGGGGAGGGGAGAATAGAACAGAGTAGAGTGGAATAGAAGAGATTAGAACAGAATAGAAGGAATAGAATCGAGTAGAATCGAGTGGAAAAGAGTAGAGTCGAATACAGTCGAATAGAGCCGAATAAGCTGAATAGAGACGAATGGAGCTGAATACAGCCGAAAAGAGCTGTATACTGCCGAATCACACCTAATCGAGCGGAATCAAGCAGAATCGCACTGACTGTCACCGAACAGCGTCGAATCGAATCAGGTCGAATCGAGTCGAGTCACATCGTTTTGAATCAAACAAGGTCAAATCGCTTCATATCGTGTCGAATCCCATCGAATCACGTCGAATAACTTCGAATTGAGTCAAACCTCAGAGAATCCTACTGAATCACGTCGAGTCGCATGGAATCTCATCAAATCCCTTCAGATCTTGCCGAACCCAGTCAGGTCCTATCAAATCGCTTTGCACGGAATCGAATTGAATCCAACAGATTAAAGTAGGGTAGGTTCGGGTGGGGTGCCGTTGGGTCGGGTAGGGTAGAATAGAATAGAGTACCACAGAACAGGAGAGAATAGAACAGAACAGAAAGAATACAACAGAATAGAATAGAGTCAAAGAGAGAGAACATAGCCGAATTGAGCCGAGTGGAGACAAAACGAGACGAATCACGTCCGGTTGCTTCGAATCGCGTCAAATCAAATCGAATCGATTAGAAGAGATTAGGGTAGGGAAGGGTAGAATAGAAGAGAGGAAAATAGTGAGGAATGGAGTTGAACGGAGTCCAATAGAGACGGATAGATATGAATAGAGTACAAAAGAGTCTAATAGAGCAGAATAGGGCCGAATAGGCCCAACTAAGGCCTAATTGAGCAGAATCCAGCAGAATCGATGGAATTCGAGCCTAATCGAGCCGAATGGAGTGAAATGGAGCCAAGTCGAGCCGAACAGAGCCGATTCGAACTGAATCGAGCTGATTCAAGCCTAATCGCGTCAAATCGCGTGGAAATACGTCACATCGAATCTAATCAAATAGATTAGGGAAGGGGAGGGGAGGGGCGGGTGGGTAGAATAGAACAGAATAGTACAGAATAGAATATAGTACAGTAGGGTAGAGTAGAGAGAGTAAAGCAGACAAAAGTAGAGCAGAGTAGAATTGAGTCAAATAGAGTCAAAGAGTGCAGGATATAGCTGAATAGAGCCAATTCTGGCCGAATCGAGTCAAATGGAAACAAAACGAGATGAATCACACCGAATTGCTTCGAATCACATGCAATCGAATAGATTAGAGTATCGTAGGGTAGAGTAGAACAGAATAGCGTAGAATGGAGAAGAGTGGAGTCAAATGGAGTCGAACAGAGACAAATAGAGTAGAAAAGAGTCGAATCGAGCCAAATAGGGCCGAATAAGGCTGAACCGAGTGGAAACGAGCTGAATTGAAGCGATTGGAGCCAAATCGAGCTGAATCGCGCTGATGTTGCAGAATCGAGCCAACTCAAGAGTGATGGTGTCCGGTCGCATCGAAATGCTTTGAATCGAATCAAATGGAATCGATTAGAATAGGTTAGGGTAGGGTAGTTTATGATAGGAAGACTAGGGTAGATGCAAGTAGACTACATTAGAGTAGACAAGAGAAGGCTAGAGTAGAAGCCTAGACTAGTAAGCTGGACTAGTCAGCTAGACTAGTGGCATAGAGCAGTAGCCAAGACAACTCGTCTTGAATAGTACCCTAAGTCAGTAATCTGAACGAGTACCCTTGCCTGAACACGTAGCCTAATCTAGTACCCTTGCCTTAACTAGTAGTCCTAACAAGTACCCTTGCCTTAACCAGTAGTCTTCACTAGTACCCTTGCCTTCACTAGTAGTATGTCCTTAACAAGTAGCCTGAACTGGTACCCTTGCCTTAACCAGTACCCTCAACAAGTACCCATGCCTTAACTAGTAGCCTGGCCTTAACTAGTGCCCTGCCCATAACTAGTAGCCTGAACTAGTACCCTTGCCTTAAGGAGTACCCTTGCCCAAACTACTCCCCTTAATTAGGACCCTTATTGAGTAACCCTAAGTAGTAGACTATGGTACGGTGGGGTAGCATAGGGTAGGGAAGCATACGGTGGAACAGAGAAAATAGAAGGAAATAGAATAGAACAGCACAGGTCAGGGTAGGTTAGCTTAGTGTAGGATATGGTAGAGTAGCATAGGATGGAATAGAGAAAATAGAAAAGGAGACTAGAAAAGAGCAGACTAGATTAGGATAGGGTAGGGTGGGGCAGGGTTTTGTAGAGTACAGTAGTGTAGAATGGAATAGAATGGTGTGGAATGGAGTCAAATGGATTCGAACACAGATGCAGAGAGTAGAAAAGAGTTGAATAGAGCCGAATAACGCTGAATAGGACCACATATGGCCAAAACGAGCCGAATCGAGTCGAGTCGACCAGATTCGGGATGAATGGAGCCTAGTGGAGCTGAAACGAGCCAAATAGAGACAAACTGAACCCAGCAAAATCGAGCCAAAACACACTTAATTGCATCCTATTGCATCGGATCTCGTCGAATTCCATCAAATCCCACCAAAACGCATCAAATCTCGCGGAATCTCACCGAATCCCGTCGAATTGTCTCAAATCGGGTCGAATGGTGTCAAACTGAATGGAATCGAATTAAATTGAATAGATTAGAGTAGTGTAGGTTAGACTGGGATTCAGTAGGGAAGGGCACAGAAGAATAGAATAGAGTAGAACAGAAGAGAATACCAAGAGTAGAACGGAGTAGAGTTGAGTAGAGTGGAATAGTCAGAGTCGGGTAGTGCAGAATATAGATGAATAGATCCAATTCAAGCCGAATCGATTCGAATGGAGAGGAAAGGAGACAAATCGTGATGAATCGAATCGATTAGAATAGATTAGAGTAGAGTAGGCTAGAACAGAATAGAATAGAGTAGAAAAGAGTAGAATGGTGTGGAAGGGAGTTGAATGGAGCCAAATAGAGACAAATAAAGTAGAAAGGGTTGAGTAGAGCTGAACAGGGCTGAATAAGGTTCACTCGAGCCTAATTATGCTGAATTGAGCAGAATCGAGACGAATTGACCCAATTCAAGCCAAATAGAGCTAAATCGAGCCGATTCAAGCCTAATCACATGGAATCGCGTCGAAATGCGTTGAATCGAATAGATTAGAGTAGAGGAGGGTACGGCAGGAGAGGCTAGACTACAACACAACAGAACACAATAGAAAGAAGAGAATAGAATTAAGTAGAGTCGGGTCCAGTAGAATAGAGTCAAATTGAGCTGAAGAGAGCCGAAAAGAGCCAAACAGAGCTGAATACAGCTGAATTGACCAAATTCAAGGTGAATCGAGATGAATCATGTCGAGTCGTTTGAAATGTGTCGAATCGAATCAAATAGATTAGTGTGGGGAAGGTAAGGTTAGGGTAGGGCAGAGAAAAATAGAATAGAGTAGAATAGAACAGAACAGAAAGAATCGAGTCGACTAGACTCAAATAGAGTCGAATACTGCCAAAAAGAGCCGAATAGAGTGGAAAAGAGCCGAATAGAACCGAATCGAGTTTAATGGAGCAGAAAGGAGATGAATCGAGCCGATATGACCCGAATCAGGTCGAATCCCATTCAAGTGTGTCGAATAGCATAGAACAGATTACAGTAGGCTAAGTTAGGGTAGGGTAGGGTAGAATAGAGTGCAGTAGAACAGAACAGAAGAGAACAGAACTGAAAGAATAGGGTCGAGACGAGCAGAGTATAGAAGAGTAGAGTAGACCAGAGTCGAACATTGCCGAATAGAGCCAAATAGAGCCCAAAAGAGCTAAATGGATAGAAACCAAGACGAATCACACTGAATCCCGTTGGAATCGTGCCGTTTCGCGTCGAATCCCGTCGAATTGCATTGAATCTGATCAATTCCAATCCAATCCAATCCAATCAATTAGAATAGACTACAGTAAGGTAGAGTACAATACAATACAGTAGAGAATAGTTTAGGATGGAGTAGAATGGTGTAGCATGGAGTCGAGTGGAGTCGAAAAGAGATAATAGAGTTGAGTAGAGTCTAATAGAGCCGAATCGAGCTGAATAGAGCCTATTCGAGCTGACTAGAGCCGAATGGAGCCGATTAGAGCTGAATCGAACCGATTTGAGCCGATTGGGGATGAATGGAGTGGAAAGGAGCCGATTTGAGCCGAATCGCATGGAGATGCGTGGAATCGAATCCAGTAGAATAGATTAGATTAGGGTAGGATGGAATAGAGTAGACTTGAACACAGTAGAAGAGAATGGAAAGGATACAATAGAATAGAGTAGAAAAGGGTAGAGCAGAGCAGAATAGTGTAGAGTAGAAGAGAGTAGAACAGAGTCGAATCAAGCTGAATGGAGACGAAACGAGACAAATCGCGTCGAATGGCGTCGAATCCCATCGAATCAATTACAGTAGGGTATAGTAGAATAGCATAGAATGGAGTAGAATGGTGTGCAATGGAATCGAGTAGAGTAGAAAAGAGCTGAAGAGAGCCGAATAGGGCCAAAGAGGGCCAAATCGAGCTGAATTGAGCGAAATCGAGCCGAATCCAGTGAATCGAGCCTAATGGAGCCAAATCGAGCCTAATCAAGCTGAATCGACACTATTCGAGACAAATGGAGCCGAATGGACATGAATCACACCGATTCGGCCCCTAGTCGCGTCAAAATTTCTCGAATTCAATTGAATAGACTAGAGTAGGGGAGGTTCGGGTAGGCTAGAGTAGGGTAGAATAGAGTAGAATAGAATAAAACAGAACAGAACACAACAAAATAGAACAGAACAACACAGAACGACTACAGAAAAGAGTAAGCTAGAGTGGAGTAGAGGGGAATAGAGTAGAGTAGAATAGATTTGAACAGAGCCAAATTGAGCTGAATCGCGTTGAAATGGGTTGAATCAAATCCAATCAAGTGGATTACAATACCTTAGAGTTGGGTAGCACAGGGTAGGGTAGAATAGAGTAGAATAGTACAGAACAGAGTAGAAACAATACAATAGAGTAGAGAAGAGTAGAATAGAGCTGAATAGAGCCAAATGCAGACAAAATGAGAGGAATCGTGTAGAAGCAAGTAGAGTAAATTAGAGTGGTGTTGGGTAGGGTAGAGCAGAATAAAGTAGAATAGTGTGGAATGAATAGAATGGAGTAGAATGGAGTCAAGTAGAAACGAATAGAGTAGAAAAGAGTCGAATAGAGCAGAATAGGGCCGAAGAAGGCCAAATCGAGCAGATTCGAAGCGATTCAAGCCAAAACAAGCTGAATGGAGCCTAACTGAGCCGAATAGAGCCAAATCGAGCCGAATCGAGCCGATTCAAGCTTCATCGCCTCGAATCGCGTTCAACGCGTCAAATCCAATCCAGACGTATAGATTAGAGAAGGGGAGGGGAGGGGAGGGGAGAATAGAACAGAGTAGAGTGGAATAGAAGAGATTAGAACAGAATAGAAGGAATAGAATCGAGTAGAATCGAGTGGAAAAGAGTAGAGTCGAATACAGTCGAATAGAGCCGAATAAGCTGAATAGAGACGAATGGAGCTGAATACAGCCGAAAAGAGCTGTATACTGCCGAATCACACCTAATCGAGCGGAATCAAGCAGAATCGCACTGACTGTCACCGAACAGCGTCGAATCGAATCAGGTCGAATCGAGTCGAGTCACATCGTTTTGAATCAAACAAGGTCAAATCGCTTCATATCGTGTCGAATCCCATCGAATCACGTCGAATAACTTCGAATTGAGTCAAACCTCAGAGAATCCTACTGAATCACGTCGAGTCGCATGGAATCTCATCAAATCCCTTCAGATCTTGCCGAACCCAGTCAGGTCCTATCAAATCGCTTTGCACGGAATCGAATTGAATCCAACAGATTAAAGTAGGGTAGGTTCGGGTGGGGTGCCGTTGGGTCGGGTAGGGTAGAATAGAATAGAGTACCACAGAACAGGAGAGAATAGAACAGAACAGAAAGAATACAACAGAATAGAATAGAGTCAAAGAGAGAGAACATAGCCGAATTGAGCCGAGTGGAGACAAAACGAGACGAATCACGTCCGGTTGCTTCGAATCGCGTCAAATCAAATCGAATCGATTAGAAGAGATTAGGGTAGGGAAGGGTAGAATAGAAGAGAGGAAAATAGTGAGGAATGGAGTTGAACGGAGTCCAATAGAGACGGATAGATATGAATAGAGTACAAAAGAGTCTAATAGAGCAGAATAGGGCCGAATAGGCCCAACTAAGGCCTAATTGAGCAGAATCCAGCAGAATCGATGGAATTCGAGCCTAATCGAGCCGAATGGAGTGAAATGGAGCCAAGTCGAGCCGAACAGAGCCGATTCGAACTGAATCGAGCTGATTCAAGCCTAATCGCGTCAAATCGCGTGGAAATACGTCACATCGAATCTAATCAAATAGATTAGGGAAGGGGAGGGGAGGGGCGGGTGGGTAGAATAGAACAGAATAGTACAGAATAGAATATAGTACAGTAGGGTAGAGTAGAGAGAGTAAAGCAGACAAAAGTAGAGCAGAGTAGAATTGAGTCAAATAGAGTCAAAGAGTGCAGGATATAGCTGAATAGAGCCAATTCTGGCCGAATCGAGTCAAATGGAAACAAAACGAGATGAATCACACCGAATTGCTTCGAATCACATGCAATCGAATAGATTAGAGTATCGTAGGGTAGAGTAGAACAGAATAGCGTAGAATGGAGAAGAGTGGAGTCAAATGGAGTCGAACAGAGACAAATAGAGTAGAAAAGAGTCGAATCGAGCCAAATAGGGCCGAATAAGGCTGAACCGAGTGGAAACGAGCTGAATTGAAGCGATTGGAGCCAAATCGAGCTGAATCGCGCTGATGTTGCAGAATCGAGCCAACTCAAGAGTGATGGTGTCCGGTCGCATCGAAATGCTTTGAATCGAATCAAATGGAATCGATTAGAATAGGTTAGGGTAGGGTAGTTTATGATAGGAAGACTAGGGTAGATGCAAGTAGACTACATTAGAGTAGACAAGAGAAGGCTAGAGTAGAAGCCTAGACTAGTAAGCTGGACTAGTCAGCTAGACTAGTGGCATAGAGCAGTAGCCAAGACAACTCGTCTTGAATAGTACCCTAAGTCAGTAATCTGAACGAGTACCCTTGCCTGAACACGTAGCCTAATCTAGTACCCTTGCCTTAACTAGTAGTCCTAACAAGTACCCTTGCCTTAACCAGTAGTCTTCACTAGTACCCTTGCCTTCACTAGTAGTATGTCCTTAACAAGTAGCCTGAACTGGTACCCTTGCCTTAACCAGTACCCTCAACAAGTACCCATGCCTTAACTAGTAGCCTGGCCTTAACTAGTGCCCTGCCCATAACTAGTAGCCTGAACTAGTACCCTTGCCTTAAGGAGTACCCTTGCCCAAACTACTCCCCTTAATTAGGACCCTTATTGAGTAACCCTAAGTAGTAGACTATGGTACGGTGGGGTAGCATAGGGTAGGGAAGCATACGGTGGAACAGAGAAAATAGAAGGAAATAGAATAGAACAGCACAGGTCAGGGTAGGTTAGCTTAGTGTAGGATATGGTAGAGTAGCATAGGATGGAATAGAGAAAATAGAAAAGGAGACTAGAAAAGAGCAGACTAGATTAGGATAGGGTAGGGTGGGGCAGGGTTTTGTAGAGTACAGTAGTGTAGAATGGAATAGAATGGTGTGGAATGGAGTCAAATGGATTCGAACACAGATGCAGAGAGTAGAAAAGAGTTGAATAGAGCCGAATAACGCTGAATAGGACCAAATATGGCCAAAATGAGCCGAATCGAGTCGAGTCGACCAGATTCGGGATGAATGGAGCCTAGTGGAGCTGAAACGAGCCAAATAGAGACAAACTGAACCCAGCAAAATCGAGCCAAAACACACTTAATTGCATCCTATTGCATCGGATCTCGTCGAATTCCATCAAATCCCACCAAAACGCATCAAATCTCGCGGAATCTCACCGAATCCCGTCGAATTGTCTCAAATCGGGTCGAATGGTGTCAAACTGAATGGAATCGAATTAAATTGAATAGATTAGAGTAGTGTAGGTTAGACTGGGATTCAGTAGGGAAGGGCACAGAAGAATAGAATAGAGTAGAACAGAAGAGAATACCAAGAGTAGAACGGAGTAGAGTTGAGTAGAGTGGAATAGTCAGAGTCGGGTAGTGCAGAATATAGATGAATAGATCCAATTCAAGCCGAATCGATTCGAATGGAGAGGAAAGGAGACAAATCGTGATGAATCGAATCGATTAGAATAGATTAGAGTAGAGTAGGCTAGAACAGAATAGAATAGAGTAGAAAAGAGTAGAATGGTGTGGAAGGGAGTTGAATGGAGCCAAATAGAGACAAATAAAGTAGAAAGGGTTGAGTAGAGCTGAACAGGGCTGAATAAGGTTCACTCGAGCCTAATTATGCTGAATTGAGCAGAATCGAGACGAATTGACCCAATTCAAGCCAAATAGAGCTAAATCGAGCCGATTCAAGCCTAATCACATGGAATCGCGTCGAAATGCGTTGAATCGAATAGATTAGAGTAGAGGAGGGTACGGCAGGAGAGGCTAGACTACAACACAACAGAACACAATAGAAAGAAGAGAATAGAATTAAGTAGAGTCGGGTCCAGTAGAATAGAGTCAAATTGAGCTGAAGAGAGCCGAAAAGAGCCAAACAGAGCTGAATACAGCTGAATTGACCAAATTCAAGGTGAATCGAGATGAATCATGTCGAGTCGTTTGAAATGTGTCGAATCGAATCAAATAGATTAGTGTGGGGAAGGTAAGGTTAGGGTAGGGCAGAGAAAAATAGAATAGAGTAGAATAGAACAGAACAGAAAGAATCGAGTCGACTAGACTCAAATAGAGTCGAATACTGCCAAAAAGAGCCGAATAGAGTGGAAAAGAGCCGAATAGAACCGAATCGAGTTTAATGGAGCAGAAAGGAGATGAATCGAGCCGATATGACCCGAATCAGGTCGAATCCCATTCAAGTGTGTCGAATAGCATAGAACAGATTACAGTAGGCTAAGTTAGGGTAGGGTAGGGTAGAATAGAGTGCAGTAGAACAGAACAGAAGAGAACAGAACTGAAAGAATAGGGTCGAGACGAGCAGAGTATAGAAGAGTAGAGTAGACCAGAGTCGAACATTGCCGAATAGAGCCAAATAGAGCCCAAAAGAGCTAAATGGATAGAAACCAAGACGAATCACACTGAATCCCGTTGGAATCGTGCCGTTTCGCGTCGAATCCCGTCGAATTGCATTGAATCTGATCAATTCCAATCCAATCCAATCCAATCAATTAGAATAGACTACAGTAAGGTAGAGTACAATACAATACAGTAGAGAATAGTTTAGGATGGAGTAGAATGGTGTAGCATGGAGTCGAGTGGAGTCGAAAAGAGATAATAGAGTTGAGTAGAGTCTAATAGAGCCGAATCGAGCTGAATAGAGCCTATTCGAGCTGACTAGAGCCGAATGGAGCCGATTAGAGCTGAATCGAACCGATTTGAGCCGATTGGGGATGAATGGAGTGGAAAGGAGCCGATTTGAGCCGAATCGCATGGAGATGCGTGGAATCGAATCCAGTAGAATAGATTAGATTAGGGTAGGATGGAATAGAGTAGACTTGAACACAGTAGAAGAGAATGGAAAGGATACAATAGAATAGAGTAGAAAAGGGTAGAGCAGAGCAGAATAGTGTAGAGTAGAAGAGAGTAGAACAGAGTCGAATCAAGCTGAATGGAGACGAAACGAGACAAATCGCGTCGAATGGCGTCGAATCCCATCGAATCAATTACAGTAGGGTATAGTAGAATAGCATAGAATGGAGTAGAATGGTGTGCAATGGAATCGAGTAGAGTAGAAAAGAGCTGAAGAGAGCCGAATAGGGCCAAAGAGGGCCAAATCGAGCTGAATTGAGCGAAATCGAGCCGAATCCAGTGAATCGAGCCTAATGGAGCCAAATCGAGCCTAATCAAGCTGAATCGACACTATTCGAGACAAATGGAGCCGAATGGACATGAATCACACCGATTCGGCCCCTAGTCGCGTCAAAATTTCTCGAATTCAATTGAATAGACTAGAGTAGGGGAGGTTCGGGTAGGCTAGAGTAGGGTAGAATAGAGTAGAATAGAATAAAACAGAACAGAACACAACAAAATAGAACAGAACAACACAGAACGACTACAGAAAAGAGTAAGCTAGAGTGGAGTAGAGGGGAATAGAGTAGAGTAGAATAGATTTGAACAGAGCCAAATTGAGCTGAATCGCGTTGAAATGGGTTGAATCAAATCCAATCAAGTGGATTACAATACCTTAGAGTTGGGTAGCACAGGGTAGGGTAGAATAGAGTAGAATAGTACAGAACAGAGTAGAAACAATACAATAGAGTAGAGAAGAGTAGAATAGAGCTGAATAGAGCCAAATGCAGACAAAATGAGAGGAATCGTGTAGAAGCAAGTAGAGTAAATTAGAGTGGTGTTGGGTAGGGTAGAGCAGAATAAAGTAGAATAGTGTGGAATGAATAGAATGGAGTAGAATGGAGTCAAGTAGAAACGAATAGAGTAGAAAAGAGTCGAATAGAGCAGAATAGGGCCGAAGAAGGCCAAATCGAGCAGATTCGAAGCGATTGAAGCCAAAACAAGCTGAATGGAGCCTAACTGAGCCGAATAGAGCCAAATCGAGCCGAATCGAGCCGATTCAAGCTTCATCGCCTCGAATCGCGTTCAACGCGTCAAATCCAATCCAGACGTATAGATTAGAGAAGGGGAGGGGAGGGGAGGGGAGAATAGAACAGAGTAGAGTGGAATAGAAGAGATTAGAACAGAATAGAAGGAATAGAATCGAGTAGAATCGAGTGGAAAAGAGTAGAGTCGAATACAGTCGAATAGAGCCGAATAAGCTGAATAGAGACGAATGGAGCTGAATACAGCCGAAAAGAGCTGTATACTGCCGAATCACACCTAATCGAGCGGAATCAAGCAGAATCGCACTGACTGTCACCGAACAGCGTCGAATCGAATCAGGTCGAATCGAGTCGAGTCACATCGTTTTGAATCAAACAAGGTCAAATCGCTTCATATCGTGTCGAATCCCATCGAATCACGTCGAATAACTTCGAATTGAGTCAAACCTCAGAGAATCCTACTGAATCACGTCGAGTCGCATGGAATCTCATCAAATCCCTTCAGATCTTGCCGAACCCAGTCAGGTCCTATCAAATCGCTTTGCACGGAATCGAATTGAATCCAACAGATTAAAGTAGGGTAGGTTCGGGTGGGGTGCCGTTGGGTCGGGTAGGGTAGAATAGAATAGAGTACCACAGAACAGGAGAGAATAGAACAGAACAGAAAGAATACAACAGAATAGAATAGAGTCAAAGAGAGAGAACATAGCCGAATTGAGCCGAGTGGAGACAAAACGAGACGAATCACGTCCGGTTGCTTCGAATCGCGTCAAATCAAATCGAATCGATTAGAAGAGATTAGGGTAGGGAAGGGTAGAATAGAAGAGAGGAAAATAGTGAGGAATGGAGTTGAACGGAGTCCAATAGAGACGGATAGATATGAATAGAGTACAAAAGAGTCTAATAGAGCAGAATAGGGCCGAATAGGCCCAACTAAGGCCTAATTGAGCAGAATCCAGCAGAATCGATGGAATTCGAGCCTAATCGAGCCGAATGGAGTGAAATGGAGCCAAGTCGAGCCGAACAGAGCCGATTCGAACTGAATCGAGCTGATTCAAGCCTAATCGCGTCAAATCGCGTGGAAATACGTCACATCGAATCTAATCAAATAGATTAGGGAAGGGGAGGGGAGGGGCGGGTGGGTAGAATAGAACAGAATAGTACAGAATAGAATATAGTACAGTAGGGTAGAGTAGAGAGAGTAAAGCAGACAAAAGTAGAGCAGAGTAGAATTGAGTCCAATAGAGTCAAAGAGTGCAGGATATAGCTGAATAGAGCCAATTCTGGCCGAATCGAGTCAAATGGAAACAAAACGAGATGAATCACACCGAATTGCTTCGAATCACATGCAATCGAATAGATTAGAGTATCGTAGGGTAGAGTAGAACAGAATAGCGTAGAATGGAGAAGAGTGGAGTCAAATGGAGTCGAACAGAGACAAATAGAGTAGAAAAGAGTCGAATCGAGCCAAATAGGGCCGAATAAGGCTGAACCGAGTGGAAACGAGCTGAATTGAAGCGATTGGAGCCAAATCGAGCTGAATCGCGCTGATGTTGCAGAATCGAGCCAACTCAAGAGTGATGGTGTCCGGTCGCATCGAAATGCTTTGAATCGAATCAAATGGAATCGATTAGAATAGGGTAGGGTAGTTTATGATAGGAAGACTAGGGTAGATGCAAGTAGACTACATTAGAGTAGACAAGAGAAGGCTAGAGTAGAAGCCTAGACTAGTAAGCTGGACTAGTCAGCTAGACTAGTGGCATAGAGCAGTAGCCAAGACAACTCGTCTTGAATAGTACCCTAAGTCAGTAATCTGAACGAGTACCCTTGCCTGAACACGTAGCCTAATCTAGTACCCTTGCCTTAACTAGTAGTCCTAACAAGTACCCTTGCCTTAACCAGTAGTCTTCACTAGTACCCTTGCCTTCACTAGTAGTATGTCCTTAACAAGTAGCCTGAACTGGTACCCTTGCCTTAACCAGTACCCTCAACAAGTACCCATGCCTTAACTAGTAGCCTGGCCTTAACTAGTGCCCTGCCCATAACTAGTAGCCTGAACTAGTACCCTTGCCTTAAGGAGTACCCTTGCCCAAACTACTCCCCTTAATTAGGACCCTTATTGAGTAACCCTAAGTAGTAGACTATGGTACGGTGGGGTAGCATAGGGTAGGGAAGCATACGGTGGAACAGAGAAAATAGAAGGAAATAGAATAGAACAGCACAGGTCAGGGTAGGTTAGCTTAGTGTAGGATATGGTAGAGTAGCATAGGATGGAATAGAGAAAATAGAAAAGGAGACTAGAAAAGAGCAGACTAGATTAGGATAGGGTAGGGTGGGGCAGGGTTTTGTAGAGTACAGTAGTGTAGAATGGAATAGAATGGTGTGGAATGGAGTCAAATGGATTCGAACACAGATGCAGAGAGTAGAAAAGAGTTGAATAGAGCCGAATAACGCTGAATAGGACCAAATATGGCCAAAATGAGCCGAATCGAGTCGAGTCGACCAGATTCGGGATGAATGGAGCCTAGTGGAGCTGAAACGAGCCAAATAGAGACAAACTGAACCCAGCAAAATCGAGCCAAAACACACTTAATTGCATCCTATTGCATCGGATCTCGTCGAATTCCATCAAATCCCACCAAAACGCATCAAATCTCGCGGAATCTCACCGAATCCCGTCGAATTGTCTCAAATCGGGTCGAATGGTGTCAAACTGAATGGAATCGAATTAAATTGAATAGATTAGAGTAGTGTAGGTTAGACTGGGATTCAGTAGGGAAGGGCACAGAAGAATAGAATAGAGTAGAACAGAAGAGAATACCAAGAGTAGAACGGAGTAGAGTTGAGTAGAGTGGAATAGTCAGAGTCGGGTAGTGCAGAATATAGATGAATAGATCCAATTCAAGCCGAATCGATTCGAATGGAGAGGAAAGGAGACAAATCGTGATGAATCGAATCGATTAGAATAGATTAGAGTAGAGTAGGCTAGAACAGAATAGAATAGAGTAGAAAAATGGTGTGGAAGGGAGTTGAATGGAGCCAAATAGAGACAAATAAAGTAGAAAGGGTTGAGTAGAGCTGAACAGGGCTGAATAAGGTTCACTCGAGCCTAATTATGCTGAATTGAGCAGAATCGAGACGAATTGACCCAATTCAAGCCAAATAGAGCTAAATCGAGCCGATTCAAGCCTAATCACATGGAATCGCGTCGAAATGCGTTGAATCGAATAGATTAGAGTAGAGGAGGGTACGGCAGGAGAGGCTAGACTACAACACAACACAACACAATAGAAAGAAGAGAATAGAATTAAGTAGAGTCGGGTCCAGTAGAATAGAGTCAAATTGAGCTGAAGAGAGCCGAAAAGAGCCAAACAGAGCTGAATACAGCTGAATTGACCAAATTCAAGGTGAATCGAGATGAATCATGTCGAGTCGTTTGAAATGTGTCGAATCGAATCAAATAGATTAGTGTGGGGAAGGTAAGGTTAGGGTAGGGCAGAGAAAAATAGAATAGAGTAGAATAGAACAGAACAGAAAGAATCGAGTCGACTAGACTCAAATAGAGTCGAATACTGCCAAAAAGAGCCGAATAGAGTGGAAAAGAGCCGAATAGAACCGAATCGAGTTTAATGGAGCAGAAAGGAGATGAATCGAGCCGATATGACCCGAATCAGGTCGAATCCCATTCAAGTGTGTCGAATAGCATAGAACAGATTACAGTAGGCTAAGTTAGGGTAGGGTAGGGTAGAATAGAGTGCAGTAGAACAGAACAGAAGAGAACAGAACTGAAAGAATAGGGTCGAGACGAGCAGAGTATAGAAGAGTAGAGTAGACCAGAGTCGAACATTGCCGAATAGAGCCAAATAGAGCCCAAAAGAGCTAAATGGATAGAAACCAAGACGAATCACACTGAATCCCGTTGGAATCGTGCCGTTTCGCGTCGAATCCCGTCGAATTGCATTGAATCTGATCAATTCCAATCCAATCCAATCCAATCAATTAGAATAGACTACAGTAAGGTAGAGTACAATACAATACAGTAGAGAATAGTTTAGGATGGAGTAGAATGGTGTAGCATGGAGTCGAGTGGAGTCGAAAAGAGATAATAGAGTTGAGTAGAGTCTAATAGAGCCGAATCGAGCTGAATAGAGCCTATTCGAGCTGACTAGAGCCGAATGGAGCCGATTAGAGCTGAATCGAACCGATTTGAGCCGATTGGGGATGAATGGAGTGGAAAGGAGCCGATTTGAGCCGAATCGCATGGAGATGCGTGGAATCGAATCCAGTAGAATAGATTAGATTAGGGTAGGATGGAATAGAGTAGACTTGAACACAGTAGAAGAGAATGGAAAGGATACAATAGAATAGAGTAGAAAAGGGTAGAGCAGAGCAGAATAGTGTAGAGTAGAAGAGAGTAGAACAGAGTCGAATCAAGCTGAATGGAGACGAAACGAGACAAATCGCGTCGAATGGCGTCGAATCCCATCGAATCAATTACAGTAGGGTATAGTAGAATAGCATAGAATGGAGTAGAATGGTGTGCAATGGAATCGAGTAGAGTAGAAAAGAGCTGAAGAGAGCCGAATAGGGCCAAAGAGGGCCAAATCGAGCTGAATTGAGCGAAATCGAGCCGAATCCAGTGAATCGAGCCTAATGGAGCCAAATCGAGCCTAATCAAGCTGAATCGACACTATTCGAGACAAATGGAGCCGAATGGACATGAATCACACCGATTCGGCCCCTAGTCACGTCAAAATTTCTCGAATTCAATTGAATAGACTAGAGTAGGGGAGGTTCGGGTAGGCTAGAGTAGGGTAGAATAGAGTAGAATAGAATAAAACAGAACAGAACACAACAAAATAGAACAGAACAACACAGAACGACTACAGAAAAGAGTAAGCTAGAGTGGAGTAGAGGGGAATAGAGTAGAGTAGAATAGATTTGAACAGAGCCAAATTGAGCTGAATCGCGTTGAAATGGGTTGAATCAAATCCAATCAAGTGGATTACAATACCTTAGAGTTGGGTAGCACAGGGTAGGGTAGAATAGAGTAGAATAGTACAGAACAGAGTAGAAACAATACAATAGAGTAGAGAAGAGTAGAATAGAGCTGAATAGAGCCAAATGCAGACAAAATGAGAGGAATCGTGTAGAAGCAAGTAGAGTAAATTAGAGTGGTGTTGGGTAGGGTAGAGCAGAATAAAGTAGAATAGTGTGGAATGAATAGAATGGAGTAGAATGGAGTCAAGTAGAAACGAATAGAGTAGAAAAGAGTCGAATAGAGCAGAATAGGGCCGAAGAAGGCCAAATCGAGCAGATTCGAAGCGATTCAAGCCAAAACAAGCTGAATGGAGCCTAACTGAGCCGAATAGAGCCAAATCGAGCCGAATCGAGCCGATTCAAGCTTCATCGCCTCGAATCGCGTTCAACGCGTCAAATCCAATCCAGACGTATAGATTAGAGAAGGGGAGGGGAGGGGAGGGGAGAATAGAACAGAGTAGAGTGGAATAGAAGAGATTAGAACAGAATAGAAGGAATAGAATCGAGTAGAATCGAGTGGAAAAGAGTAGAGTCGAATACAGTCGAATAGAGCCGAATAAGCTGAATAGAGACGAATGGAGCTGAATACAGCCGAAAAGAGCTGTATACTGCCGAATCACACCTAATCGAGCGGAATCAAGCAGAATCGCACTGACTGTCACCGAACAGCGTCGAATCGAATCAGGTCGAATCGAGTCGAGTCACATCGTTTTGAATCAAACAAGGTCAAATCGCTTCATATCGTGTCGAATCCCATCGAATCACGTCGAATAACTTCGAATTGAGTCAAACCTCAGAGAATCCTACTGAATCACGTCGAGTCGCATGGAATCTCATCAAATCCCTTCAGATCTTGCCGAACCCAGTCAGGTCCTATCAAATCGCTTTGCACGGAATCGAATTGAATCCAACAGATTAAAGTAGGGTAGGTTCGGGTGGGGTGCCGTTGGGTCGGGTAGGGTAGAATAGAATAGAGTACCACAGAACAGGAGAGAATAGAACAGAACAGAAAGAATACAACAGAATAGAATAGAGTCAAAGAGAGAGAACATAGCCGAATTGAGCCGAGTGGAGACAAAACGAGACGAATCACGTCCGGTTGCTTCGAATCGCGTCAAATCAAATCGAATCGATTAGAAGAGATTAGGGTAGGGAAGGGTAGAATAGAAGAGAGGAAAATAGTGAGGAATGGAGTTGAACGGAGTCCAATAGAGACGGATAGATATGAATAGAGTACAAAAGAGTCTAATAGAGCAGAATAGGGCCGAATAGGCCCAACTAAGGCCTAATTGAGCAGAATCCAGCAGAATCGATGGAATTCGAGCCTAATCGAGCCGAATGGAGTGAAATGGAGCCAAGTCGAGCCGAACAGAGCCGATTCGAACTGAATCGAGCTGATTCAAGCCTAATCGCGTCAAATCGCGTGGAAATACGTCACATCGAATCTAATCAAATAGATTAGGGAAGGGGAGGGGAGGGGCGGGTGGGTAGAATAGAACAGAATAGTACAGAATAGAATATAGTACAGTAGGGTAGAGTAGAGAGAGTAAAGCAGACAAAAGTAGAGCAGAGTAGAATTGAGTCAAATAGAGTCAAAGAGTGCAGGATATAGCTGAATAGAGCCAATTCTGGCCGAATCGAGTCAAATGGAAACAAAACGAGATGAATCACACCGAATTGCTTCGAATCACATGCAATCGAATAGATTAGAGTATCGTAGGGTAGAGTAGAACAGAATAGCGTAGAATGGAGAAGAGTGGAGTCAAATGGAGTCGAACAGAGACAAATAGAGTAGAAAAGAGTCGAATCGAGCCAAATAGGGCCGAATAAGGCTGAACCGAGTGGAAACGAGCTGAATTGAAGCGATTGGAGCCAAATCGAGCTGAATCGCGCTGATGTTGCAGAATCGAGCCAACTCAAGAGTGATGGTGTCCGGTCGCATCGAAATGCTTTGAATCGAATCAAATGGAATCAATTAGAATAGGTTAGGGTAGGGTAGTTTATGATAGGAAGACTAGGGTAGATGCAAGTAGACTACATTAGAGTAGACAAGAGAAGGCTAGAGTAGAAGCCTAGACTAGTAAGCTGGACTAGTCAGCTAGACTAGTGGCATAGAGCAGTAGCCAAGACAACTCGTCTTGAATAGTACCCTAAGTCAGTAATCTGAACGAGTACCCTTGCCTGAACACGTAGCCTAATCTAGTACCCTTGCCTTAACTAGTAGTCCTAACAAGTACCCTTGCCTTAACCAGTAGTCTTCACTAGTACCCTTGCCTTCACTAGTAGTATGTCCTTAACAAGTAGCCTGAACTGGTACCCTTGCCTTAACCAGTACCCTCAACAAGTACCCATGCCTTAACTAGTAGCCTGGCCTTAACTAGTGCCCTGCCCATAACTAGTAGCCTGAACTAGTACCCTTGCCTTAAGGAGTACCCTTGCCCAAACTACTCCCCTTAATTAGGACCCTTATTGAGTAACCCTAAGTAGTAGACTATGGTACGGTGGGGTAGCATAGGGTAGGGAAGCATACGGTGGAACAGAGAAAATAGAAGGAAATAGAATAGAACAGCACAGGTCAGGGTAGGTTAGCTTAGTGTAGGATATGGTAGAGTAGCATAGGATGGAATAGAGAAAATAGAAAAGGAGACTAGAAAAGAGCAGACTAGATTAGGATAGGGTAGGGTGGGGCAGGGTTTTGTAGAGTACAGTAGTGTAGAATGGAATAGAATGGTGTGGAATGGAGTCAAATGGATTCGAACACAGATGCAGAGAGTAGAAAAGAGTTGAATAGAGCCGAATAACGCTGAATAGGACCAAATATGGCCAAAATGAGCCGAATCGAGTCGAGTCGACCAGATTCGGGATGAATGGAGCCTAGTGGAGCTGAAACGAGCCAAATAGAGACAAACTGAACCCAGCAAAATCGAGCCAAAACACACTTAATTGCATCCTATTGCATCGGATCTCGTCGAATTCCATCAAATCCCACCAAAACGCATCAAATCTCGCGGAATCTCACCGAATCCCGTCGAATTGTCTCAAATCGGGTCGAATGGTGTCAAACTGAATGGAATCGAATTAAATTGAATAGATTAGAGTAGTGTAGGTTAGACTGGGATTCAGTAGGGAAGGGCACAGAAGAATAGAATAGAGTAGAACAGAAGAGAATACCAAGAGTAGAACGGAGTAGAGTTGAGTAGAGTGGAATAGTCAGAGTCGGGTAGTGCAGAATATAGATGAATAGATCCAATTCAAGCCGAATCGATTCGAATGGAGAGGAAAGGAGACAAATCGTGATGAATCGAATCGATTAGAATAGATTAGAGTAGAGTAGGCTAGAACAGAATAGAATAGAGTAGAAAAGAGTAGAATGGTGTGGAAGGGAGTTGAATGGAGCCAAATAGAGACAAATAAAGTAGAAAGGGTTGAGTAGAGCTGAACAGGGCTGAATAAGGTTCACTCGAGCCTAATTATGCTGAATTGAGCAGAATCGAGACGAATTGACCCAATTCAAGCCAAATAGAGCTAAATCGAGCCGATTCAAGCCTAATCACATGGAATCGCGTCGAAATGCGTTGAATCGAATAGATTAGAGTAGAGGAGGGTACGGCAGGAGAGGCTAGACTACAACACAACAGAACACAATAGAAAGAAGAGAATAGAATTAAGTAGAGTCGGGTCCAGTAGAATAGAGTCAAATTGAGCTGAAGAGAGCCGAAAAGAGCCAAACAGAGCTGAATACAGCTGAATTGACCAAATTCAAGGTGAATCGAGATGAATCATGTCGAGTCGTTTGAAATGTGTCGAATCGAATCAAATAGATTAGTGTGGGGAAGGTAAGGTTAGGGTAGGGCAGAGAAAAATAGAATAGAGTAGAATAGAACAGAACAGAAAGAATCGAGTCGACTAGACTCAAATAGAGTCGAATACTGCCAAAAAGAGCCGAATAGAGTGGAAAAGAGCCGAATAGAACCGAATCGAGTTTAATGGAGCAGAAAGGAGATGAATCGAGCCGATATGACCCGAATCAGGTCGAATCCCATTCAAGTGTGTCGAATAGCATAGAACAGATTACAGTAGGCTAAGTTAGGGTAGGGTAGGGTAGAATAGAGTGCAGTAGAACAGAACAGAAGAGAACAGAACTGAAAGAATAGGGTCGAGACGAGCAGAGTATAGAAGAGTAGAGTAGACCAGAGTCGAACATTGCCGAATAGAGCCAAATAGAGCCCAAAAGAGCTAAATGGATAGAAACCAAGACGAATCACACTGAATCCCGTTGGAATCGTGCCGTTTCGCGTCGAATCCCGTCGAATTGCATTGAATCTGATCAATTCCAATCCAATCCAATCCAATCAATTAGAATAGACTACAGTAAGGTAGAGTACAATACAATACAGTAGAGAATAGTTTAGGATGGAGTAGAATGGTGTAGCATGGAGTCGAGTGGAGTCGAAAAGAGATAATAGAGTTGAGTAGAGTCTAATAGAGCCGAATCGAGCTGAATAGAGCCTATTCGAGCTGACTAGAGCCGAATGGAGCCGATTAGAGCTGAATCGAACCGATTTGAGCCGATTGGGGATGAATGGAGTGGAAAGGAGCCGATTTGAGCCGAATCGCATGGAGATGCGTGGAATCGAATCCAGTAGAATAGATTAGATTAGGGTAGGATGGAATAGAGTAGACTTGAACACAGTAGAAGAGAATGGAAAGGATACAATAGAATAGAGTAGAAAAGGGTAGAGCAGAGCAGAATAGTGTAGAGTAGAAGAGAGTAGAACAGAGTCGAATCAAGCTGAATGGAGACGAAACGAGACAAATCGCGTCGAATGGCGTCGAATCCCATCGAATCAATTACAGTAGGGTATAGTAGAATAGCATAGAATGGAGTAGAATGGTGTGCAATGGAATCGAGTAGAGTAGAAAAGAGCTGAAGAGAGCCGAATAGGGCCAAAGAGGGCCAAATCGAGCTGAATTGAGCGAAATCGAGCCGAATCCAGTGAATCGAGCCTAATGGAGCCAAATCGAGCCTAATCAAGCTGAATCGACACTATTCGAGACAAATGGAGCCGAATGGACATGAATCACACCGATTCGGCCCCTAGTCACGTCAAAATTTCTCGAATTCAATTGAATAGACTAGAGTAGGGGAGGTTCGGGTAGGCTAGAGTAGGGTAGAATAGAGTAGAATAGAATAAAACAGAACAGAACACAACAAAATAGAACAGAACAACACAGAACGACTACAGAAAAGAGTAAGCTAGAGTGGAGTAGAGGGGAATAGAGTAGAGTAGAATAGATTTGAACAGAGCCAAATTGAGCTGAATCGCGTTGAAATGGGTTGAATCAAATCCAATCAAGTGGATTACAATACCTTAGAGTTGGGTAGCACAGGGTAGGGTAGAATAGAGTAGAATAGTACAGAACAGAGTAGAAACAATACAATAGAGTAGAGAAGAGTAGAATAGAGCTGAATAGAGCCAAATGCAGACAAAATGAGAGGAATCGTGTAGAAGCAAGTAGAGTAAATTAGAGTGGTGTTGGGTAGGGTAGAGCAGAATAAAGTAGAATAGTGTGGAATGAATAGAATGGAGTAGAATGGAGTCAAGTAGAAACGAATAGAGTAGAAAAGAGTCGAATAGAGCAGAATAGGGCCGAAGAAGGCCAAATCGAGCAGATTCGAAGCGATTCAAGCCAAAACAAGCTGAATGGAGCCTAACTGAGCCGAATAGAGCCAAATCGAGCCGAATCGAGCCGATTCAAGCTTCATCGCCTCGAATCGCGTTCAACGCGTCAAATCCAATCCAGACGTATAGATTAGAGAAGGGGAGGGGAGGGGAGGGGAGAATAGAACAGAGTAGAGTGGAATAGAAGAGATTAGAACAGAATAGAAGGAATAGAATCGAGTAGAATCGAGTGGAAAAGAGTAGAGTCGAATACAGTCGAATAGAGCCGAATAAGCTGAATAGAGACGAATGGAGCTGAATACAGCCGAAAAGAGCTGTATACTGCCGAATCACACCTAATCGAGCGGAATCAAGCAGAATCGCACTGACTGTCACCGAACAGCGTCGAATCGAATCAGGTCGAATCGAGTCGAGTCACATCGTTTTGAATCAAACAAGGTCAAATCGCTTCATATCGTGTCGAATCCCATCGAATCACGTCGAATAACTTCGAATTGAGTCAAACCTCAGAGAATCCTACTGAATCACGTCGAGTCGCATGGAATCTCATCAAATCCCTTCAGATCTTGCCGAACCCAGTCAGGTCCTATCAAATCGCTTTGCACGGAATCGAATTGAATCCAACAGATTAAAGTAGGGTAGGTTCGGGTGGGGTGCCGTTGGGTCGGGTAGGGTAGAATAGAATAGAGTACCACAGAACAGGAGAGAATAGAACAGAACAGAAAGAATACAACAGAATAGAATAGAGTCAAAGAGAGAGAACATAGCCGAATTGAGCCGAGTGGAGACAAAACGAGACGAATCACGTCCGGTTGCTTCGAATCGCGTCAAATCAAATCGAATCGATTAGAAGAGATTAGGGTAGGGAAGGGTAGAATAGAAGAGAGGAAAATAGTGAGGAATGGAGTTGAACGGAGTCCAATAGAGACGGATAGATATGAATAGAGTACAAAAGAGTCTAATAGAGCAGAATAGGGCCGAATAGGCCCAACTAAGGCCTAATTGAGCAGAATCCAGCAGAATCGATGGAATTCGAGCCTAATCGAGCCGAATGGAGTGAAATGGAGCCAAGTCGAGCCGAACAGAGCCGATTCGAACTGAATCGAGCTGATTCAAGCCTAATCGCGTCAAATCGCGTGGAAATACGTCACATCGAATCTAATCAAATAGATTAGGGAAGGGGAGGGGAGGGGCGGGTGGGTAGAATAGAACAGAATAGTACAGAATAGAATATAGTACAGTAGGGTAGAGTAGAGAGAGTAAAGCAGACAAAAGTAGAGCAGAGTAGAATTGAGTCAAATAGAGTCAAAGAGTGCAGGATATAGCTGAATAGAGCCAATTCTGGCCGAATCGAGTCAAATGGAAACAAAACGAGATGAATCACACCGAATTGCTTCGAATCACATGCAATCGAATAGATTAGAGTATCGTAGGGTAGAGTAGAACAGAATAGCGTAGAATGGAGAAGAGTGGAGTCAAATGGAGTCGAACAGAGACAAATAGAGTAGAAAAGAGTCGAATCGAGCCAAATAGGGCCGAATAAGGCTGAACCGAGTGGAAACGAGCTGAATTGAAGCGATTGGAGCCAAATCGAGCTGAATCGCGCTGATGTTGCAGAATCGAGCCAACTCAAGAGTGATGGTGTCCGGTCGCATCGAAATGCTTTGAATCGAATCAAATGGAATCAATTAGAATAGGTTAGGGTAGGGTAGTTTATGATAGGAAGACTAGGGTAGATGCAAGTAGACTACATTAGAGTAGACAAGAGAAGGCTAGAGTAGAAGCCTAGACTAGTAAGCTGGACTAGTCAGCTAGACTAGTGGCATAGAGCAGTAGCCAAGACAACTCGTCTTGAATAGTACCCTAAGTCAGTAATCTGAACGAGTACCCTTGCCTGAACACGTAGCCTAATCTAGTACCCTTGCCTTAACTAGTAGTCCTAACAAGTACCCTTGCCTTAACCAGTAGTCTTCACTAGTACCCTTGCCTTCACTAGTAGTATGTCCTTAACAAGTAGCCTGAACTGGTACCCTTGCCTTAACCAGTACCCTCAACAAGTACCCATGCCTTAACTAGTAGCCTGGCCTTAACTAGTGCCCTGCCCATAACTAGTAGCCTGAACTAGTACCCTTGCCTTAAGGAGTACCCTTGCCCAAACTACTCCCCTTAATTAGGACCCTTATTGAGTAACCCTAAGTAGTAGACTATGGTACGGTGGGGTAGCATAGGGTAGGGAAGCATACGGTGGAACAGAGAAAATAGAAGGAAATAGAATAGAACAGCACAGGTCAGGGTAGGTTAGCTTAGTGTAGGATATGGTAGAGTAGCATAGGATGGAATAGAGAAAATAGAAAAGGAGACTAGAAAAGAGCAGACTAGATTAGGATAGGGTAGGGTGGGGCAGGGTTTTGTAGAGTACAGTAGTGTAGAATGGAATAGAATGGTGTGGAATGGAGTCAAATGGATTCGAACACAGATGCAGAGAGTAGAAAAGAGTTGAATAGAGCCGAATAACGCTGAATAGGACCAAATATGGCCAAAATGAGCCGAATCGAGTCGAGTCGACCAGATTCGGGATGAATGGAGCCTAGTGGAGCTGAAACGAGCCAAATAGAGACAAACTGAACCCAGCAAAATCGAGCCAAAACACACTTAATTGCATCCTATTGCATCGGATCTCGTCGAATTCCATCAAATCCCACCAAAACGCATCAAATCTCGCGGAATCTCACCGAATCCCGTCGAATTGTCTCAAATCGGGTCGAATGGTGTCAAACTGAATGGAATCGAATTAAATTGAATAGATTAGAGTAGTGTAGGTTAGACTGGGATTCAGTAGGGAAGGGCACAGAAGAATAGAATAGAGTAGAACAGAAGAGAATACCAAGAGTAGAACGGAGTAGAGTTGAGTAGAGTGGAATAGTCAGAGTCGGGTAGTGCAGAATATAGATGAATAGATCCAATTCAAGCCGAATCGATTCGAATGGAGAGGAAAGGAGACAAATCGTGATGAATCGAATCGATTAGAATAGATTAGAGTAGAGTAGGCTAGAACAGAATAGAATAGAGTAGAATGGTGTGGAAGGGAGTTGAATGGAGCCAAATAGAGACAAATAAAGTAGAAAGGGTTGAGTAGAGCTGAACAGGGCTGAATAAGGTTCACTCGAGCCTAATTATGCTGAATTGAGCAGAATCGAGACGAATTGACCCAATTCAAGCCAAATAGAGCTAAATCGAGCCGATTCAAGCCTAATCACATGGAATCGCGTCGAAATGCGTTGAATCGAATAGATTAGAGTAGAGGAGGGTACGGCAGGAGAGGCTAGACTACAACACAACAGAACACAATAGAAAGAAGAGAATAGAATTAAGTAGAGTCGGGTCCAGTAGAATAGAGTCAAATTGAGCTGAAGAGAGCCGAAAAGAGCCAAACAGAGCTGAATACAGCTGAATTGACCAAATTCAAGGTGAATCGAGATGAATCATGTCGAGTCGTTTGAAATGTGTCGAATCGAATCAAATAGATTAGTGTGGGGAAGGTAAGGTTAGGGTAGGGCAGAGAAAAATAGAATAGAGTAGAATAGAACAGAACAGAAAGAATCGAGTCGACTAGACTCAAATAGAGTCGAATACTGCCAAAAAGAGCCGAATAGAGTGGAAAAGAGCCGAATAGAACCGAATCGAGTTTAATGGAGCAGAAAGGAGATGAATCGAGCCGATATGACCCGAATCAGGTCGAATCCCATTCAAGTGTGTCGAATAGCATAGAACAGATTACAGTAGGCTAAGTTAGGGTAGGGTAGGGTAGAATAGAGTGCAGTAGAACAGAACAGAAGAGAACAGAACTGAAAGAATAGGGTCGAGACGAGCAGAGTATAGAAGAGTAGAGTAGACCAGAGTCGAACATTGCCGAATAGAGCCAAATAGAGCCCAAAAGAGCTAAATGGATAGAAACCAAGACGAATCACACTGAATCCCGTTGGAATCGTGCCGTTTCGCGTCGAATCCCGTCGAATTGCATTGAATCTGATCAATTCCAATCCAATCCAATCCAATCAATTAGAATAGACTACAGTAAGGTAGAGTACAATACAATACAGTAGAGAATAGTTTAGGATGGAGTAGAATGGTGTAGCATGGAGTCGAGTGGAGTCGAAAAGAGATAATAGAGTTGAGTAGAGTCTAATAGAGCCGAATCGAGCTGAATAGAGCCTATTCGAGCTGACTAGAGCCGAATGGAGCCGATTAGAGCTGAATCGAACCGATTTGAGCCGATTGGGGATGAATGGAGTGGAAAGGAGCCGATTTGAGCCGAATCGCATGGAGATGCGTGGAATCGAATCCAGTAGAATAGATTAGATTAGGGTAGGATGGAATAGAGTAGACTTGAACACAGTAGAAGAGAATGGAAAGGATACAATAGAATAGAGTAGAAAAGGGTAGAGCAGAGCAGAATAGTGTAGAGTAGAAGAGAGTAGAACAGAGTCGAATCAAGCTGAATGGAGACGAAACGAGACAAATCGCGTCGAATGGCGTCGAATCCCATCGAATCAATTACAGTAGGGTATAGTAGAATAGCATAGAATGGAGTAGAATGGTGTGCAATGGAATCGAGTAGAGTAGAAAAGAGCTGAAGAGAGCCGAATAGGGCCAAAGAGGGCCAAATCGAGCTGAATTGAGCGAAATCGAGCCGAATCCAGTGAATCGAGCCTAATGGAGCCAAATCGAGCCTAATCAAGCTGAATCGACACTATTCGAGACAAATGGAGCCGAATGGACATGAATCACACCGATTCGGCCCCTAGTCGCGTCAAAATTTCTCGAATTCAATTGAATAGACTAGAGTAGGGGAGGTTCGGGTAGGCTAGAGTAGGGTAGAATAGAGTAGAATAGAATAAAACAGAACAGAACACAACAAAATAGAACAGAACAACACAGAACGACTACAGAAAAGAGTAAGCTAGAGTGGAGTAGAGGGGAATAGAGTAGAGTAGAATAGATTTGAACAGAGCCAAATTGAGCTGAATCGCGTTGAAATGGGTTGAATCAAATCCAATCAAGTGGATTACAATACCTTAGAGTTGGGTAGCACAGGGTAGGGTAGAATAGAGTAGAATAGTACAGAACAGAGTAGAAACAATACAATAGAGTAGAGAAGAGTAGAATAGAGCTGAATAGAGCCAAATGCAGACAAAATGAGAGGAATCGTGTAGAAGCAAGTAGAGTAAATTAGAGTGGTGTTGGGTAGGGTAGAGCAGAATAAAGTAGAATAGTGTGGAATGAATAGAATGGAGTAGAATGGAGTCAAGTAGAAACGAATAGAGTAGAAAAGAGTCGAATAGAGCAGAATAGGGCCGAAGAAGGCCAAATCGAGCAGATTCGAAGCGATTGAAGCCAAAACAAGCTGAATGGAGCCTAACTGAGCCGAATAGAGCCAAATCGAGCCGAATCGAGCCGATTCAAGCTTCATCGCCTCGAATCGCGTTCAACGCGTCAAATCCAATCCAGACGTATAGATTAGAGAAGGGGAGGGGAGGGGAGGGGAGAATAGAACAGAGTAGAGTGGAATAGAAGAGATTAGAACAGAATAGAAGGAATAGAATCGAGTAGAATCGAGTGGAAAAGAGTAGAGTCGAATACAGTCGAATAGAGCCGAATAAGCTGAATAGAGACGAATGGAGCTGAATACAGCCGAAAAGAGCTGTATACTGCCGAATCACACCTAATCGAGCGGAATCAAGCAGAATCGCACTGACTGTCACCGAACAGCGTCGAATCGAATCAGGTCGAATCGAGTCGAGTCACATCGTTTTGAATCAAACAAGGTCAAATCGCTTCATATCGTGTCGAATCCCATCGAATCACGTCGAATAACTTCGAATTGAGTCAAACCTCAGAGAATCCTACTGAATCACGTCGAGTCGCATGGAATCTCATCAAATCCCTTCAGATCTTGCCGAACCCAGTCAGGTCCTATCAAATCGCTTTGCACGGAATCGAATTGAATCCAACAGATTAAAGTAGGGTAGGTTCGGGTGGGGTGCCGTTGGGTCGGGTAGGGTAGAATAGAATAGAGTACCACAGAACAGGAGAGAATAGAACAGAACAGAAAGAATACAACAGAATAGAATAGAGTCAAAGAGAGAGAACATAGCCGAATTGAGCCGAGTGGAGACAAAACGAGACGAATCACGTCCGGTTGCTTCGAATCGCGTCAAATCAAATCGAATCGATTAGAAGAGATTAGGGTAGGGAAGGGTAGAATAGAAGAGAGGAAAATAGTGAGGAATGGAGTTGAACGGAGTCCAATAGAGACGGATAGATATGAATAGAGTACAAAAGAGTCTAATAGAGCAGAATAGGGCCGAATAGGCCCAACTAAGGCCTAATTGAGCAGAATCCAGCAGAATCGATGGAATTCGAGCCTAATCGAGCCGAATGGAGTGAAATGGAGCCAAGTCGAGCCGAACAGAGCCGATTCGAACTGAATCGAGCTGATTCAAGCCTAATCGCGTCAAATCGCGTGGAAATACGTCACATCGAATCTAATCAAATAGATTAGGGAAGGGGAGGGGAGGGGCGGGTGGGTAGAATAGAACAGAATAGTACAGAATAGAATATAGTACAGTAGGGTAGAGTAGAGAGAGTAAAGCAGACAAAAGTAGAGCAGAGTAGAATTGAGTCAAATAGAGTCAAAGAGTGCAGGATATAGCTGAATAGAGCCAATTCTGGCCGAATCGAGTCAAATGGAAACAAAACGAGATGAATCACACCGAATTGCTTCGAATCACATGCAATCGAATAGATTAGAGTATCGTAGGGTAGAGTAGAACAGAATAGCGTAGAATGGAGAAGAGTGGAGTCAAATGGAGTCGAACAGAGACAAATAGAGTAGAAAAGAGTCGAATCGAGCCAAATAGGGCCGAATAAGGCTGAACCGAGTGGAAACGAGCTGAATTGAAGCGATTGGAGCCAAATCGAGCTGAATCGCGCTGATGTTGCAGAATCGAGCCAACTCAAGAGTGATGGTGTCCGGTCGCATCGAAATGCTTTGAATCGAATCAAATGGAATCGATTAGAATAGGTTAGGGTAGGGTAGTTTATGATAGGAAGACTAGGGTAGATGCAAGTAGACTACATTAGAGTAGACAAGAGAAGGCTAGAGTAGAAGCCTAGACTAGTAAGCTGGACTAGTCAGCTAGACTAGTGGCATAGAGCAGTAGCCAAGACAACTCGTCTTGAACAGTACCCTAAGTCAGTAATCTGAACGAGTACCCTTGCCTGAACACGTAGCCTAATCTAGTACCCTTGCCTTAACTAGTAGTCCTAACAAGTACCCTTGCCTTAACCAGTAGTCTTCACTAGTACCCTTGCCTTCACTAGTAGTATGTCCTTAACAAGTAGCCTGAACTGGTACCCTTGCCTTAACCAGTACCCTCAACAAGTACCCATGCCTTAACTAGTAGCCTGGCCTTAACTAGTGCCCTGCCCATAACTAGTAGCCTGAACTAGTACCCTTGCCTTAAGGAGTACCCTTGCCCAAACTACTCCCCTTAATTAGGACCCTTATTGAGTAACCCTAAGTAGTAGACTATGGTACGGTGGGGTAGCATAGGGTAGGGAAGCATACGGTGGAACAGAGAAAATAGAAGGAAATAGAATAGAACAGCACAGGTCAGGGTAGGTTAGCTTAGTGTAGGATATGGTAGAGTAGCATAGGATGGAATAGAGAAAATAGAAAAGGAGACTAGAAAAGAGCAGACTAGATTAGGATAGGGTAGGGTGGGGCAGGGTTTTGTAGAGTACAGTAGTGTAGAATGGAATAGAATGGTGTGGAATGGAGTCAAATGGATTCGAACACAGATGCAGAGAGTAGAAAAGAGTTGAATAGAGCCGAATAACGCTGAATAGGACCAAATATGGCCAAAATGAGCCGAATCGAGTCGAGTCGACCAGATTCGGGATGAATGGAGCCTAGTGGAGCTGAAACGAGCCAAATAGAGACAAACTGAACCCAGCAAAATCGAGCCAAAACACACTTAATTGCATCCTATTGCATCGGATCTCGTCGAATTCCATCAAATCCCACCAAAACGCATCAAATCTCGCGGAATCTCACCGAATCCCGTCGAATTGTCTCAAATCGGGTCGAATGGTGTCAAACTGAATGGAATCGAATTAAATTGAATAGATTAGAGTAGTGTAGGTTAGACTGGGATTCAGTAGGGAAGGGCACAGAAGAATAGAATAGAGTAGAACAGAAGAGAATACCAAGAGTAGAACGGAGTAGAGTTGAGTAGAGTGGAATAGTCAGAGTCGGGTAGTGCAGAATATAGATGAATAGATCCAATTCAAGCCGAATCGATTCGAATGGAGAGGAAAGGAGACAAATCGTGATGAATCGAATCGATTAGAATAGATTAGAGTAGAGTAGGCTAGAACAGAATAGAATAGAGTAGAATGGTGTGGAAGGGAGTTGAATGGAGCCAAATAGAGACAAATAAAGTAGAAAGGGTTGAGTAGAGCTGAACAGGGCTGAATAAGGTTCACTCGAGCCTAATTATGCTGAATTGAGCAGAATCGAGACGAATTGACCCAATTCAAGCCAAATAGAGCTAAATCGAGCCGATTCAAGCCTAATCACATGGAATCGCGTCGAAATGCGTTGAATCGAATAGATTAGAGTAGAGGAGGGTACGGCAGGAGAGGCTAGACTACAACACAACAGAACACAATAGAAAGAAGAGAATAGAATTAAGTAGAGTCGGGTCCAGTAGAATAGAGTCAAATTGAGCTGAAGAGAGCCGAAAAGAGCCAAACAGAGCTGAATACAGCTGAATTGACCAAATTCAAGGTGAATCGAGATGAATCATGTCGAGTCGTTTGAAATGTGTCGAATCGAATCAAATAGATTAGTGTGGGGAAGGTAAGGTTAGGGTAGGGCAGAGAAAAATAGAATAGAGTAGAATAGAACAGAACAGAAAGAATCGAGTCGACTAGACTCAAATAGAGTCGAATACTGCCAAAAAGAGCCGAATAGAGTGGAAAAGAGCCGAATAGAACCGAATCGAGTTTAATGGAGCAGAAAGGAGATGAATCGAGCCGATATGACCCGAATCAGGTCGAATCCCATTCAAGTGTGTCGAATAGCATAGAACAGATTACAGTAGGCTAAGTTAGGGTAGGGTAGGGTAGAATAGAGTGCAGTAGAACAGAACAGAAGAGAACAGAACTGAAAGAATAGGGTCGAGACGAGCAGAGTATAGAAGAGTAGAGTAGACCAGAGTCGAACATTGCCGAATAGAGCCAAATAGAGCCCAAAAGAGCTAAATGGATAGAAACCAAGACGAATCACACTGAATCCCGTTGGAATCGTGCCGTTTCGCGTCGAATCCCGTCGAATTGCATTGAATCTGATCAATTCCAATCCAATCCAATCCAATCAATTAGAATAGACTACAGTAAGGTAGAGTACAATACAATACAGTAGAGAATAGTTTAGGATGGAGTAGAATGGTGTAGCATGGAGTCGAGTGGAGTCGAAAAGAGATAATAGAGTTGAGTAGAGTCTAATAGAGCCGAATCGAGCTGAATAGAGCCTATTCGAGGTGACTAGAGCCGAATGGAGCCGATTAGAGCTGAATCGAACCGATTTGAGCCGATTGGGGATGAATGGAGTGGAAAGGAGCCGATTTGAGCCGAATCGCATGGAGATGCGTGGAATCGAATCCAGTAGAATAGATTAGATTAGGGTAGGATGGAATAGAGTAGACTTGAACACAGTAGAAGAGAATGGAAAGGATACAATAGAATAGAGTAGAAAAGGGTAGAGCAGAGCAGAATAGTGTAGAGTAGAAGAGAGTAGAACAGAGTCGAATCAAGCTGAATGGAGACGAAACGAGACAAATCGCGTCGAATGGCGTCGAATCCCATCGAATCAATTACAGTAGGGTATAGTAGAATAGCATAGAATGGAGTAGAATGGTGTGCAATGGAATCGAGTAGAGTAGAAAAGAGCTGAAGAGAGCCGAATAGGGCCAAAGAGGGCCAAATCGAGCTGAATTGAGCGAAATCGAGCCGAATCCAGTGAATCGAGCCTAATGGAGCCAAATCGAGCCTAATCAAGCTGAATCGACACTATTCGAGACAAATGGAGCCGAATGGACATGAATCACACCGATTCGGCCCCTAGTCGCGTCAAAATTTCTCGAATTCAATTGAATAGACTAGAGTAGGGGAGGTTCGGGTAGGCTAGAGTAGGGTAGAATAGAGTAGAATAGAATAAAACAGAACAGAACACAACAAAATAGAACAGAACAACACAGAACGACTACAGAAAAGAGTAAGCTAGAGTGGAGTAGAGGGGAATAGAGTAGAGTAGAATAGATTTGAACAGAGCCAAATTGAGCTGAATCGCGTTGAAATGGGTTGAATCAAATCCAATCAAGTGGATTACAATACCTTAGAGTTGGGTAGCACAGGGTAGGGTAGAATAGAGTAGAATAGTACAGAACAGAGTAGAAACAATACAATAGAGTAGAGAAGAGTAGAATAGAGCTGAATAGAGCCAAATGCAGACAAAATGAGAGGAATCGTGTAGAAGCAAGTAGAGTAAATTAGAGTGGTGTTGGGTAGGGTAGAGCAGAATAAAGTAGAATAGTGTGGAATGAATAGAATGGAGTAGAATGGAGTCAAGTAGAAACGAATAGAGTAGAAAAGAGTCGAATAGAGCAGAATAGGGCCGAAGAAGGCCAAATCGAGCAGATTCGAAGCGATTGAAGCCAAAACAAGCTGAATGGAGCCTAACTGAGCCGAATAGAGCCAAATCGAGCCGAATCGAGCCGATTCAAGCTTCATCGCCTCGAATCGCGTTCAACGCGTCAAATCCAATCCAGACGTATAGATTAGAGAAGGGGAGGGGAGGGGAGGGGAGAATAGAACAGAGTAGAGTGGAATAGAAGAGATTAGAACAGAATAGAAGGAATAGAATCGAGTAGAATCGAGTGGAAAAGAGTAGAGTCGAATACAGTCGAATAGAGCCGAATAAGCTGAATAGAGACGAATGGAGCTGAATACAGCCGAAAAGAGCTGTATACTGCCGAATCACACCTAATCGAGCGGAATCAAGCAGAATCGCACTGACTGTCACCGAACAGCGTCGAATCGAATCAGGTCGAATCGAGTCGAGTCACATCGTTTTGAATCAAACAAGGTCAAATCGCTTCATATCGTGTCGAATCCCATCGAATCACGTCGAATAACTTCGAATTGAGTCAAACCTCAGAGAATCCTACTGAATCACGTCGAGTCGCATGGAATCTCATCAAATCCCTTCAGATCTTGCCGAACCCAGTCAGGTCCTATCAAATCGCTTTGCACGGAATCGAATTGAATCCAACAGATTAAAGTAGGGTAGGTTCGGGTGGGGTGCCGTTGGGTCGGGTAGGGTAGAATAGAATAGAGTACCACAGAACAGGAGAGAATAGAACAGAACAGAAAGAATACAACAGAATAGAATAGAGTCAAAGAGAGAGAACATAGCCGAATTGAGCCGAGTGGAGACAAAACGAGACGAATCACGTCCGGTTGCTTCGAATCGCGTCAAATCAAATCGAATCGATTAGAAGAGATTAGGGTAGGGAAGGGTAGAATAGAAGAGAGGAAAATAGTGAGGAATGGAGTTGAACGGAGTCCAATAGAGACGGATAGATATGAATAGAGTACAAAAGAGTCTAATAGAGCAGAATAGGGCCGAATAGGCCCAACTAAGGCCTAATTGAGCAGAATCCAGCAGAATCGATGGAATTCGAGCCTAATCGAGCCGAATGGAGTGAAATGGAGCCAAGTCGAGCCGAACAGAGCCGATTCGAACTGAATCGAGCTGATTCAAGCCTAATCGCGTCAAATCGCGTGGAAATACGTCACATCGAATCTAATCAAATAGATTAGGGAAGGGGAGGGGAGGGGCGGGTGGGTAGAATAGAACAGAATAGTACAGAATAGAATATAGTACAGTAGGGTAGAGTAGAGAGAGTAAAGCAGACAAAAGTAGAGCAGAGTAGAATTGAGTCAAATAGAGTCAAAGAGTGCAGGATATAGCTGAATAGAGCCAATTCTGGCCGAATCGAGTCAAATGGAAACAAAACGAGATGAATCACACCGAATTGCTTCGAATCACATGCAATCGAATAGATTAGAGTATCGTAGGGTAGAGTAGAACAGAATAGCGTAGAATGGAGAAGAGTGGAGTCAAATGGAGTCGAACAGAGACAAATAGAGTAGAAAAGAGTCGAATCGAGCCAAATAGGGCCGAATAAGGCTGAACCGAGTGGAAACGAGCTGAATTGAAGCGATTCGAGCCAAATCGAGCTGAATCGCGCTGATGTTGCAGAATCGAGCCAACTCAAGAGTGATGGTGTCCGGTCGCATCGAAATGCTTTGAATCGAATCAAATGGAATCAATTAGAATAGGTTAGGGTAGGGTAGTTTATGATAGGAAGACTAGGGTAGATGCAAGTAGACTACATTAGAGTAGACAAGAGAAGGCTAGAGTAGAAGCCTAGACTAGTAAGCTGGACTAGTCAGCTAGACTAGTGGCATAGAGCAGTAGCCAAGACAACTCGTCTTGAATAGTACCCTAAGTCAGTAATCTGAACGAGTACCCTTGCCTGAACACGTAGCCTAATCTAGTACCCTTGCCTTAACTAGTAGTCCTAACAAGTACCCTTGCCTTAACCAGTAGTCTTCACTAGTACCCTTGCCTTCACTAGTAGTATGTCCTTAACAAGTAGCCTGAACTGGTACCCTTGCCTTAACCAGTACCCTCAACAAGTACCCATGCCTTAACTAGTAGCCTGGCCTTAACTAGTGCCCTGCCCATAACTAGTAGCCTGAACTAGTACCCTTGCCTTAAGGAGTACCCTTGCCCAAACTACTCCCCTTAATTAGGACCCTTATTGAGTAACCCTAAGTAGTAGACTATGGTACGGTGGGGTAGCATAGGGTAGGGAAGCATACGGTGGAACAGAGAAAATAGAAGGAAATAGAATAGAACAGCACAGGTCAGGGTAGGTTAGCTTAGTGTAGGATATGGTAGAGTAGCATAGGATGGAATAGAGAAAATAGAAAAGGAGACTAGAAAAGAGCAGACTAGATTAGGATAGGGTAGGGTGGGGCAGGGTTTTGTAGAGTACAGTAGTGTAGAATGGAATAGAATGGTGTGGAATGGAGTCAAATGGATTCGAACACAGATGCAGAGAGTAGAAAAGAGTTGAATAGAGCCGAATAACGCTGAATAGGACCACATATGGCCAAAATGAGCCGAATCGAGTCGAGTCGACCAGATTCGGGATGAATGGAGCCTAGTGGAGCTGAAACGAGCCAAATAGAGACAAACTGAACCCAGCAAAATCGAGCCAAAACACACTTAATTGCATCCTATTGCATCGGATCTCGTCGAATTCCATCAAATCCCACCAAAACGCATCAAATCTCGCGGAATCTCACCGAATCCCGTCGAATTGTCTCAAATCGGGTCGAATGGTGTCAAACTGAATGGAATCGAATTAAATTGAATAGATTAGAGTAGTGTAGGTTAGACTGGGATTCAGTAGGGAAGGGCACAGAAGAATAGAATAGAGTAGAACAGAAGAGAATACCAAGAGTAGAACGGAGTAGAGTTGAGTAGAGTGGAATAGTCAGAGTCGGGTAGTGCAGAATATAGATGAATAGATCCAATTCAAGCCGAATCGATTCGAATGGAGAGGAAAGGAGACAAATCGTGATGAATCGAATCGATTAGAATAGATTAGAGTAGAGTAGGCTAGAACAGAATAGAATAGAGTAGAAAAGAGTAGAATGGTGTGGAAGGGAGTTGAATGGAGCCAAATAGAGACAAATAAAGTAGAAAGGGTTGAGTAGAGCTGAACAGGGCTGAATAAGGTTCACTCGAGCCTAATTATGCTGAATTGAGCAGAATCGAGACGAATTGACCCAATTCAAGCCAAATAGAGCTAAATCGAGCCGATTCAAGCCTAATCACATGGAATCGCGTCGAAATGCGTTGAATCGAATAGATTAGAGTAGAGGAGGGTACGGCAGGAGAGGCTAGACTACAACACAACAGAACACAATAGAAAGAAGAGAATAGAATTAAGTAGAGTCGGGTCCAGTAGAATAGAGTCAAATTGAGCTGAAGAGAGCCGAAAAGAGCCAAACAGAGCTGAATACAGCTGAATTGACCAAATTCAAGGTGAATCGAGATGAATCATGTCGAGTCGTTTGAAATGTGTCGAATCGAATCAAATAGATTAGTGTGGGGAAGGTAAGGTTAGGGTAGGGCAGAGAAAAATAGAATAGAGTAGAATAGAACAGAACAGAAAGAATCGAGTCGACTAGACTCAAATAGAGTCGAATACTGCCAAAAAGAGCCGAATAGAGTGGAAAAGAGCCGAATAGAACCGAATCGAGTTTAATGGAGCAGAAAGGAGATGAATCGAGCCGATATGACCCGAATCAGGTCGAATCCCATTCAAGTGTGTCGAATAGCATAGAACAGATTACAGTAGGCTAAGTTAGGGTAGGGTAGGGTAGAATAGAGTGCAGTAGAACAGAACAGAAGAGAACAGAACTGAAAGAATAGGGTCGAGACGAGCAGAGTATAGAAGAGTAGAGTAGACCAGAGTCGAACATTGCCGAATAGAGCCAAATAGAGCCCAAAAGAGCTAAATGGATAGAAACCAAGACGAATCACACTGAATCCCGTTGGAATCGTGCCGTTTCGCGTCGAATCCCGTCGAATTGCATTGAATCTGATCAATTCCAATCCAATCCAATCCAATCAATTAGAATAGACTACAGTAAGGTAGAGTACAATACAATACAGTAGAGAATAGTTTAGGATGGAGTAGAATGGTGTAGCATGGAGTCGAGTGGAGTCGAAAAGAGATAATAGAGTTGAGTAGAGTCTAATAGAGCCGAATCGAGCTGAATAGAGCCTATTCGAGCTGACTAGAGCCGAATGGAGCCGATTAGAGCTGAATCGAACCGATTTGAGCCGATTGGGGATGAATGGAGTGGAAAGGAGCCGATTTGAGCCGAATCGCATGGAGATGCGTGGAATCGAATCCAGTAGAATAGATTAGATTAGGGTAGGATGGAATAGAGTAGACTTGAACACAGTAGAAGAGAATGGAAAGGATACAATAGAATAGAGTAGAAAAGGGTAGAGCAGAGCAGAATAGTGTAGAGTAGAAGAGAGTAGAACAGAGTCGAATCAAGCTGAATGGAGAAGAAACGAGACAAATCGCGTCGAATGGCGTCGAATCCCATCGAATCAATTACAGTAGGGTATAGTAGAATAGCATAGAATGGAGTAGAATGGTGTGCAATGGAATCGAGTAGAGTAGAAAAGAGCTGAAGAGAGCCGAATAGGGCCAAAGAGGGCCAAATCGAGCTGAATTGAGCGAAATCGAGCCGAATCCAGTGAATCGAGCCTAATGGAGCCAAATCGAGCCTAATCAAGCTGAATCGACACTATTCGAGACAAATGGAGCCGAATGGACATGAATCACACCGATTCGGCCCCTAGTCACGTCAAAATTTCTCGAATTCAATTGAATAGACTAGAGTAGGGGAGGTTCGGGTAGGCTAGAGTAGGGTAGAATAGAGTAGAATAGAATAAAACAGAACAGAACACAACAAAATAGAACAGAACAACACAGAACGACTACAGAAAAGAGTAAGCTAGAGTGGAGTAGAGGGGAATAGAGTAGAGTAGAATAGATTTGAACAGAGCCAAATTGAGCTGAATCGCGTTGAAATGGGTTGAATCAAATCCAATCAAGTGGATTACAATACCTTAGAGTTGGGTAGCACAGGGTAGGGTAGAATAGAGTAGAATAGTACAGAACAGAGTAGAAACAATACAATAGAGTAGAGAAGAGTAGAATAGAGCTGAATAGAGCCAAATGCAGACAAAATGAGAGGAATCGTGTAGAAGCAAGTAGAGTAAATTAGAGTGGTGTTGGGTAGGGTAGAGCAGAATAAAGTAGAATAGTGTGGAATGAATAGAATGGAGTAGAATGGAGTCAAGTAGAAACGAATAGAGTAGAAAAGAGTCGAATAGAGCAGAATAGGGCCGAAGAAGGCCAAATCGAGCAGATTCGAAGCGATTCAAGCCAAAACAAGCTGAATGGAGCCTAACTGAGCCGAATAGAGCCAAATCGAGCCGAATCGAGCCGATTCAAGCTTCATCGCCTCGAATCGCGTTCAACGCGTCAAATCCAATCCAGACGTATAGATTAGAGAAGGGGAGGGGAGGGGAGGGGAGAATAGAACAGAGTAGAGTGGAATAGAAGAGATTAGAACAGAATAGAAGGAATAGAATCGAGTAGAATCGAGTGGAAAAGAGTAGAGTCGAATACAGTCGAATAGAGCCGAATAAGCTGAATAGAGATGAATGGAGCTGAATACAGCCGAAAAGAGCTGTATACTGCCGAATCACACCTAATCGAGCGGAATCAAGCAGAATCGCACTGACTGTCACCGAACAGCGTCGAATCGAATCAGGTCGAATCGAGTCGAGTCACATCGTTTTGAATCAAACAAGGTCAAATCGCTTCATATCGTGTCGAATCCCATCGAATCACGTCGAATAACTTCGAATTGAGTCAAACCTCAGAGAATCCTACTGAATCACGTCGAGTCGCATGGAATCTCATCAAATCCCTTCAGATCTTGCCGAACCCAGTCAGGTCCTATCAAATCGCTTTGCACGGAATCGAATTGAATCCAACAGATTAAAGTAGGGTAGGTTCGGGTGGGGTGCCGTTGGGTCGGGTAGGGTAGAATAGAATAGAGTACCACAGAACAGGAGAGAATAGAACAGAACAGAAAGAATACAACAGAATAGAATAGAGTCAAAGAGAGAGAACATAGCCGAATTGAGCCGAGTGGAGACAAAACGAGACGAATCACGTCCGGTTGCTTCGAATCGCGTCAAATCAAATCGAATCGATTAGAAGAGATTAGGGTAGGGAAGGGTAGAATAGAAGAGAGGAAAATAGTGAGGAATGGAGTTGAACGGAGTCCAATAGAGACGGATAGATATGAATAGAGTACAAAAGAGTCTAATAGAGCAGAATAGGGCCGAATAGGCCCAACTAAGGCCTAATTGAGCAGAATCCAGCAGAATCGATGGAATTCGAGCCTAATCGAGCCGAATGGAGTGAAATGGAGCCAAGTCGAGCCGAACAGAGCCGATTCGAACTGAATCGAGCTGATTCAAGCCTAATCGCGTCAAATCGCGTGGAAATACGTCACATCGAATCTAATCAAATAGATTAGGGAAGGGTAGGGGAGGGGCGGGTGGGTAGAATAGAACAGAATAGTACAGAATAGAATATAGTACAGTAGGGTAGAGTAGAGAGAGTAAAGCAGACAAAAGTAGAGCAGAGTAGAATTGAGTCAAATAGAGTCAAAGAGTGCAGGATATAGCTGAATAGAGCCAATTCTGGCCGAATCGAGTCAAATGGAAACAAAACGAGATGAATCACACCGAATTGCTTCGAATCACATGCAATCGAATAGATTAGAGTATCGTAGGGTAGAGTAGAACAGAATAGCGTAGAATGGAGAAGAGTGGAGTCAAATGGAGTCGAACAGAGACAAATAGAGTAGAAAAGAGTCGAATCGAGCCAAATAGGGCCGAATAAGGCTGAACCGAGTGGAAACGAGCTGAATTGAAGCGATTGGAGCCAAATCGAGCTGAATCGCGCTGATGTTGCAGAATCGAGCCAACTCAAGAGTGATGGTGTCCGGTCGCATCGAAATGCTTTGAATCGAATCAAATGGAATCAATTAGAATAGGTTAGGGTAGGGTAGTTTATGATAGGAAGACTAGGGTAGATGCAAGTAGACTACATTAGAGTAGACAAGAGAAGGCTAGAGTAGAAGCCTAGACTAGTAAGCTGGACTAGTCAGCTAGACTAGTGGCATAGAGCAGTAGCCTAGACAACTAGTCTTGAAGAGTACCCTAAGTCAGTAATCTGAACGAGTACCCTTGCCTGAACACGTAGCCTAATCTAGTACCCTTGCCTTAACTAGTAGTCCTAACAAGTACCCTTGCCTTAACCAGTAGTCTTCACTAGTACCCTTGCCTTCACTAGTAGTATGTCCTTAACAAGTAGCCTGAACTGGTACCCTTGCCTTAACCAGTACCCTCAACAAGTACCCATGCCTTAACTAGTAGCCTGGCCTTAACTAGTGCCCTGCCCATAACTAGTAGCCTGAACTAGTACCCTTGCCTTAAGGAGTACCCTTGCCCGAACTACTCCCCTTAATTAGGACCCTTATTGAGTAACCCTAAGTAGTAGAGTATGGTACGGTGGGGTAGCATAGGGTAGGGAAGCATACGGTGGAACAGAGAAAATAGAAGGAAATAGAATAGAACAGCACAGGTCAGGGTAGGTTAGCTTAATGTAGGATACGGTAGAGTAGCATAGGATGGAATAGAGAAAATAGAAAAGGAGACTAGAAAAGAGCAGACTAGATTAGGATAGGGTAGGGTGGGGGAGGGTTTTGTAGAGTACAGTAGTGTAGAATGGAATAGAATGGTGTGGAATGGAGTCAAATGGATTCGAACACAGATGCAGAGAGTAGAAAAGAGTTGAATAGAGCCGAATAACGCTGAATAGGACCACATATGGCCAAAATGAGCCGAATCGAGTCGAGTCGACCAGATTCGGGATGAATGGAGCCTAGTGGAGCTGAAACGAGCCAAATAGAGACAAACTGAACCCAGCAAAATCGAGCCAAAACACACTTAATTGCATCCTATTGTCTATTGCATCGGATCTCATCGAATTCCATCAAATCCCACCAAAACGCATCAAATCTCGCGGAATCTCACCGAATCCCGTCGAATTGTCTCAAATCGGGTCGAATGGTGTCAAACTGAATGGAATCGAATTAAATTGAATAGATTAGAGTAGTGTAGGTTAGACTGGGATTCAGTAGGGAAGGGCACAGAAGAATAGAATAGAGTAGAACAGAAGAGAATACCAAGAGTAGAACGGAGTAGAGTTGAGTAGAGTGGAATAGTCAGAGTCGGGTAGTGCAGAATATAGATGAATAGATCCAATTCAAGCCGAATCGATTCGAATGGAGAGGAAAGGAGACAAATCGTGATGAATCGAATCGATTAGAATAGATTAGAGTAGAGTAGGCTAGAACAGAATAGAATAGAGTAGAAAAGAGTAGAATGGTGTGGAAGGGAGTTGAATGGAGCCAAATAGAGACAAATAAAGTAGAAAGGGTTGAGTAGAGCTGAACAGGGCTGAATAAGGTTCACTCGAGCCTAATTATGCTGAATTGAGCAGAATCGAGACGAATTGACCCAATTCAAGCCAAATAGAGCTAAATCGAGCCGATTCAAGCCTAATCACATGGAATCGCGTCGAAATGCGTTGAATCGAATAGATTAGAGTAGAGGAGGGTACGGCAGGAGAGGCTAGACTACAACACAACAGAACACAATAGAAAGAAGAGAATAGAATTAAGTAGAGTCGGGTCCAGTAGAATAGAGTCAAATTGAGCTGAAGAGAGCCGAAAAGAGCCAAACAGAGCTGAATACAGCTGAATTGACCAAATTCAAGGTGAATCGAGATGAATCATGTCGAGTCGTTTGAAATGTGTCGAATCGAATCAAATAGATTAGTGTGGGGAAGGTAAGGTTAGGGTAGGATAGAGAAAAATAGAATAGAGTAGAATAGAACAGAACAGAAAGAATCGAGTCGACTAGACTCAAATAGAGTCGAATACTGCCAAAAAGAGCCGAATAGAGTGGAAAAGAGCCGAATAGAACCGAATCGAGTTTAATGGAGCAGAAAGGAGATGAATCGAGCCGATATGACCCGAATCAGGTCGAATCCCATTCAAGTGTGTCGAATAGCATAGAACAGATTACAGTAGGCTAAGTTAGGGTAGGGTAGGGTAGAATAGAGTGCAGTAGAACAGAACAGAAGAGAACAGAACTGAAAGAATAGGGTCGGGAAGAGCAGAGTATAGAAGAGTAGAGTAGAGTAGAGTCGAACATTGCCGAATAGAGCCAAATAGAGCCCAAAAGAGCTAAATAGATAGAAACCAAGAGGAATCACGCCGAATCCCGTGGAATCGTGCAGTATCGCGTCGAATCCCGTCGAATTGCATTGAATCTGATCAATTCCAATCCAATCCAATCCAATCCAATCAATTAGAATAGACTACAGTAAGGTAGAGTACAATACAATACAGTAGAGAATAGTTTAGGATGGAGTAGAATGGTGCAGCATGGAGTCGAGTGGAGTCGAAAAGAGATAATAGAGTTGAGTAGAGTCTAATAGAGCCGAATCGAGCTGAATAGAGCCTATTCGAGCTGACTAGAGCCGAATGGAGCCGATTAGAGCTGAATCGAACCGATTTGAGCCGATTGGGGATGAATGGAGTGGAAAGGAGCCGATTTGAGCCGAATCGCATGGAGATGCGTGGAATCGAATCCAATAGAATAGATTAGATTAGGGTAGGATGGAATAGAGTAGACTTGAACACAGTAGAAGAGAATGGAAAGGATACAATAGAATAGAGTAGAAAAGGGTAGAGCAGAGCAGAATAGTGTAGAGTAGAATAGAGTAGAGTAGAACAGAGTCGAATCAAGCTGAATGGAGACGAAACGAGACAAATCGCGTCGAATGGCGTCCAATCCCATCGAATCAATTACAGTAGGGAATAGTAGAAGAGCGTAGAATGGAGTAGAATGGTGTGCAATGGAATCGAGTAGAGTAGAAAAGAGCTGAAGAGAGCCGAAGAGGGCCAGAGAGGGCCAAATCGAGCTGAATTGAGAGAAATCGAGCCGAATCCAGTGAATCGAGCCTAACGGAGCCAAATCGAGCCTAATCGAGCTGAATCGACACTATTCGAGACAAATGGAGCCGAAAGGACATGAATCATACCGATTCGGCCCCTAGTCACGTCAAAATTTCTCGAATTCAATTGAATAGACTAGAGTAGGGGAGGTTCGGGTAGGCTAGAGTAGGGTAGAATAGAGTAGAATAGAATAAAACAGAACAGAACACAACAAAATAGAGCAGAACAACACAGAACGAATACAGAAAAGAGTAGGCTAGAGTAGAGTAGAGGGGAATAGAGTAGAGTAGAATAGATTTGAACAGAGCCAAATCGAGCCGAATCACGTTGAAATGGGTTGAATCAAATCCAATCAAGTGGATTACAATACCTTAGAGTTGGGTAGCATAGGGTAGGGTAGAATTGAGTAGAATAGTACAGAACAGAGTAGAAACAATACAATAGAGTAGAGAAGAGTAGAATAGAGCTGAATAGAGCCAAATGCAGACAAAATGAGAGGAATCGTGTAGAAGCAAGTAGAGTAAATTAGAGTGGTGTTGGGTAGGGTAGAGCAGAATAGAGTAGAATAGTGTAGAATAGTGTGGAATGAATAGAATGGAGTAGAATGGAGTCAAATAGAAACGAATAGAGTAGAAAAGAGTCGAATAGAGCAGAATAGGGCCGAAGAAGGCCAAATCGAGCAGATTCGAAGCGATTCAAGCCAAAACAAGCTGAATGGAGCCTAACTGAGCCGAATAGAGCCAAATCGAGCCGAATCGAGCCGATTCAAGCTTCATCGCCTCGAATCGCATTCAACGCGTCAAATCCAATCCAGACGTATAGATTAGAGAAGGGGAGGGGAGGGGAGGGGAGGGGAGAATAGAACAGAGTAGAGTGGAATAGAAGAGATTAGAACAGAACAGAAGGAATAGAATCGAGTAGAATCGAGTGGAAAAGAGTAGAGTCGAATACAGTCGAATAGAGCCAAATAAGCTGAATAGAGACGAATGGAGCTGAATACAGCCGAAAAGAGCTGTATACTGCCGAATCACACCTAATCGAGCGGAATCAAGCAGAATCGCACTGACTGTCACCGAACAGCGTCGAATCGAATCAGGTCGAATTGAGTCGAGTCACATCGTTTTGAATCAAACAAGGTCAAATCGCTTCATATCGTGTCGAATCCCATCGAATCACGTCGAATAACTTCGAATTGCGTCAAACCTCAGAGAATCCTACTGAATCACGTCGAGTCGCATGGAACCTCATCAAATCCCTTCAGATTTGCCGAATCCAGTCAAGTCCTATCAAATCGCTTTGCACGGAATCGAATTGAATCCAACAGATTAAAGTAGGGTAGGTTCGGGTGGGGTGCCGTTGGGTCGGGTAGGGTAGAATAGAATAGAGTACCACAGAACAGGAGAGAATAGAACAGAACAGAAAGAATACAACAGAATAGAATAGAGTCAAAGAGAGAGAACATAGCCGAATTGAGCCGAGTGGAGACAAAACGAGACGAATCACGTCCGGTTGCTTCGAATCGCGTCAAATCAAATCGAATCGATTAGAAGAGATTAGGGTAGGGAAGGGTAGAATAGAAGAGAGGAAAATAGTGAGGAATGGAGTTGAACGGAGTCCAGTAGAGACGGGTAGATATGAACAGAGTACAAAAGAGTCTAATAGAGCAGAATAGGGCCGAATAGGCCCAAATAAGGCCTAATTGAGCAGAATCCAGCAGAATCGATGGAATTCGAGCCTAATCGAGCCGAATGGAGTGAAATGGAGCCAAGTCGAGCCGAATAGAGCCGATTCGAACTGAATCGAGCTGATTCAAGCCTAATCGCGTCAAATCGCGTGGAAATACGTCACATCGAATCTAATCAAATAGATTAGGGAAGGGTAGGGGAGGGGCGGGTGGGTAGAATAGAACAGAATAGTACAGAATAGAATATAGTACAGTAGGGTAGAGTAGAGAGAGTAAAGCAGACAAGAGTAGAGCAGAGTAGAATTGAGTCCAATAGAGTCAAAGAGTGCAGGATATAGCTGAATAGAGCCAATTCTGGCCGAATCGAGTCAAATGGAAACAAAACGAGATGAATCACACCGAATTGCTTCGAATCGCATCCAATCGAATAGATTAGAGTATCGTAGGGTAGAGTAGAACAGAATAGCGTAGAATGGAGAAGAGTGGAGTCAAATGGAGTCGAACAGAGACAAATAGAGTAGAAAAGGGTCGAATCGAGCCAAATAGGGCCGAATAAGGCTGAACCGAGTGGAAACGAGCTGAATTGAAGCGATTCGAGCCAAATCGAGCTGAATCGAGCTGATGTTGCGGAATCGAGCCGACTCAAGCGTGATGGTGTCCGGTCGCATCGAAATGTTTTGAATCGAATCAAATGGAATCGATTAGAATAGGTTAGGGTAGGGTAGTTTATGATAGGAAGACTAGGGTAGATGCAAGTAGACTACATTAGAGTAGACAAGAGAAGGCTAGAGTAGAAGCCTAGACTAGTAAGCTGGACTAGTCAGCTAGACTAGTGGCATAGAGCAGTAGCCTAGACAACTAGTCTTGAAGAGTACCCTAAGTCAGTAATCTGAACGAGTACCCTTGCCTGAACTCTTAGCCTAATCTAGTACCCTTGCCTTAACTAGTAGTCCTAACAAGTACCCTTGCCTTAACCAGTAGTCTTCACTAGTACCCTTGCCTTCACTAGTAGTATGTCCTTAACAAGTAGCCTGAGATGGTACCCTTGCCTTAACCAGTACCCTCAACAAGTACCCATGCCTTAACTAGTAGCCTGGCCTTAACTAGTACCCTGGCCTTAACTAGTAGCCTGAACTAGTACACTTGCCTTAAGGAGTACCCTTGCCCGAACTACTCCCCTTAATTAGGACCCTTATTGAGTAACCCTAAGTAGTAGAGTATGGTACGGTGGGGTAGCATAGGGTAGGGAAGCATACGGTGGAACAGAGAAAACAGAAGGAAATAGAATAGAACAGCATAGGTCAGGGTAGGTTAGCTTAGTGTAGGGTATGGTAGAGTAGCATAGGATGGAATAGAGAAAATAGAAAAGGAGACTAGAAAAGAGCAGACTAGATTAGGATAGGCTAGGGTGGGGGAGGGTTTTGTAGAATACAGTAGTGTAGAATGGAATAGAATGGTGTGGAATGGAGTCAAATGGATTCGAACACAGATGCAGAGAGTAGAAAAGAGTTGAATAGAGCCGAATAACGCTGAATAGGACCACATATGGCCAAAATGAGCCGAATCGAGTCGAGTCGACCAGATTCGGGATGAATGGAGCCTAGTGGAGCTGAAATGAGCCAAATAGAGACAAACTGAACCCAGCAAAATCGAGCCAAGACACACTTAATTGCATCCTATTGCATCGGATCTCGTCGAATTCCATCAAATCCCACCAAAACGCATCAAATCTCGCGGAATCTCACCGAGTCCCGTCGAATTGTCTCAAATCGGGTCGAATGGTGTCAAACTGAATGGAATCGAATTAAATTGAATAGATTAGAGTAGTGTAGGTTAGACTGGGATTCAGTAGGGAAGGGCACAGAAGAATAGAATAGAGTAGAACAGAAGAGAATACCAAGAGTAGAATGGAGTAGAGTTGAGTAGAGTGGAATAGTCAGAGTCGGGTAGTGCAGAATATAGATGAATAGATCCAATTCAAGCCGAATCGATTCGAATGGAGAGGAAAGGAGACAAATCGTGATGAATCGAATCGATTAGAATAGATTAGAGTAGAGTAGGCTAGAACAGAATAGAATAGAGTAGAAAAGAGTAGAATGCTGTGGAAGGGAGTTGAATGGAGCCAAATAGAGACAAATAAAGTAGAAAGGGTTGAGTAGAGCTGAACAGGGCTGAATAAGGTTCACTCGAGCCTAATTATGCTGAATTGAGCAGAATCGAGACGAATTGACCCAATTCAAGCCAAATAGAGCTAAATCGAGCCGATTCAAGCCTAATCACATGGAATCGCGTCGAAATGCGTTGAATCGAATAGATTAGAGTAGAGGAGGGTACGGCAGGAGAGGCTAGACTACAACACAACACAACACAATAGAAAGAAGAGAATAGAATTAAGTAGAGTCGGGTCCAGTAGAATAGAGTCAAATTGAGCTGAAGAGAGCCGAAAAGAGCCAAACAGAGCTGAATACAGCCGAATTGACCAAATTCAAGGTGAATCGAGATGAATCATGTCGAGTCGTTTGAAACGTGTCGAATCGAATCAAATAGATTAGTGTGGGGAAGGTAAGGTTAGGGTAGAGCAGAGAAGAATAGAATAGAGTAGAATAGAACAGAACAGAAAGAATCGAGTAGACTAGAGTCAAATAGAGTCGAATACTGCCAAAAAGAGCCGAATAGAGTGGAAAAGAGCCGAATAGAACCGAATCGAGTTTAATGGAGCAGAAAGGAGATGAATCGAGCCCATATGACCCGAATCAGGTCGAATCCCATTCAAGTGTGTCGAATAGCATAGAACAGATTACGGTAGGCTAAGTTAGGGTAGGGTAGGGTAGAATAGAGTGCAGTAGAACAGAACAGAACAGAACTGAAAGAATAGGGTCGAGACGAGCAGAGTATAGAAGAGTAGAGTAGAGCAGAGTCAAACATTGTCGAATAGGGCCAAATAGAGCCCAAAAGAGCTAAATGGATAGAAACCAAGAGGAATCACACCGAATCCCGTGGAATCGTGCCGTATCGCGTCGAATCCCGTCGAATTGCATTGAATCTGATCAATTCCAATCCAATCCAATCCAATCAATTAGAATAGACTAGAGTAGGGTAGAGTACAATACAATACAGTAGAGAATAGTTTAGGATGGAGTAGAATGGTGCAGCATGGAGTCGAGTGGAGTCGAAAAGAGATAATAGAGTTGAGTAGAGTCTAATAGAGCCGAATCGAGCTGAATAGAGCCTATTCGAGCTGACTAGAGCCGAATGGAGCCGATTAGAGCTGAATCGAACCGATTTGAGCCGATTGGGGATGAATGGAGTGGAAAGGAGCCAATTTGAGCCGAATCGCATGGAGATGCGTGGAATCGAATCCAGTAGAATAGATTAGATTAGGGTAGGATGGAATAGAGTAGACTTGAACACAGTAGAAGAGAATGGAAAGGATACAATAGAATAGAGTAGAAAAGGGTAGAGCAGAGCAGAATAGTGTAGAGTAGAAGAGAGTAGAGTAGAACAGAGTCGAATCAAGCTGAATGGAGACGAAACGAGACAAATCGCGTCGAATGGCGTCGAATCCCATCGAATCAATTACAGTAGGGAATAGTAGAAGAGCGTAGAATGGAGTAGAATGGTGTGCAATGGAATCGAGTAGAGTAGAAAAGAGCTGAAGAGAGCCGAAGAGGGCCAGAGAGGGCCAAATCGAGCTGAATTGAGAGAAATCGAGCCGAATCCAGTGAATCGAGCCTAACGGAGCCAAATCGAGCCTAATCGAGCTGAATCGACACTATTCGAGACAAATGGAGCCGAATGGACATGAATCACACCGATTCGGCCCCTAGTCACGTCAAAATTTCTCGAATTCAATTGAATAGACTAGAGTAGGGGAGGTTCGGGTAGGCTAGAGTAGGGTAGAATAGAGTAGAATAGAATAAAACAGAACAGAACACAACAAAATAGAACAGAACAACACAGAACGAATACAGAAAAGAGTAGGCTAGAGTAGAGTAGAGGGGAATAGAGTAGAGTAGAATAGATTTGAACAGAGCCAAATTGAGCCGAATCGCGTTGAAATGGGTTGAATCAAATCCAATCAAGTGGATTACAATACCTTAGAGTTGGGTAGCATAGGGTAGGGTAGAATAGAGTAGAATAGTACAGAACAGAGTAGAAACGATACAATAGAGTAGAGAAGAGTAGAATAGAGCTGAATAGAGCCAAATGCAGACAAAATGAGAGGAACCGTGTAGAAGCAAGTAGAGTAAATTAGAGTGGTGTTGGGTAGGGTAGAGCAGAATAGAGTAGAATAGTGTAGAATAGTGTGGAATGAATAGAATGGAGTAGAATGGAGTCAAATAGAAACGAATAGAGTAGAAAAGAGTCGAATAGAGCAGAATAGGGCCGAAGAAGGCCAAATCGAGCAGATTCGAAGAGATTCAAGCCAAAACAATCTGAATGGAGCCTAACTGAGCCGAATAGAGCCAAATCGAGCCGATTCAAGCTTCATCGCCTCGAATCGCGTTCAACGCGTCAAATCCAATCCAGACGTATAGATTAGAGAAGGGGAGGGGAGGGGAGGGGAGAATAGAACAGAGTAGAGTGGAATAGAAGAGATTAGAACAGAACAGAAGGAATAGAATCGAGTAGAATCGAGTGGAAAAGAGTAGAGTTGAATACAGTCGAATAGAGCCAAATAAGCTTAATAGAGACGAATGGAGCTGAATACAGCCGAAAAGAGCTGTATACTGCCGAATCACACCTAATCGAGCGGAATCAAGCAGAATCGCACTGACTGTCACCGAACAGCGTCGAATCGAATCAGGTCGAATCGAGTCGAGTCACATCGTTTTGAATCAAACAAGGTCAAATCGCTTCATATCGTGTCGAATCCCATCGAATCATGTCGAATAACTTCGAATTGCGTCAAACCTCAGAGAATCCTACTGAATCACGTCGAGTCGCATGGAATCTCATCAAATCCCTTCAGATTTGCCGAATCCAGTCAAGTCCTATCAAATCGCTTTGCACGGAATCGAATTGAATCCAATAGATTAAAGTAGGGTAGGTTCGAGTGGGGTGCCGTTGGGTCGGGTAGGGTAGAATAGAATAGGAGAGAATAGAACAGAACAGAAAGAATACAACAGAATAGAATAGAGTCAAAGAGAGAGAACATAGCCGAATTGAGCCGAGTGGAGACAAAACGAGACGAATCACGTCCGGTTGCTTCGAATCGCATCGAATCGATTAGAAGAGATTAGGGTAGGGAAGGGTAGAATAGAAGAGAGGAAAATAGTGAGGAATGGAGTTGAACGGAGTCCAATAGAGACGGATAGATATGAATAGAGTACAAAAGAGTCTAATAGAGCAGAATAGGGCCGAATAGGCCCAAATAAGGCCTAATTGAGCAGAATCCAGCAGAATCGATGGAATTCGAGCCTAATCGAGCCGAATGGAGTGAAATGGAGCCAAGTCGAGCCGAATTGAGCCGATTCGAACTGAATCGAGCTGATTCAAGCCTAATCGCGTCAAATCGCGTGGAAATACGTCACATCGAATCTAATCAAATAGATTAGGGAAGGGTAGGGGAGGGGCGGGTGGGTAGAATAGAACAGAATAGTACAGAATAGAATATAGTACAGTAGGGTAGAGTAGAGAGAGTAAAGCAGACAAGAGTAGAGCAGAGTAGAATTGAGTCAAATAGAGTCAAAGAGTGCAGGATATAGCTGAATAGAGCCAATTCTGGCCGAATCGAGTCAAATGGAAACAAAACGAGATGAATCACACCGAATTGCTTCCAATCGCATCCAATCGAATAGATTAGAGTATCGTAGGGTAGAGTAGAACAGAATAGCGTAGAATGGAGAAGAGTGGAGTCAAATGGAGTCGAACAGAGACAAATAGAGTAGAAAAGAGTCGAATCGAGCCAAATAGGGCCGAATAAGGCTGAACCGAGTGGAAACGAGCTGAATTGAAGCGATTTGAGCCAAATCGAGCTGAATCGCGCTGATGTTGCAGAATCGAGCCGACTCAAGCGTGATGGTGTCCAGTCGCATCGAAATGCTTTGAATCGAATCAAATGGAATCGATTAGAATAGGTTAGGGTAGGGTAGTTTATGATAGGAAGACTAGGGTAGATGCAAGTAGACTACATTAGAGTAGGCAAGAGAAGGCTAGAGTAGAAGCCTAGACTAGTAAGCTGGACTAGTCAGCTAGACTAGTGGCATAGAGCAGTAGCCTAGACAACTAGTCTTGAAGAGTACCCTAAGTCAGTAATCTGAACGAGTACCCTTGCCTGAACTCTTAGCCTAATCTAGTACCCTTGCCTTAACTAGTAGTCCTAACAAGTACCCTTGCCTTAACCAGTAGTCTTCACTAGTACCCTTGCCTTCACTAGTAGTATGTCCTTAACAAGTAGCCTGAACTGGTACCCTTGCCTTAACCAGTACCCTCAACAAGGACCCATGCCTTAACTAGTAGCCTGGACTTAACTAGTGCCCTGCCCATAAGTAGTAGCCTGAACTAGTACCCTTGCCTTAATGAGTACCCTTGCCCGAACTACTCCCCTTAATTAGGACCCTTATTGAGTAACCCTAAGTAGTAGAGTATGGTACGGTGGGGTAGCATAGGGTAGGGAAGCATACGGTGGAACAGAGAAAATAGAAGGAAATAGAATAGAACAGCACAGGTCAGGGTAGGTTAGCTTAGTCTAGGATACAGTAGAGTAGCATAGGATGGAATAGAGAAAATAGAAAAGGAGACTAGAAAAGAGCAGACTAGATTAGGATAGGCTAGGGTGGGGGAGGGTTTTGTAGAATACAGTAGTGTAGAATGGAATAGAATGGTGTGGAATGGAGTCAAATGGATTCGAACACAGATGCAGAGAGTAGAAAAGAGTTGAATAGAGCCGAATAACGCTGAATAGGACCACATATGGCCAAAATGAGCCGAATCGAGTCGAGTCGACCAGATTCGGGATGAATGGAGCCTAGTGGAGCTGAAACGAGCCAAATAGAGACAAACTGAACCCAGCAAAATCGAGCCAAAACACACTTAATTGCATCCTATTGCCTATTGCATCGGATCTCATCGAATTCCATCAAATCCCACCAAAACGCATCAAATCTCGCGGAATCTCACCGAGTCCCGTCGAATTGTCTCAAATCGGGTCGAATGGTGTCAAACTGAATGGAATCGAATTAAATTGAATAGATTAGAGTAGTGTAGGTTAGACTGGGATTCAGTAGGGAAGGGCACAGAAGAATAGAATAGAGTAGAACAGAAGAGAATACCAAGAGTAGAATGGAGTAGAGTTGAGTAGAGTGGAATAGTCAGAGTCGGGTAGTGCAGAATATAGATGAATAGATCCAATTCAAGCCCAATCGATTCGAATGGAGAGGAAAGGAGACAAATCGTGATGAATCGAATCGATTAGAATAGATTAGAGTAGAGTAGGCTAGAACAGAATAGAATAGAGTAGAAAAGAGTAGAATGGTGTGGAAGGGAGTTGAATGGAGCCAAATAGAGACAAATAAAGTAGAAAGGGTTGAGTAGAGCTGAACAGGGCTGAATAAGGTTCACTCGAGCCTAATTATGCTGAATTGAGCAGAATCGAGACGAATTGACCCAATTGAAGCCAAATAGAGCTAAATCGAGCCGATTCAAGCCTAATCACATGGAATCGCGTCGAAATGCGTTGAATCGAATAGATTAGAGTAGAGGAGGGTACGGCAGGAGAGGTTAGACTACAACACAACACAACACAATAGAAAGAAGAGAATAGAATTAAGTAGAGTCGGGTCCAGTAGAATAGAGTCAAATTGAGCTGAAGAGAGCCGAAAAGAGCCAAACAGAGCTGAATACAGCCGAATTGACCAAATTCAAGGTGAATCGAGATGAATCATGTCGAGTCGTTTGAAACGTGTCGAATCGAATCAAATAGATTAGTGTGGGGAAGGTAAGGTTAGGGTAGGGTAGAGAAGAATAGAATAGAGTAGAATAGAACAGAACAGAAAGAATCGAGTAGACTAGAGTCAAATAGAGTCGAATACTGCCAAAAAGAGCCGAATAGAGTGGAAAAGAGCCGAATAGAACCGAATCGAGTTTAATGGAGCAGAAAGGAGATGAATCGAGCCGATATGACCCGAATCAGGTCGAATCCCATTCAAGTGTGTCGAATAGCATAGAACAGATTACGGTAGGCTAAGTTAGGGTAGGGTAGGGTAGAATAGAGTGCAGTAGAACAGAACAGAACAGAACTGAAAGAATAGGGTCGAGACGAGCAGAGTATAGAAGAGTAGAGTAGAGCAGAGTCAAACATTGTCGAATAGGGCCAAATAGAGCCCAAAAGAGCTAAATGGATAGAAACCAAGAGGAATCACACCGAATCCCGTGGAATCGTGCCGTATCGCGTCGAATCCAGTCGAATTGCATTGAATCTGATCAATTCCAATCCAATCCAATCCAATCAATTAGAATAGACTAGAGTAGGGTAGAGTACAATACAATACAGTAGAGAATAGTTTAGGATGGAGTAGAATGGTGCAGCATGGAGTCGAGTGGAGTCGAAAAGAGATAATAGAGTTGAGTAGAGTCTAATAGAGCCGAATCGAGCTGAATAGAGCCTATTCGAGCTGACTAGAGCCGAATGGAGCCGATTAGAGCTGAATCGAACCGATTTGAGCCGATTGGGGATGAATGGAGTGGAAAGGAGCCGATTTGAGCCGAATCGCATGGAGATGCGTGGAATCGAATCCAGTAGAATAGATTAGATTAGGGTAGGATGGAATAGAGTAGACTTGAACACAGTAGAAGAGAATGGAAAGGATACAATAGAATAGAGTAGAAAAGGGTAGAGCAGAGCAGAATAGTGTAGAGTAGAAGAGAGTAGAGTAGAACAGAGTCGAATCAAGCTGAATGGAGACGAAACGAGACAAATCGCGTCGAATGGCGTCCAATCCCATCGAATCAATTACAGTAGGGAATAGTAGAAGAGCGTAGAATGGAGTAGAATGGTGTGCAATGGAATCGAGTAGAGTAGAAAAGAGCTGAAGAGAGCCGAAGAGGGCCAGAGAGGGCCAAATCGAGCTGAATTGAGAGAAATCGAGCCGAATCCAGTGAATCGAGCCTAACGGAGCCAAATCGAGCCTAATCGAGCTGAATCGACACTATTCGAGACAAATGGAGCCGAATGGACATGAATCACACCGATTCGGCCCCTAGTCACGTCAAAATTTCTCGAATTCAATTGAATAGACTAGAGTAGGGGAGGTTCGGGTAGGCTAGAGTAGGGTAGAATAGAGTAGAATAGAATAAAACAGAACAGAACACAACAAAATAGAACAGAACAACACAGAACGAATACAGAAAAGAGTAGGCTAGAGTAGAGTAGAGGGGAATAGAGTAGAGTAGAATAGATTTGAACAGAGCCAAATTGAGCCGAATCGCGTTGAAATGGGTTGAATCAAATCCAATCAAGTGGATTACAATACCTTAGAGTTGGGTAGCATAGGGTAGGGTAGAATAGAGTAGAATAGTACAGAACAGAGTAGAAACGATACAATAGAGTAGAGAAGAGTAGAATAGAGCTGAATAGAGCCAAATGCAGACAAAATGAGAGGAACCGTGTAGAAGCAAGTAGAGTAAATTAGAGTGGTGTTGGGTAGGGTAGAGCAGAATAGAGTAGAATAGTGTAGAATAGTGTCGAATGAATAGAATGGAGTAGAATGGAGTCAAATAGAAACGAATAGAGTAGAAAAGAGTCGAATAGAGCAGAATAGGGCCGAAGAAGGCCAAATCGAGCAGATTCGAAGAGATTCAAGCCAAAACAATCTGAATGGAGCCTAACTGAGCCGAATAGAGCCAAATCGAGCCGATTCAAGCTTCATCGCCTCGAATCGCGTTCAACGCGTCAAATCCAATCCAGACGTATAGATTAGAGAAGGGGAGGGGAGGGGAGGGGAGAATAGAACAGAGTAGAGTGGAATAGAAGAGATTAGAACAGAACAGAAGGAATAGAATCGAGTAGAATCGAGTGGAAAAGAGTAGAGTTGAATACAGTCGAATAGAGCCAAATAAGCTGAATAGAGACGAATGGAGCTGAATACAGCCGAAAAGAGCTGTATACTGCCGAATCACACCTAATCGAGCGGAATCAAGCAGAATCGCACTGACTGTCACCGAACAGCGTCGAATCGAATCAGGTCGAATCGAGTCGAGTCACATCGTTTTGAATCAAACAAGGTCAAATCGCTTCATATCGTGTCGAATCCCATCGAATCATGTCGAATAACTTCGAATTGCGTCAAACCTCAGAGAATCCTACTGAATCACGTCGAGTCGCATGGAATCTCATCAAATCCCTTCAGATTTGCCGAATCCAGTCAAGTCCTATCAAATCGCTTTGCACGGAATCGAATTGAATCCAATAGATTAAAGTAGGGTAGGTTCGAGTGGGGTGCCGTTGGGTCGGGTAGGGTAGAATAGAATAGGAGAGAATAGAACAGAACAGAAAGAATACAACAGAATAGAATAGAGTCAAAGAGAGAGAACATAGCCGAATTGAGCCGAGTGGAGACAAAACGAGACGAATCACGTCCGGTTGCTTCGAATCGCATCGAATCGATTAGAAGAGATTAGGGTAGGGAAGGGTAGAATAGAAGAGAGGAAAATAGTGAGGAATGGAGTTGAACGGAGTCCAATAGAGACGGATAGATATGAATAGAGTACAAAAGAGTCTAATAGAGCAGAATAGGGCCGAATAGGCCCAAATAAGGCCTAATTGAGCAGAATCCAGCAGAATCGATGGAATTCGAGCCTAATCGAGCCGAATGGAGTGAAATGGAGCCAAGTCGAGCCGAATTGAGCCGATTCGAACTGAATCGAGCTGATTCAAGCCTAATCGCGTCAAATCGCGTGGAAATACGTCACATCGAATCTAATCAAATAGATTAGGGAAGGGTAGGGGAGGGGCGGGTGGGTAGAATAGAACAGAATAGTACAGAATAGAATATAGTACAGTAGGGTAGAGTAGAGAGAGTAAAGCAGACAAGAGTAGAGCAGAGTAGAATTGAGTCAAATAGAGTCAAAGAGTGCAGGATATAGCTGAATAGAGCCAATTCTGGCCGAATCGAGTCAAATGGAAACAAAACGAGATGAATCACACCGAATTGCTTCCAATCGCATCCAATCGAATAGATTAGAGTATCGTAGGGTAGAGTAGAACAGAATAGCGTAGAATGGAGAAGAGTGGAGTCAAATGGAGTCGAACAGAGACAAATAGAGTAGAAAAGAGTCGAATCGAGCCAAATAGGGCCGAATAAGGCTGAACCGAGTGGAAACGAGCTGAATTGAAGCGATTTGAGCCAAATCGAGCTGAATCGCGCTGATGTTGCAGAATCGAGCCGACTCAAGCGTGATGGTGTCCAGTCGCATTGAAATGCTTTGAATCGAATCAAATGGAATCGATTAGAATAGGTTAGGGTAGGGTAGTTTATGATAGGAAGACTAGGGTAGATGCAAGTAGACTACATTAGAGTAGGCAAGAGAAGGCTAGAGTAGAAGCCTAGACTAGTAAGCTGGACTAGTCAGCTAGACTAGTGGCATAGAGCAGTAGCCTAGACAACTAGTCTTGAAGAGTACCCTAAGTCAGTAATCTGAACGAGTACCCTTGCCTGAACTCTTAGCCTAATCTAGTACCCTTGCCTTAACTAGTAGTCCTAACAAGTACCCTTGCCTTAACCAGTAGTCTTCACTAGTACCCTTGCCTTCACTAGTAGTATGTCCTTAACAAGTAGCCTGAACTGGTACCCTTGCCTTAACCAGTACCCTCAACAAGGACCCATGCCTTAACTAGTAGCCTGGACTTAACTAGTGCCCTGCCCATAAGTAGTAGCCTGAACTAGTACCCTTGCCTTAAGGAGTACCCTTGCCCGAACTACTCCCCTTAATTAGGACCCTTATTGAGTAACCCTAAGTAGTAGAGTATGGTACGGTGGGGTAGCATAGGGTAGGGAAGCATACGGTGGAACAGAGAAAATAGAAGGAAATAGAATAGAACAGCACAGGTCAGGGTAGGTTAGCTTAGTCTAGGATACAGTAGAGTAGCATAGGATGGAATAGAGAAAATAGAAAAGGAGACTAGAAAAGAGCAGACTAGATTAGGATAGGCTAGGGTGGGGGAGGGTTTTGTAGAATACAGTAGTGTAGAATGGAATAGAATGGTGTGGAATGGAGTCAAATGGATTCGAACACAGATGCAGAGAGTAGAAAAGAGTTGAATAGAGCCGAATAACGCTGAATAGGACCACATATGGCCAAAATGAGCCGAATCGAGTCGAGTCGACCAGATTCGGGATGAATGGAGCCTAGTGGAGCTGAAACGAGCCAAATAGAGACAAACTGAACCCAGCAAAATCGAGCCAAAACACACTTAATTGCATCCTATTGCCTATTGCATCGGATCTCATCGAATTCCATCAAATCCCACCAAAACGCATCAAATCTCGCGGAATCTCACCGAATCCCGTCGAATTGTCTCAAATCGGGTCGAATGGTGTCAAACTGAATGGAATCGAATTAAATTGAATAGATTAGAGTAGTGTAGGTTAGACTGGGATTCAGTAGGGAAGGGCACAGAAGAATAGAATAGAGTAGAACAGAAGAGAATACCAAGAGTAGAATGGAGTAGAGTTGAGTAGAGTGGAATAGTCAGAGTCGGGTAGTGCAGAATATAGATGAATAGATCCAATTCAAGCCCAATCGATTCGAATGGAGAGGAAAGGAGACAAATCGTGATGAATCGAATCGATTAGAATAGATTAGAGTAGAGTAGGCTAGAACAGAATAGAATAGAGTAGAAAAGAGTAGAATGGTGTGGAAGGGAGTTGAATGGAGCCAAATAGAGACAAATAAAGTAGAAAGGGTTGAGTAGAGCTGAACAGGGCTGAATAAGGTTCACTCGAGCCTAATTATGCTGAATTGAGCAGAATCGAGACGAATTGACCCAATTCAAGCCAAATAGAGCTAAATCGAGCCGATTCAAGCCTAATCACATGGAATCGCGTCGAAATGCGTTGAATCGAATAGATTAGAGTAGAGGAGGGTACGGCAGGAGAGGTTAGACTACAACACAACACAACACAATAGAAAGAAGAGAATAGAATTAAGTAGAGTCGGGTCCAGTAGAATAGAGTCAAATTGAGCTGAAGAGAGCCGAAAAGAGCCAAACAGAGCTGAATACAGCCGAATTGACCAAATTCAAGGTGAATCGAGATGAATCATGTCGAGTCGTTTGAAACGTGTCGAATCGAATCAAATAGATTAGTGTGGGGAAGGTAAGGTTAGGGTAGGGTAGAGAAGAATAGAATAGAGTAGAATAGAACAGAACAGAAAGAATCGAGTAGACTAGAGTCAAATAGAGTCGAATACTGCCAAAAAGAGCCGAATAGAGTGGAAAAGAGCCGAATAGAACCGAATCGAGTTTAATGGAGCAGAAAGGAGATGAATCGAGCCCATATGACCCGAATCAGGTCGAATCCCATTCAAGTGTGTCGAATAGCATAGAACAGATTACGGTAGGCTAAGTTAGGGTAGGGTAGGGTAGAATAGAGTGCAGTAGAACAGAACAGAACAGAACTGAAAGAATAGGGTCGAGACGAGCAGAGTATAGAAGAGTAGAGTAGAGCAGAGTCAAACATTGTCGAATAGGGCCAAATAGAGCCCAAAAGAGCTAAATGGATAGAAACCAAGAGGAATCACACCGAATCCCGTGGAATCGTGCCGTATCGCGTCGAATCCCGTCGAATTGCATTGAATCTGATCAATTCCAATCCAATCCAATCCAATCAATTAGAATAGACTAGAGTAGGGTAGAGTACAATACAATACAGTAGAGAATAGTTTAGGATGGAGTAGAATGGTGCAGCATGGAGTCGAGTGGAGTCGAAAAGAGATAATAGAGTTGAGTAGAGTCTAATAGAGCCGAATCGAGCTGAATAGAGCCTATTCGAGCTGACTAGAGCCGAATGGAGCCGATTAGAGCTGAATCGAACCGATTTGAGCCGATTGGGGATGAATGGAGTGGAAAGGAGCCGATTTGAGCCGAATCGCATGGAGATGCGTGGAATCGAATCCAGTAGAATAGATTAGATTAGGGAAGGATGGAATAGAGTAGACTTGAACACAGTAGAAGAGAATGGAAAGGATACAATAGAATAGAGTAGAAAAGGGTAGAGCAGAGCAGAATAGTGTAGAGTAGAATAGAGTAGAGTAGAACAGAGTCGAATCAAGCTGAATGGAGACGAAACGAGACAAATCGCGTCGAATGGCGTCGAATCCCATCGAATCAATTGCAGTAGGGAATAGTAGAAGAGCGTAGAATGGAGTAGAATGGTGTGCAATGGAATCGAGTAGAGTAGAAAAGAGCTGAAGAGAGCCGAAGAGGGCCAGAGAGGGCCAAATCGAGCTGAATTGAGAGAAATCGAGCCGAATCCAGTGAATCGAGCCTAATGGAGCCAAATCGAGCCTAATCGAGCTGAATCGACACTATTCGAGACAAATGGAGCCGAATGGACATGAATCACACCGATTCGGCCCCTAGTCACGTCAAAATTTCTCGAATTCAATTGAATAGACTAGAGTAGGGGAGGTTCGGGTAGGCTAGAGTAGGGTAGAATAGAGTAGAATAGAATAAAACAGAACAGAACACAACAAAATAGAACAGAACAACACAGAACGAATACAGAAAAGAGTAGGCTAGAGTAGAGTAGAGGGGAATAGAGTAGAGTAGAATAGATTTGAACAGAGCCAAATAGAGCCGAATCATGTTGAAATGGGTTGAATCAAATCCAATCAAGTGGATTACAATACCTTAGAGTTGGGTAGCATAGGGTAGGGTAGAATAGAGTAGAATAGTACAGAACAGAGTAGAAACAATACAATAGAGTAGAGAAGAGTAGAATAGAGCTGAATAGAGCCAAATGCAGACAAAATGAGAGGAATCGTGTAGAAGCAAGTAGAGTAAATTAGGGTGGTGTTGGGTAGGGTAGAGCAGAATAGAGTAGAATAGTGTAGAATAGTGTGGAATGAATAGAATGGAGTAGAATGGAGTCAAATAGAAACGAATAGAGTAGAAAAGAGTCGAATAGAGCAGAATAGGGCCGAAGAAGGCCAAATCGAGCAGATTCGAAGCGATTCAAGCCAAAACAAGCTGAATGGAGCCTAACTGAGCCGAATAGAGCCAAATCGAGCCGAATCGAGCCGATTCAAGCTTCATCGCCTCGAATCGCGTTCAACGCGTCAAATCCAATCGAGACGTATAGATTAGAGAAGGGGAGGGGAGGGGAGGGGAGAATAGAACAGAGTAGAGTGGAATAGAAGAGATTAGAACAGAATAGAAGGAATAGAATCGAGTAGAATCGAGTGGAAAAGAGTAGAGTCGAATACAGTCGAATAGAGCCGAATAAGCTGAATAGAGACGAATGGAGCTGAATACAGCCGAAAAGAGCTGTATACTGCCGAATCACACCTAATCGAGCGGAATCAAGCAGAATCGCACTGACTGTCACCGAACAGCGTCGAATCGAATCAGGTCGAATCGAGTCGAGTCACATCGTTTTGAATCAAACAAGGTCAAATCGCTTCATATCGTGTCGAATCCCATCGAATCACGTCGAATAACTTCGAATTGCGTCAAACCTCAGAGAATCCTACTGAATCACGTCGAGTCGCATGGAATCTCATCAAATCCCTTCAGATCTTGCCGAATCCAGTCAAGTCCTATCAAATCGCTTTGCACGGAATCGAATTGAATCCAATAGATTAAAGTAGGGTAGGTTCGGGTGGGGTGCCGTTGGGTCGGGTAGGGTAGAATAGAATAGAGTACCACAGAACAGGAGAGAATAGAACAGAACAGAAAGAATACAACAGAATAGAATAGAGTCAAAGAGAGAGAACATAGCCGAATTGAGCCGAGTGGAGACAAAACGAGACGAATCACGTCCGGTTGCTTCGAATCGCGTCAAATCAAATCGAATCGATTAGAAGAGATTAGGGTAGGGAAGGGTAGAATAGAAGAGAGGAAAATAGTGAGGAATGGAGTTGAACGGAGTCCAATAGAGACGGATAGATATGAATAGAGTACAAAAGAGTCTAATAGAGCAGAATAGGGCCGAATAGGCCCAAATAAGGCCTAATTGAGCAGAATCCAGCAGAATCGATGGAATTCGAGCCTAATCGAGCCGAATGGAGTGAAATGGAGCCAAGTCGAGCCGAGTAGAGCCGATTCGAACTGAATCGAGCTGATTCAAGCCTAATCGCGTCAAATCGCGTGGAAATACGTCACATCGAATCTAATCAAATAGATTAGGGAAGGGGAGGGGAGGGGCGGGTGGGTAGAATAGAACAGAATAGTACAGAATAGAATATAGTACAGTAGGGTAGAGTAGAGAGAGTAAAGCAGACAAGAGTAGAGCAGAGTAGAATTGAGTCCAATAGAGTCAAAGAGTGCAGGATATAGCTGAATAGAGCCAATTCTGGCCGAATCGAGTCAAATGGAAACAAAACGAGATGAATCACACCGAATTGCTTCGAATCGCATCCAATCGAATAGATTAGAGTATCGTAGGGTAGAGTAGAACAGAATAGAGTAGAATAGCGTAGAATGGAGAAGAGTGGAGTCAAATGGAGTCGAACAGAGACAAATAGAGTAGAAAAGAGTCGAATCGAGCCAAATAGGGCCGAATAAGGCTGAACCGAGTGGAAACGAGCTGAATTGAAGCGATTCGAGCCAAATCGAGCTGAATCGAGCTGATGTTGCGGAATCGAGCCGACTCAAGCGTGATGGTGTCCGGTCGCATCGAAATGCTTTGAATCGAATCAAATGGAATCGATTAGAATAGGTTAGGGTAGGGTAGTTTATGATAGGAAGACTAGGGTAGATGCAAGTAGACTACATTAGAGTAGACAAGAGAAGGCTAGAGTAGAAGCCTAGACTAGAAAGCTGGACTAGTCAGCTAGACTAATGGCATAGAGCAGTAGCCTAGACAACTAGTCTTGAAGAGTACCCGAAGTCAGTAATCTGAACGAGTACCCTTGCCTGAACTCTTAGCCTAATCTAGTACCCTTGCCTTAACTAGTAGTCCTAACAAGTACCCTTGCCTTAACCAGTAGTCTTCACTAGTACCCTTGCCTTCACTAGTAGTATGTCCTTAACAAGTAGCCTGAACTGGTACCCTTGCCTTAACCAGTACCCTCAACAAGTACCCATGCCTTAACTAGTAGCCTGGCCTTAACTAGTACCCTGGCCTTAACTAGTAGCCTGAACTAGTACACTTGCCTTAAGGAGTACCCTTGCCCGAACTACTCCCCTTAATTAGGACCCTTATTGAGTAACCCTAAGTAGTAGAGTATGGTACGGTGGGGTAGCATAGGGTAGGGAAGCATACGGTGGAACAGAGAAAATAGAAGGAAATAGAATAGAACAGCATAGGTCAGGGTAGGTTAGCTTAGTGCAGGGTATGGTAGAGTAGCATAGGATGGAATAGAGAAAATAGAAAAGGAGACTAGAAAAGAGCAGACTAGATTAGGATAGGCTAGGGTGGGGGAGGGTTTTGTAGAATACAGTAGTGTAGAATGGAATAGAATGGTGTGGAATGGAGTCAAATGGATTCGAACACAGATGAAGAGAGAAGAAAAGAGTTGAACAGAGCCGAATAACGCTGAATAGGACCAAATATGGCCAAAATGAGCCGAATCGAGTCGAGTCGACCAGATTCGGGATGAATGGAGCCTAGTGGAGCTGAAATGAGCCAAATAGAGACAAACTGAACCCAGCAAAATCGAACCAAAACACACTTAATTGCATCCTATTGCATCGGATCTCGTCGAATTCCATCAAATCCCACCAAAACGCATCAAATCTCGCGGAATCTCACCGAATCCCGTCGAATTGTCTCAAATCGGGTCGAATGGTGTCAAACTGAATGGAATCGAATTAAATTGAATAGATTAGAGTAGTGTAAGTTAGACTGGGATTCAGTAGGGAAGGGCACAGAAGAATAGAACAGAGTAGAACAGAGGAGAATACCAAGAGTAGAACGGAGTAGAGTTGAGTAGAGTGGAATAGTCAGAGTCGGGTAGTGCAGACTATAGATGAATAGATCCAATTCAAGCCGAATCGATTCGAATGGAGAGGAAAGGAGACAAATCGTGATGAATCGAATCGATTAGAATAGATTAGAGTAGGGTAGGGTAGAACAGAAGAGAATAGAGTAGAAAAGAGTAGAGTGGTGTGGAATGGAGTTGAATGGAGCCAAATAGAGACAAATAAAGTAGAAAGGGTTGAGTAGAGCTGAACAGGGCTGAATAAGGTTTACTGGATCCTAATTATGCTGAATTGAGCAGGATCGAGACGAATTGACCCAATTCAAGCCAAATAAAGCTAAATCGAGCCGATTCAAGCCTAATCACATGGAATCGCGTCAAAATGCGTTGAATCGAATAGATTAGAGTAGAGAAGGGTACGGTAGCAGAGGCTAGACTACAACACAACAGAACACAAGAGAAAGAAGAGAATAGAATTAAGTAGAGTCGGGTTAAGTAGAATAGAGTCAAATCGAGTTGAAGAGATCCGAAAAGAGCCAAACAGAGCTGAATACAGCCGAATTGACCAAATTCAAGGTGAATCGAGATGAATCATGTCGAGTCGTTTGAAATGTGTCGAATCGAATCAAATAGATTAGTGTGGGGAAGGTAAGGTTAGGGTAGGGTAGAGAAGAATAGAATAGAGTAGAATAGAACAGAACAGAAAGAATCGAGTAGACTAGAGTCAAATAGAGTTGAATACTGCCAAAAAGAGCCGAATAGAGTGGAAAAGAGCCGAATAGAACCGAATCGAGTTTAATGGAGCAGAAAGGAGATGAATCGAGCCGATATGACCCGAATCAGGTCGAATCCCATTCAAGTGTGTCGAATAGCATAGAACAGATTACAGTAGGCTAAGTTAGGGTAGGGTAGAGTAGAATAGAGTGCAGTAGAACAGAACAGAAGAGAACAGAACTGAAAGAATAGGGTCGAGAAGAGCAGAGTATAGAAGAGTAGAGTAGACCAGAGTCAAACATTGCCGAATAGAGCCAAATAGAGCCCAAAAGAGCTAAATGGATAGAAACCAAGAGGAATCACGCCGAATCCCGTGGAATCGTGCCGTATCGCGTCGAATCCGGTCGAATTGCATTGAATCTGATCAATTCCAATCCAATCCAATCAATTAGAATAGACTACAGTACGGGAGAGTACAATACAATACAGTAGAGAATAGTTTAGGATGGAGTAGAATGGTGTAGCATGGAGTCGAGTGGAGTCGAAAAGAGATAATAGAGTTGAGTAGAGTCTAATAGAGCCGAATAGAGCTGAACAGAGCCTATTCGAGCTGACTAGAGCCGAATGGAGCCGATTAGAGCTGAATCGAACCGATTTGAGCCGATTGGGGATGAATGGAGTGGAAAGGAGCCGATTTGAGCCGAATCGCATCGAGATGTGTGGAATCGAATCCAGTAGAATAGATTAGATTAGGGTAGGATGGAATAGAGTAGACTTGAACACAGTAGAAGAGAATGGAAAGGATACAATAGAATAGAGTAGAAAAGGGTAGAGCAGAGCAGAATAGTGTAGAGTAGAAGAGAGTAGAGTAGAACAGAGTCGAATCAAGCTGAATGGAGACGAAACGAGACAAATCGCGTCGAATGGCGTCGAATCCCATCGAATCAATTACAGTAGGGTATAGTAGAAGAGCGTAGAATGGAGTAGAATGGTGTGCAATGGAATCGAGTAGAGTAGAAAAGAGCTGAAGAGAGCCGAATAGGGCCAAAGAGGGCCAAATCGAGCTGAATTGAGCGAAATCGAGCCGAATCCAGTGAATCGAGCCTAATGGAGCCAAATCGAGCCTAATCGAGCTGAATCGACACTATTCGAGACAAATGGAGCCGAATGGACATGAATCACACTGATTCGGTCCCTAGTCGCGTCAAAATTTCTCGAATTCAATTGAATAGACTAGACTAGGGGAGGTTCGGGTAGGCTAGAGTAGGGTAGAATAGAGTAGAATAGAATAAAACAGAACAGAACACAACAAAATAGAACCGAACGACACAGAACGAATACAGAAAAGAGTAGGCTAGAGTGGAGTAGAGGGGAATAGAGTAGAGTAGAATAGATTTGAACAGAGCCAAATTGAGCCGAATCGCGTTGAAATGGGTTGAATCAAATCCAATCAAGTGGATTACAATACCTTAGAGTTGGGTAGCACAGGGTAGGGTAGAATAGAGTAGAATAGTACAGAACAGAGTAGAAACAATGCAATAGAGTAGAGAAGAGTAGAAAAGAGCTGAATAGAGCCAAATGCAGACAAAATGAGAGGAATCGTGTAGAAGCAAGTAGAGTAAATTAGAGTGGTGTTGGGTAGGGTAGAGCAGAATAGAGTAGAATAGTGTGGAATGAATAGAATGGAGTAGAATGGAGTCAAGTAGAAACGAATAGAGTAGAAAAGAGTCGAATAGAGCAGAATAGGGCCGAAGAAGGCCAAATCGAGCAGATTCGAAGCGATTCAAGCCAAACCAAGCTGAATGGAGCCTAACTGAGCCGAATAGAGCCAAATCGAGCCGAATCGAGCCGATTCAAGCTTCATCGCCTCGAATCGCGTTCAACGCGTCAAATCCAATCCAGACGTATAGATTAGAGAAGGGGAGGGGAGGGGAGGGGAGAATAGAACAGAGTAGAGTGGAATAGAAGAGATTAGAACAGAATAGAAGGAATAGAATCGAGTAGAATCGAGTGGAAAAGAGTAGAGTCGAATACAGTCGAATAGAGCCGAATAAGCTGAATAGAGACGAATGGAGCTGAATACAGCCGAAAAGAGCTGTATACTGCCGAATCACACCTAATCGAGCGGAATCAAGCAGAATCGCACTGACTGTCACCGAACAGCGTCGAATCGAATCAGGTCGAATCGAGTCGAGTCACATCGTTTTGAATCAAACAAGGTCAAATCGCTTCATATCGTGTCGAATCCCATCGAATCACGTCGAATAACTTCGAATTGAGTCAAACCTCAGAGACTCCTACTGAATCACGTCGAGTCGCATGGAATCTCATCAAATCCCTTCAGATCTTGCCGAATCCAGTCAGGTCCTATCAAATCGCTTTGCACGGAATCGAATTGAATCCAACAGATTAAAGTAGGGTAGGTTCGGGTGGGGTGCCGTTGGGTCGGGTAGGGTAGAATAGAATAGAGTACAACAGAATAGGAGAGAATAGAACAGAACAGAAAGAATACAACAGAATAGAATAGAGTCAAAGAGAGAGAACATAGCCGAATTGAGCCGAGTGGAGACAAAACGAGACGAATCACGTCCGGTTGCTTCGAATCGCGTCAAATCAAATCGAATCGATTAGAAGAGATTAGGGTAGGGAAGGGTAGAATAGAAGAGAGGAAAATAGTGAGGAATGGAGTTGAACGGAGTCCAATAGAGACGGATAGATATGAATAGAGTACAAAAGAGTCTAATAGAGCAGAATAGGGCCGAATAGGCCCAAATAAGGCCTAATTGAGCAGAATCCAGCAGAATCGATGGAATTCGAGCCTAATCGAGCCGAATGGAGTGAAATGGAGCCAAGTCGAGCCGAGTAGAGCCGATTCGAACTGAATCGAGCTGATTCAAGCCTAATCGCGTCAAATCGCGTGGAAATACGTCACATCGAATCTAATCAAATAGATTAGGGAAGGGGAGGGGAGGGGCGGGTGGGTAGAATAGAACAGAATAGTACAGAATAGAATATAGTACAGTAGGGTAGAGTAGAGAGAGTAAAGCAGACAAGAGTAGAGCAGAGTAGAATTGAGTCAAATAGAGTCAAAGAGTGCAGGATATAGCTGAATAGAGCCAATTCTGGCCGAATCGAGTCAAATGGAAACAAAACGAGATGAATCACACCGAATTGCTTCGAATCGCATCCAATCGAATAGATTAGAGTATCGTAGGGTAGAGTAGAACAGAATAGCGTAGAATGGAGAAGAGTGGAGTCAAATGGAGTCGAACAGAGACAAATAGAGTACAAAAGAGTCGAATCGAGCCAAACAGGGCCGAATAAGGCTGAACCGACTGGAAACGAGCTGAATTGAAGCGATTTGAGCCAAATCGAGCTGAATCGCGCTGATGTTGCAGAATCGAGCCGACTCAAGCGTGATGGTGTCCAGTCGCATCGAAATGCTTTGAATCGAATCAAATGGAATCGATTAGAATAGGTTAGGGTAGGGTAGTTTATGATAGGAAGACTAGGGTAGATGCAAGTAGACTACATTAGAGTAGACAAGAGAAGGCTAGAGTAGAAGCCTAGACTAGTAAGCTGGACTAGTCAGCTAGACTAGTGGCATAGAGCAGTAGCCTAGACAACTAGTCTTGAAGAGTACCCTAAGTCAGTAATCTGAACGAGTACCCTTGCCTGAACTCTTAGCCTAATCTAGTACCCTTGCCTTAACTAGTAGTCCTAACAAGTACCCTTGCCTTAACCAGTAGTCTTCACTAGTACCCTTGCCTTCACTAGTAGTATGTCCTTAACAAGTAGCCTGAACTGGTATCCTTGCCTTAACCAGTACCCTCAACAAGTACCCATGCCTTAACTAGTAGCCTGGCCTTAACTAGTACCCTGGCCTTAACTAGTAGCCTGAACTAGTACCCTTGCCTTAAGGAGTACCCTTGCCCAAACTACTCCCCTTAATTAGGACCCTTATTGAGTAACCCTAAGTAGTAGAGTATGGTACGGTGGGGTAGCATAGGGTAGGGAAGCATACGGTGGAACAGAGAAAATAGAAGGAAATAGAATAGAACAGCACAGGTCAGGGTAGGTTAGCTTAGTGTAGGATATGGTAGAGTAGCATAGGATGGAATAGAGAAAATAGAAAAGGAGACTAGAAAAGAGCAGACTAGATTAGGATAGGGTAGGGTGGGGCAGGGTTTTGTAGAGTACAGTAGTGTAGAATGGAATAGAATGGTGTGGAATGGAGTCAAATGGATTCGAACACAGATGCAGAGAGTAGAAAAGAGTTGAATAGAGCCGAATAACGCTGAATAGGACCAAATATGGCCAAAATGAGCCGAATCGAGTCGAGTCGACCAGATTCGGGATGAATGGAGCCTAGTGGAGCTGAAACGAGCCAAATAGAGACAAACTGAACCCAGCAAAATCGAGCCAAAACACACTTAATTGCATCCTATTGCATCGGATCTCGTCGAATTCCATCAAATCCCACCAAAACGCATCAAATCTCGCGGAATCTCACCGAATCCCGTCGAATTGTCTCAAATCGGGTCGAATGGTGTCAAACTGAATGGAATCGAATTAAATTGAATAGATTAGAGTAGTGTAGGTTAGACTGGGATTCAGTAGGGAAGGGCACAGAAGAATAGAATAGAGTAGAACAGAAGAGAATACCAAGAGTAGAACGGAGTAGAGTTGAGTAGAGTGGAATAGTCAGAGTCGGGTAGTGCAGAATATAGATGAATAGATCCAATTCAAGCCGAATCGATTCGAATGGAGAGGAAAGGAGACAAATCGTGATGAATCGAATCGATTAGAATAGATTAGAGTAGGGTAGGGTAGAACAGAATAGAATAGAGTAGAAAAGAGTAGAGTGGTGTGGAAGGGAGTTGAATGGAGCCAAATAGAGACAAATAAAGTAGAAAGGGTTGAGTAGAGCTGAACAGGGCTGAATAAGGTTCACTTGAGCCTAATTATGCTGAATTGAGCAGGATCGAGACGAATTGACCCAATTCAAGCCAAATAAAGCTAAATCGAGCCGATTCAAGCCTAATCACATGGAATCGCGTCGAAATGCGTTGAATCGAATAGATTAGAGTAGAGAAGGGTACGGTAGCAGAGCCTAGACTACAACACAACAGAACACAAGAGAAAGAAGAGAATAGAATTAAGTAGAGTCGGGTCCAGTAGAATAGAGTCAAATCGAGTTGAAGAGAGCCGAAAAGAGCCAAACAGAGCTGAATACAGCCGAATTGACCAAATTCAAGGTGAATCGAGATGAATCATGTCGAGTCGTTTGAAATGTGTCGAATCGAATCAAATAGATTAGTGTGGGGAAGGTAGGGTTAGGGTAGGGTAGAGAAGAATAGAATAGAGTAGAATAGAACAGAACAGAAAGAATCGAGTAGACTAGAGTCAAATAGAGTCGAATACTGCCAAAAAGAGCCGAATAGAGTGGAAAAGAGCCGAATAGAACCGAATCGAGTTTAATGGAGCAGAAAGGAGATGAATCGAGCCGATATGACACGAATCAGGTCGAATCCCATTCAAGTGTGTCGAATAGCATAGAACAGATTACAGTAGGCTAAGTTAGGGTAGGGTAGGGTAGAATAGAGTGCAGTAGAACAGAACAGAAGAGAACAGAACTGAAAGAATAGGGTCGGGAAGAGCAGAGTATAGAAGAGTAGAGTAGAGTAGAGTCGAACATTGCCGAATAGAGCCAAATAGAGCCCAAAAGAGCTAAATGGATAGAAACCAAGACGAATCACACTGAATCCCGTTGGAATCGTGCCGTTTCGCGTCGAATCCCGTCGAATTGCATTGAATCTGATCAATTCCAATCCAATCCAATCCAATCAATTAGAATAGACTACAGTAGGGTAGAGTACAATACAATACAGTAGAGAATAGTTTAGGATGGAGTAGAATGGTGTAGCATGGAGTCGAGTGGAGTCGAAAAGAGATAATAGAGTTGAGTAGAGTCTAATAGAGCCGAATCGAGCTGAATAGAGCCTATTCGAGCTGACTAGAGCCGAATGGAGCCGATTAGAGCTGAATCGAACCGATTTGAGCCGATTGGGGATGAATGGAGTGGAAAGGAGCCGATTTGAGCCGAATCGCATCGAGATGCGTGGAATCGAATCCAGTAGAATAGATTAGATTAGGGTAGGATGGAATAGAGTAGACTAGAACACAGTAGAAGAGAATGGAAAGGATACAATAGAATAGAGTAGAAAAGGGTAGAGCTGAGCAGAATAGTGTAGAGTAGAAGAGAGTAGAACAGAGTCGAATCAAGCTGAATGGAGACGAAACGAGACAAATCGCGTCGAATGGCGTCGAATCCCATCGAATCAATTACAGTAGGGTATAGTAGAATAGCATAGAATGGAGTAGAATGGTGTGCAATGGAATCGAGTAGAGTAGAAAAGAGCTGAAGAGAGCCGAATAGGGCCAAAGAGGGCCAAATCGAGCTGAATTGAGCGAAATCGAGCCGAATCCAGTGAATCGAGCCTAATGGAGCCAAATCGAGCCTAATCAAGCTGAATCGACACTATTCGAGACAAATGGAGCCCAATGGACATGAATCACACCGATTCGGCCCCTAGTCGCGTCAAAATTTCTCGAATTCAATTGAATAGACTAGAGTAGGGGAGGTTCGGGTAGGCTAGAGTAGGGTAGAATAGAGTAGAATAGAATAAAACAGAACAGAACACAACAAAATAGAACAGAACAACACAGAACGACTACAGAAAAGAGTAAGCTAGAGTGGAGTAGAGGGGAATAGAGTAGAGTAGAATAGATTTGAACAGAGCCAAATTGAGCTGAATCGCGTTGAAATGGGTTGAATCAAATCCAATCAAGTGGATTACAATACCTTAGAGTTGGGTAGCACAGGGTAGGGTAGAATAGAGTAGAATAGTACAGAACAGAGTAGAAACAATACAATAGAGTAGAGAAGAGTAGAATAGAGCTGAATAGAGCCAAATGCAGACAAAATGAGAGGAATCGTGTAGAAGCAAGTAGAGTAAATTAGAGTGGTGTTGGGTAGGGTAGAGCAGAATAAAGTAGAATAGTGTGGAATGAATAGAATGGAGTAGAATGGAGTCAAGTAGAAACGAATAGAGTAGAAAAGAGTCGAATAGAGCAGAATAGGGCCGAAGAAGGCCAAATCGAGCAGATTCGAAGCGATTGAAGCCAAAACAAGCTGAATGGAGCCTAACTGAGCCGAATAGAGCCAAATCGAGCCGAATCGAGCCGATTCAAGCTTCATCGCCTCGAATCGCGTTCAACGCGTCAAATCCAATCCAGACGTATAGATTAGAGAAGGGGAGGGGAGGGGAGGGGAGAATAGAACAGAGTAGAGTGGAATAGAAGAGATTAGAACAGAATAGAAGGAATAGAATCGAGTAGAATCGAGTGGAAAAGAGTAGAGTCGAATACAGTCGAATAGAGCCGAATAAGCTGAATAGAGACGAATGGAGCTGAATACAGCCGAAAAGAGCTGTATACTGCCGAATCACACCTAATCGAGCGGAATCAAGCAGAATCGCACTGACTGTCACCGAACAGCGTCGAATCGAATCAGGTCGAATCGAGTCGAGTCACATCGTTTTGAATCAAACAAGGTCAAATCGCTTCATATCGTGTCGAATCCCATCGAATCACGTCGAATAACTTCGAATTGAGTCAAACCTCAGAGAATCCTACTGAATCACGTCGAGTCGCATGGAATCTCATCAAATCCCTTCAGATCTTGCCGAACCCAGTCAGGTCCTATCAAATCGCTTTGCACGGAATCGAATTGAATCCAACAGATTAAAGTAGGGTAGGTTCGGGTGGGGTGCCGTTGGGTCGGGTAGGGTAGAATAGAATAGAGTACCACAGAACGGGAGAGAATAGAACAGAACAGAAAGAATACAACAGAATAGAATAGAGTCAAAGAGAGAGAACATAGCCGAATTGAGCCGAGTGGAGACAAAACGAGACGAATCACGTCCGGTTGCTTCGAATCGCGTCAAATCAAATCGAATCGATTAGAAGAGATTAGGGTAGGGAAGGGTAGAATAGAAGAGAGGAAAATAGTGAGGAATGGAGTTGAACGGAGTCCAATAGAGACGGATAGATATGAATAGAGTACAAAAGAGTCTAATAGAGCAGAATAGGGCCGAATAGGCCCAACTAAGGCCTAATTGAGCAGAATCCAGCAGAATCGATGGAATTCGAGCCTAATCGAGCCGAATGGAGTGAAATGGAGCCAAGTCGAGCCGAACAGAGCCGATTCGAACTGAATCGAGCTGATTCAAGCCTAATCGCGTCAAATCGCGTGGAAATACGTCACATCGAATCTAATCAAATAGATTAGGGAAGGGTAGGGGAGGGGCGGGTGGGTAGAATAGAACAGAATAGTACAGAATAGAATATAGTACAGTAGGGTAGAGTAGAGAGAGTAAAGCAGACAAAAGTAGAGCAGAGTAGAATTGAGTCAAATAGAGTCAAAGAGTGCAGGATATAGCTGAATAGAGCCAATTCTGGCCGAATCGAGTCAAATGGAAACAAAACGAGATGAATCACACCGAATTGCTTCGAATCACATGCAATCGAATAGATTAGAGTATCGTAGGGTAGAGTAGAACAGAATAGCGTAGAATGGAGAAGAGTGGAGTCAAATGGAGTCGAACAGAGACAAATAGAGTAGAAAAGAGTCGAATCGAGCCAAATAGGGCCGAATAAGGCTGAACCGAGTGGAAACGAGCTGAATTGAAGCGATTCGAGCCAAATCGAGCTGAATTGCGCTGATGTTGCAGAATCGAGCCAACTCAAGCGTGATGGTGTCCGGTCGCATCGAAATGCTTTGAATCGAATCAAATGGAATCAATTAGAATAGGTTAGGGTAGGGTAGTTTATGATAGGAAGACTAGGGTAGATGCAAGTAGACTACATTAGAGTAGACAAGAGAAGGCTAGAGTAGAAGCCTAGACTAGTAAGCTGGACTAGTCAGCTAGACTAGTGGCATAGAGCAGTAGCCAAGACAACTCGTCTTGAATAGTACCCTAAGTCAGTAATCTGAACGAGTACCCTTGCCTGAACACGTAGCCTAATCTAGTACCCTTGCCTTAACTAGTAGTCCTAACAAGTACCCTTGCCTTAACCAGTAGTCTTCACTAGTACCCTTGCCTTCACTAGTAGTATGTCCTTAACAAGTAGCCTGAACTGGTACCCTTGCCTTAACCAGTACCCTCAACAAGTACCCATGCCTTAACTAGTAGCCTGGCCTTAACTAGTGCCCTGCCCATAACTAGTAGCCTGAACTAGTACCCTTGCCTTAAGGAGTACCCTTGCCCAAACTACTCCCCTTAATTAGGACCCTTATTGAGTAACCCTAAGTAGTAGACTATGGTACGGTGGGGTAGCATAGGGTAGGGAAGCATACGGTGGAACAGAGAAAATAGAAGGAAATAGAATAGAACAGCACAGGTCAGGGTAGGTTAGCTTAGTGTAGGATATGGTAGAGTAGCATAGGATGGAATAGAGAAAATAGAAAAGGAGACTAGAAAAGAGCAGACTAGATTAGGATAGGGTAGGGTGGGGCAGGGTTTTGTAGAGTACAGTAGTGTAGAATGGAATAGAATGGTGTGGAATGGAGTCAAATGGATTCGAACACAGATGCAGAGAGTAGAAAAGAGTTGAATAGAGCCGAATAACGCTGAATAGGACCACATATGGCCAAAATGAGCCGAATCGAGTCGAGTCGACCAGATTCGGGATGAATGGAGCCTAGTGGAGCTGAAACGAGCCAAATAGAGACAAACTGAACCCAGCAAAATCGAGCCAAAACACACTTAATTGCATCCTATTGCATCGGATCTCGTCGAATTCCATCAAATCCCACCAAAACGCATCAAATCTCGCGGAATCTCACCGAATCCCGTCGAATTGTCTCAAATCGGGTCGAATGGTGTCAAACTGAATGGAATCGAATTAAATTGAATAGATTAGAGTAGTGTAGGTTAGACTGGGATTCAGTAGGGAAGGGCACAGAAGAATAGAATAGAGTAGAACAGAAGAGAATACCAAGAGTAGAACGGAGTAGAGTTGAGTAGAGTGGAATACTCAGAGTCGGGTAGTGCAGAATATAGATGAATAGATCCAATTCAAGCCGAATCGATTCGAATGGAGAGGAAAGGAGACAAATCGTGATGAATCGAATCGATTAGAATAGATTAGAGTAGAGTAGGCTAGAACAGAATAGAATAGAGTAGAAAAGAGTAGAATGGTGTGGAAGGGAGTTGAATGGAGCCAAATAGAGACAAATAAAGTAGAAAGGGTTAAGTAGAGCTGAACAGGGCTGAATAAGGTTCACTCGAGCCTAATTATGCTGAATTGAGCAGAATCGAGACGAATTGACCCAATTCAAGCCAAATAGAGCTAAATCGAGCCGATTCAAGCCTAATCACATGGAATCGCGTCGAAATGCGTTGAATCGAATAGATTAGAGTAGAGGAGGGTACGGCAGGAGAGGCTAGACTACAACACAACACAACACAATAGAAAGAAGAGAATAGAATTAAGTAGAGTCGGGTCCAGTAGAATAGAGTCAAATTGAGCTGAAGAGAGCCGAAAAGAGCCAAACAGAGCTGAATACAGCTGAATTGACCAAATTCAAGGTGAATCGAGATGAATCATGTCGAGTCGTTTGAAATGTGTCGAATCGAATCAAATAGATTAGTGTGGGGAAGGTAAGGTTAGGGTAGGGCAGAGAAAAATAGAATAGAGTAGAATAGAACAGAACAGAAAGAATCGAGTCGACTAGACTCAAATAGAGTCGAATACTGCCAAAAAGAGCCGAATAGAGTGGAAAAGAGCCGAATAGAACCGAATCGAGTTTAATGGAGCAGAAAGGAGATGAATCGAGCCGATATGACCCGAATCAGGTCGAATCCCATTCAAGTGTGTCGAATAGCATAGAACAGATTACAGTAGGCTAAGTTAGGGTAGGGTAGGGTAGAATAGAGTGCAGTAGAACAGAACAGAAGAGAACAGAACTGAAAGAATAGGGTCGAGACGAGCAGAGTATAGAAGAGTAGAGTAGACCAGAGTCGAACATTGCCGAATAGAGCCAAATAGAGCCCAAAAGAGCTAAATGGATAGAAACCAAGACGAATCACACTGAATCCCGTTGGAATCGTGCCGTTTCGCGTCGAATCCCGTCGAATTGCATTGAATCTGATCAATTCCAATCCAATCCAATACAATCAATTAGAATAGACTACAGTAAGGTAGAGTACAATACAATACAGTAGAGAATAGTTTAGGATGGAGTAGAATGGTGTAGCATGGAGTCGAGTGGAGTCGAAAAGAGATAATAGAGTTGAGTAGAGTCTAATAGAGCCGAATCGAGCTGAATAGAGCCTATTCGAGGTGACTAGAGCCGAATGGAGCCGATTAGAGCTGAATCGAACTGATTTGAGCCGATTGGGGATGAATGGAGTGGAAAGGAGCCGATTTGAGCCGAATCGCATGGAGATGCGTGGAATCGAATCCAGTAGAATAGATTAGATTAGGGTAGGATGGAATAGAGTAGACTTGAACACAGTAGAAGAGAATGGAAAGGATACAATAGAATAGAGTAGAAAAGGGTAGAGCAGAGCAGAATAGTGTAGAGTAGAAGAGAGTAGAACAGAGTCGAATCAAGCTGAATGGAGACGAAACGAGACAAATCGCGTCGAATGGCGTCGAATCCCATCGAATCAATTACAGTAGGGTATAGTAGAATAGCATAGAATGGAGTAGAATGGTGTGCAATGGAATCGAGTAGAGTAGAAAAGAGCTGAAGAGAGCCGAATAGGGCCAAAGAGGGCCAAATCGAGCTGAATTGAGCGAAATCGAGCCGAATCCAGTGAATCGAGCCTAATGGAGCCAAATCGAGCCTAATCAAGCTGAATCGACACTATTCGAGACAAATGGAGCCGAATGGACATGAATCACACCGATTCGGCCCCTAGTCACGTCAAAATTTCTCGAATTCAATTGAATAGACTAGAGTAGGGGAGGTTCGGGTAGGCTAGAGTAGGGTAGAATAGAGTAGAATAGAATAAAACAGAACAGAACACAACAAAATAGAACAGAACAACACAGAACGACTACAGAAAAGAGTAAGCTAGAGTGGAGTAGAGGGGAATAGAGTAGAGTAGAATAGATTTGAACAGAGCCAAATTGAGCTGAATCGCGTTGAAATGGGTTGAATCAAATCCAATCAAGTGGATTACAATACCTTAGAGTTGGGTAGCACAGGGTAGGGTAGAATAGAGTAGAATAGTACAGAACAGAGTAGAAACAATACAATAGAGTAGAGAAGAGTAGAATAGAGCTGAATAGAGCCAAATGCAGACAAAATGAGAGGAATCGTGTAGAAGCAAGTAGAGTAAATTAGAGTGGTGTTGGGTAGGGTAGAGCAGAATAGAGTAGAATAGTGTAGAATAGTGTGGAATGAATAGAATGGAGTAGAATGGAGTCAAATAGAAACGAATAGAGTAGAAAAGAGTCGAATAGAGCAGAATAGGGCCGAAGAAGGCCAAATCGAGCAGATTCGAAGCGATTGAAGCCAAAACAAGCTGAATGGAGCCTAACTGAGCCGAATAGAGCCAAATCGAGCCGAATCGAGCCGATTCAAGCTTCATCGCCTCGAATCGCGTTCAACGCGTCAAATCCAATCCAGACGTATAGATTAGAGAAGGGGAGGGGAGGGGAGGGGAGAATAGAACAGAGTAGAGTGGAATAGAAGAGATTAGAACAGAATAGAAGGAATAGAATCGAGTAGAATCGAGTGGAAAAGAGTAGAGTCGAATACAGTCGAATAGAGCCGAATAAGCTGAATAGAGACGAATGGAGCTGAATACAGCCGAAAAGAGCTGTATACTGCCGAATCACACCTAATCGAGCGGAATCAAGCAGAATCGCACTGACTGTCACCGAACAGCGTCGAATCGAATCAGGTCGAATCGAGTCGAGTCACATCGTTTTGAATCAAACAAGGTCAAATCGCTTCATATCGTGTCGAATCCCATCGAATCACGTCGAATAACTTCGAATTGAGTCAAACCTCAGAGACTCCTACTGAATCACGTCGAGTCGCATGGAATCTCATCAAATCCCTTCAGATCTTGCCGAACCCAGTCAGGTCCTATCAAATCGCTTTGCACGGAATCGAATTGAATCCAACAGATTAAAGTAGGGTAGGTTCGGGTGGGGTGCCGTTGGGTCGGGTAGGGTAGAATAGAATAGAGTACCACAGAACAGGAGAGAATAGAACAGAACAGAAAGAATACAACAGAATAGAATAGAGTCAAAGAGAGAGAACATAGCCGAATTGAGCCGAGTGGAGACAAAACGAGACGAATCACGTCCGGTTGCTTCGAATCGCGTCAAATCAAATCGAATCGATTAGAAGAGATTAGGGTAGGGAAGGGTAGAATAGAAGAGAGGAAAATAGTGAGGAATGGAGTTGAACGGAGTCCAATAGAGACGGATAGATATGAATAGAGTACAAAAGAGTCTAATAGAGCAGAATAGGGCCGAATAGGCCCAAATAAGGCCTAATTGAGCAGAATCCAGCAGAATCGATGGAATTCGAGCCTAATCGAGCCGAATGGAGTGAAATGGAGCCAAGTCGAGCCGAACAGAGCCGATTCGAACTGAATCGAGCTGATTCAAGCCTAATCGCGTCAAATCGCGTGGAAATACGTCACATCGAATCTAATCAAATAGATTAGGGAAGGGTAGGGGAGGGGCGGGTGGGTAGAATAGAACAGAATAGTACAGAATAGAATATAGTACAGTAGGGTAGAGTAGAGAGAGTAAAGCAGACAAAAGTAGAGCAGAGTAGAATTGAGTCAAATAGAGTCAAAGAGTGCAGGATATAGCTGAATAGAGCCAATTCTGGCCGAATCGAGTCAAATGGAAACAAAACGAGATGAATCACACCGAATTGCTTCGAATCACATGCAATCGAATAGATTAGAGTATCGTAGGGTAGAGTAGAACAGAATAGCGTAGAATGGAGAAGAGTGGAGTCAAATGGAGTCGAACAGAGACAAATAGAGTAGAAAAGAGTCGAATCGAGCCAAATAGGGCCGAATAAGGCTGAACCGAGTGGAAACGAGCTGAATTGAAGCGATTCGAGCCAAATCGAGCTGAATCGCGCTGATGTTGCAGAATCGAGCCAACTCAAGCGTGATGGTGTCCGGTCGTATCGAAATGCTTTGAATCGAATCAAATGGAATCAATTAGAATAGGTTAGGGTAGGGTAGTTTATGATAGGAAGACTAGGGTAGATGCAAGTAGACTACATTAGAGTAGACAAGAGAAGGCTAGAGTAGAAGCCTAGACTAGTAAGCTGGACTAGTCAGCTAGACTAGTGGCATAGAGCAGTAGCCAAGACAACTCGTCTTGAATAGTACCCTAAGTCAGTAATCTGAACGAGTACCCTTGCCTGAACACGTAGCCTAATCTAGTACCCTTGCCTTAACTAGTAGTCCTAACAAGTACCCTTGCCTTAACCAGTAGTCTTCACTAGTACCCTTGCCTTCACTAGTAGTATGTCCTTAACAAGTAGCCTGAACTGGTACCCTTGCCTTAACCAGTACCCTCAACAAGTACCCATGCCTTAACTAGTAGCCTGGCCTTAACTAGTGCCCTGCCCATAACTAGTAGCCTGAACTAGTACCCTTGCCTTAAGGAGTACCCTTGCCCAAACTACTCCCCTTAATTAGGACCCTTATTGAGTAACCCTAAGTAGTAGACTATGGTACGGTGGGGTAGCATAGGGTAGGGAAGCATACGGTGGAACAGAGAAAATAGAAGGAAATAGAATAGAACAGCACGGGTCAGGGTAGGTTAGCTTAGTGTAGGATATGGTAGAGTAGCATAGGATGGAATAGAGAAAATAGAAAAGGAGACTAGAAAAGAGCAGACTAGATTAGGATAGGGTAGGGTGGGGCAGGGTTTTGTAGAGTACAGTAGTGTAGAATGGAATAGAATGGTGTGGAATGGAGTCAAATGGATTCGAACACAGATGCAGAGAGTAGAAAAGAGTTGAATAGAGCCGAATAACGCTGAATAGGACCAAATATGGCCAAAATGAGCCGAATCGAGTCGAGTCGACCAGATTCGGGATGAATGGAGCCTAGTGGAGCTGAAACGAGCCAAATAGAGACAAACTGAACCCAGCAAAATCGAGCCAAAACACACTTAATTGCATCCTATTGCATCGGATCTCGTCGAATTCCATCAAATCCCACCAAAACGCATCAAATCTCGCGGAATCTCACCGAATCCCGTCGAATTGTCTCAAATCGGGTCGAATGGTGTCAAACTGAATGGAATCGAATTAAATTGAATAGATTAGAGTAGTGTAGGTTAGACTGGGATTCAGTAGGGAAGGGCACAGAAGAATAGAATAGAGTAGAACAGAAGAGAATACCAAGAGTAGAACGGAGTAGAGTTGAGTAGAGTGGAATAGTCAGAGTCGGGTAGTGCAGAATATAGATGAATAGATCCAATTCAAGCCGAATCGATTCGAATGGAGAGGAAAGGAGACAAATCGTGATGAATCGAATCGATTAGAATAGATTAGAGTAGAGTAGGCTAGAACAGAATAGAATAGAGTAGAAAAGAGTAGAATGGTGTGGAAGGGAGTTGAATGGAGCCAAATAGAGACAAATAAAGTAGAAAGGGTTGAGTAGAGCTGAACAGGGCTGAATAAGGTTCACTCGAGCCTAATTATGCTGAATTGAGCAGAATCGAGACGAATTGACCCAATTCAAGCCAAATAGAGCTAAATCGAGCCGATTCAAGCCTAATCACATGGAATCGCGTCGAAATGCGTTGAATCGAATAGATTAGAGTAGAGGAGGGTACGGCAGGAGAGGCTAGACTACAACACAACACAACACAATAGAAAGAAGAGAATAGAATTAAGTAGAGTCGGGTCCAGTAGAATAGAGTCAAATTGAGCTGAAGAGAGCCGAAAAGAGCCAAACAGAGCTGAATACAGCTGAATTGACCAAATTCAAGGTGAATCGAGATGAATCATGTCGAGTCGTTTGAAATGTGTCGAATCGAATCAAATAGATTAGTGTGGGGAAGGTAAGGTTAGGGTAGGGCAGAGAAAAATAGAATAGAGTAGAATAGAACAGAACAGAAAGAATCGAGTCGACTAGACTCAAATAGAGTCGAATACTGCCAAAAAGAGCCGAATAGAGTGGAAAAGAGCCGAATAGAACCGAATCGAGTTTAATGGAGCAGAAAGGAGATGAATCGAGCCGATATGACCCGAATCAGGTCGAATCCCATTCAAGTGTGTCGAATAGCATAGAACAGATTACAGTAGGCTAAGTTAGGGTAGGGTAGGGTAGAATAGAGTGCAGTAGAACAGAACAGAAGAGAACAGAACTGAAAGAATAGGGTCGAGACGAGCAGAGTATAGAAGAGTAGAGTAGACCAGAGTCAAACATTGCCGAATAGAGCCAAATAGAGCCCAAAAGAGCTAAATGGATAGAAACCAAGACGAATCACACTGAATCCCGTTGGAATCGTGCCGTTTCGCGTCGAATCCCGTCGAATTGCATTGAATCTGATCAGTTCCAATCCAATCCAATCCAATCAATTAGAATAGACTACAGTAAGGTAGAGTACAATACAATACAGTAGAGAATAGTTTAGGATGGAGTAGAATGGTGTAGCATGGAGTCGAGTGGAGTCGAAAAGAGATAATAGAGTTGAGTAGAGTCTAATAGAGCCGAATCGAGCTGAATAGAGCCTATTCGAGGTGACTAGAGCCGAATGGAGCCGATTAGAGCTGAATCGAACTGATTTGAGCCGATTGGGGATGAATGGAGTGGAAAGGAGCCGATTTGAGCCGAATCGCATGGAGATGCGTGGAATCGAATCCAGTAGAATAGATTAGATTAGGGTAGGATGGAATAGAGTAGACTTGAACACAGTAGAAGAGAATGGAAAGGATACAATAGAATAGAGTAGAAAAGGGTAGAGCAGAGCAGAATAGTGTAGAGTAGAAGAGAGTAGAACAGAGTCGAATCAAGCTGAATGGAGACGAAACGAGACAAATCGCGTCGAATGGCGTCGAATCCCATCGAATCAATTACAGTAGGGTATAGTAGAATAGCATAGAATGGAGTAGAATGGTGTGCAATGGAATCGAGTAGAGTAGAAAAGAGCTGAAGAGAGCCGAATAGGGCCAAAGAGGGCCAAATCGAGCTGAATTGAGCGAAATCGAGCCGAATCCAGTGAATCGAGCCTAATGGAGCCAAATCGAGCCTAATCAAGCTGAATCGACACTATTCGAGACAAATGGAGCCGAATGGACATGAATCACACCGATTCGGCCCCTAGTCACGTCAAAATTTCTCGAATTCAATTGAATAGACTAGAGTAGGGGAGGTTCGGGTAGGCTAGAGTAGGGTAGAATAGAGTAGAATAGAATAAAACAGAACAGAACACAACAAAATAGAACAGAACAACACAGAACGACTACAGAAAAGAGTAAGCTAGAGTGGAGTAGAGGGGAATAGAGTAGAGTAGAATAGATTTGAGCAGAGCCAAATTGAGCTGAATCGCGTTGAAATGGGTTGAATCAAATCCAATCAAGTGGATTACAATACCTTAGAGTTGGGTAGCACAGGGTAGGGTAGAATAGAGTAGAATAGTACAGAACAGAGTAGAAACAATACAATAGAGTAGAGAAGAGTAGAATAGAGCTGAATAGAGCCAAATGCAGACAAAATGAGAGGAATCGTGTAGAAGCAAGTAGAGTAAATTAGAGTGGTGTTGGGTAGGGTAGAGCAGAATAGAGTAGAATAGTGTAGAATAGTGTGGAATGAATAGAATGGAGTAGAATGGAGTCAAATAGAAACGAATAGAGTAGAAAAGAGTCGAATAGAGCAGAATAGGGCCGAAGAAGGCCAAATCGAGCAGATTCGAAGCGATTGAAGCCAAAACAAGCTGAATGGAGCCTAACTGAGCCGAATAGAGCCAAATCGAGCCGAATCGAGCCGATTCAAGCTTCATCGCCTCGAATCGCGTTCAACGCGTCAAATCCAATCCAGACGTATAGATTAGAGAAGGGGAGGGGAGGGGAGGGGAGAATAGAACAGAGTAGAGTGGAATAGAAGAGATTAGAACAGAATAGAAGGAATAGAATCGAGTAGAATCGAGTGGAAAAGAGTAGAGTCGAATACAGTCGAATAGAGCCGAATAAGCTGAATAGAGACGAATGGAGCTGAATACAGCCGAAAAGAGCTGTATACTGCCGAATCACACCTAATTGAGCGGAATCAAGCAGAATCGCACTGACTGTCACCGAACAGCGTCGAATCGAATCAGGTCGAATCGAGTCGAGTCACATCGTTTTGAATCAAACAAGGTCAAATCGCTTCATATCGTGTCGAATCCCATCGAATCACGTCGAATAACTTCGAATTGAGTCAAACCTCAGAGACTCCTACTGAATCACGTCGAGTCGCATGGAATCTCATCAAATCCCTTCAGATCTTGCCGAACCCAGTCAGGTCCTATCAAATCGCTTTGCACGGAATCGAATTGAATCCAACAGATTAAAGTAGGGTAGGTTCGGGTGGGGTGCCGTTGGGTCGGGTAGGGTAGAATAGAATAGAGTACCACAGAACAGGAGAGAATAGAACAGAACAGAAAGAATACAACAGAATAGAATAGAGTCAAAGAGAGAGAACATAGCCGAATTGAGCCGAGTGGAGACAAAACGAGACGAATCACGTCCGGTTGCTTCGAATCGCGTCAAATCAAATCGAATCGATTAGAAGAGATTAGGGTAGGGAAGGGTAGAATAGAAGAGAGGAAAATAGTGAGGAATGGAGTTGAACGGAGTCCAATAGAGACGGATAGATATGAATAGAGTACAAAAGAGTCTAATAGAGCAGAATAGGGCCGAATAGGCCCAACTAAGGCCTAATTGAGCAGAATCCAGCAGAATCGATGGAATTCGAGCCTAATCGAGCCGAATGGAGTGAAATGGAGCCAAGTCGAGCCGAACAGAGCCGATTCGAACTGAATCGAGCTGATTCAAGCCTAATCGCGTCAAATCGCGTGGAAATACGTCACATCGAATCTAATCAAATAGATTAGGGAAGGGGAGGGGAGGGGCGGGTGGGTAGAATAGAACAGAATAGTACAGAATAGAATATAGTACAGTAGGGTAGAGTAGAGAGAGTAAAGCAGACAAAAGTAGAGCAGAGTAGAATTGAGTCAAATAGAGTCAAAGAGTGCAGGATATAGCTGAATAGAGCCAATTCTGGCCGAATCGAGTCAAATGGAAACAAAACGAGATGAATCACACCGAATTGCTTCGAATCACATGCAATCGAATAGATTAGAGTATCGTAGGGTAGAGTAGAACAGAATAGCGTAGAATGGAGAAGAGTGGAGTCAAATGGAGTCGAACAGAGACAAATAGAGTAGAAAAGAGTCGAATCGAGCCAAATAGGGCCGAATAAGGCTGAACCGAGTGGAAACGAGGTGAATTGAAGCGATTGGAGCCAAATCGAGCTGAATCGCGCTGATGTTGCAGAATCGAGCCAACTCAAGAGTGATGGTGTCCGGTCGCATCAAAATGCTTTGAATCGAATCAAATGGAATCAATTAGAATAGGTTAGGGTAGGGTAGTTTATGATAGGAAGACTAGGGTAGATGCAAGTAGACTACATTAGAGTAGACAAGAGAAGGCTAGAGTAGAAGCCTAGACTAGTAAGCTGGACTAGTCAGCTAGACTAGTGGCATAGAGCAGTAGCCAAGACAACTCGTCTTGAATAGTACCCTAAGTCAGTAATCTGAACGAGTACCCTTGCCTGAACACGTAGCCTAATCTAGTACCCTTGCCTTAACTAGTAGTCCTAACAAGTACCCTTGCCTTAACCAGTAGTCTTCACTAGTACCCTTGCCTTCACTAGTAGTATGTCCTTAACAAGTAGCCTGAACTGGTACCCTTGCCTTAACCAGTACCCTCAACAAGTACCCATGCCTTAACTAGTAGCCTGGCCTTAACTAGTGCCCTGCCCATAACTAGTAGCCTGAACTAGTACCCTTGCCTTAAGGAGTACCCTTGCCCAAACTACTCCCCTTAATTAGGACCCTTATTGAGTAACCCTAAGTAGTAGACTATGGTACGGTCGGGTAGCATAGGGTAGGGAAGCATACGGTGGAACAGAGAAAATAGAAGGAAATAGAATAGAACAGCACAGGTCAGGGTAGGTTAGCTTAGTGTAGGATATGGTAGAGTAGCATAGGATGGAATAGAGAAAATAGAAAAGGAGACTAGAAAAGAGCAGACTAGATTAGGATAGGGTAGGGTGGGGCAGGGTTTTGTAGAGTACAGTAGTGTAGAATGGAATAGAATGGTGTGGAATGGAGTCAAATGGATTCGAACACAGATGCAGAGAGTAGAAAAGAGTTGAATAGAGCCGAATAACGCTGAATAGGACCAAATATGGCCAAAATGAGCCGAATCGAGTCGAGTCGACCAGATTCGGGATGAATGGAGCCTAGTGGAGCTGAAACGAGCCAAATAGAGACAAACTGAACCCAGCAAAATCGAGCCAAAACACACTTAATTGCATCCTATTGCATCGGATCTCGTCGAATTCCATCAAATCCCACCAAAACGCATCAAATCTCGCGGAATCTCACCGAATCCCGTCGAATTGTCTCAAATCGGGTCGAATGGTGTCAAACTGAATGGAATCGAATTAAATTGAATAGATTAGAGTAGTGTAGGTTAGACTGGGATTCAGTAGGGAAGGGCACAGAAGAATAGAATAGAGTAGAACAGAAGAGAATACCAAGAGTAGAACGGAGTAGAGTTGAGTAGAGTGGAATAGTCAGAGTCGGGTAGTGCAGAATATAGATGAATAGATCCAATTCAAGCCGAATCGATTCGAATGGAGAGGAAAGGAGACAAATCGTGATGAATCGAATCGATTAGAATAGATTAGAGTAGAGTAGGCTAGAACAGAATAGAATAGAGTAGAAAAGAGTAGAATGGTGTGGAAGGGAGTTGAATGGAGCCAAATAGAGACAAATAAAGTAGAAAGGGTTGAGTAGAGCTGAACAGGGCTGAATAAGGTTCACTCGAGCCTAATTATGCTGAATTGAGCAGAATCGAGACGAATTGACCCAATTCAAGCCAAATAGAGCTAAATCGAGCCGATTCAAGCCTAATCACATGGAATCGCGTCGAAATGCGTTGAATCGAATAGATTAGAGTAGAGGAGGGTACGGCAGGAGAGGCTAGACTACAACACAACACAACACAATAGAAAGAAGAGAATAGAATTAAGTAGAGTCGGGTCCAGTAGAATAGAGTCAAATTGAGCTGAAGAGAGCCGAAAAGAGCCAAACAGAGCTGAATACAGCTGAATTGACCAAATTCAAGGTGAATCGAGATGAATCATGTCGAGTCGTTTGAAATGTGTCGAATCGAATCAAATAGATTAGTGTGGGGAAGGTAAGGTTAGGGTAGGGCAGAGAAAAATAGAATAGAGTAGAATAGAACAGAACAGAAAGAATCGAGTCGACTAGACTCAAATAGAGTCGAATACTGCCAAAAAGAGCCGAATAGAGTGGAAAAGAGCCGAATAGAACCGAATCGAGTTTAATGGAGCAGAAAGGAGATGAATCGAGCCGATATGACCCGAATCAGGTCGAATCCCATTCAAGTGTGTCGAATAGCATAGAACAGATTACAGTAGGCTAAGTTAGGGTAGGGTAGGGTAGAATAGAGTGCAGTAGAACAGAACAGAAGAGAACAGAACTGAAAGAATAGGGTCGAGACGAGCAGAGTATAGAAGAGTAGAGTAGACCAGAGTCGAACATTGCCGAATAGAGCCAAATAGAGCCCAAAAGAGCTAAATGGATAGAAACCAAGACGAATCACACTGAATCCCGTTGGAATCGTGCCGTTTCGCGTCGAATCCCGTCGAATTGCATTGAATCTGATCAATTCCAATCCAATCCAATCCAATCAATTAGAATAGACTACAGTAAGGTAGAGTACAATACAATACAGTAGAGAATAGTTTAGGATGGAGTAGAATGGTGTAGCATGGAGTCGAGTGGAGTCGAAAAGAGATAATAGAGTTGAGTAGAGTCTAATAGAGCCGAATCGAGCTGAATAGAGCCTATTCGAGCTGACTAGAGCCGAATGGAGCCGATTAGAGCTGAATCGAACCGATTTGAGCCGATTGGGGATGAATGGAGTGGAAAGGAGCCGATTTGAGCCGAATCGCATGGAGATGCGTGGAATCGAATCCAGTAGAATAGATTAGATTAGGGTAGGATGGAATAGAGTAGACTTGAACACAGTAGAAGAGAATGGAAAGGATACAATAGAATAGAGTAGAAAAGGGTAGAGCAGAGCAGAATAGTGTAGAGTAGAAGAGAGTAGAACAGAGTCGAATCAAGCTGAATGGAGACGAAACGAGACAAATCGCGTCGAATGGCGTCGAATCCCATCGAATCAATTACAGTAGGGTATAGTAGAATAGCATAGAATGGAGTAGAATGGTGTGCAATGGAATCGAGTAGAGTAGAAAAGAGCTGAAGAGAGCCGAATAGGGCCAAAGAGGGCCAAATCGAGCTGAATTGAGCGAAATCGAGCCGAATCCAGTGAATCGAGCCTAATGGAGCCAAATCGAGCCTAATCAAGCTGAATCGACACTATTCGAGACAAATGGAGCCGAATGGACATGAATCACACCGATTCGGCCCCTAGTCACGTCAAAATTTCTCGAATTCAATTGAATAGACTAGAGTAGGGGAGGTTCGGGTAGGCTAGAGTAGGGTAGAATAGAGTAGAATAGAATAAAACAGAACAGAACACAACAAAATAGAACAGAACAACACAGAACGACTACAGAAAAGAGTAAGCTAGAGTGGAGTAGAGGGGAATAGAGTAGAGTAGAATAGATTTGAACAGAGCCAAATTGAGCTGAATCGCGTTGAAATGGGTTGAATCAAATCCAATCAAGTGGATTACAATACCTTAGAGTTGGGTAGCACAGGGTAGGGTAGAATAGAGTAGAATAGTACAGAACAGAGTAGAAACAATACAATAGAGTAGAGAAGAGTAGAATAGAGCTGAATAGAGCCAAATGCAGACAAAATGAGAGGAATCGTGTAGAAGCAAGTAGAGTAAATTAGAGTGGTGTTGGGTAGGGTAGAGCAGAATAAAGTAGAATAGTGTGGAATGAATAGAATGGAGTAGAATGGAGTCAAGTAGAAACGAATAGAGTAGAAAAGAGTCGAATAGAGCAGAATAGGGCCGAAGAAGGCCAAATCGAGCAGATTCGAAGCGATTGAAGCCAAAACAAGCTGAATGGAGCCTAACTGAGCCGAATAGAGCCAAATCGAGCCGAATCGAGCCGATTCAAGCTTCATCGCCTCGAATCGCGTTCAACGCGTCAAATCCAATCCAGACGTATAGATTAGAGAAGGGGAGGGGAGGGGAGGGGAGAATAGAACAGAGTAGAGTGGAATAGAAGAGATTAGAACAGAATAGAAGGAATAGAATCGAGTAGAATCGAGTGGAAAAGAGTAGAGTCGAATACAGTCGAATAGAGCCGAATAAGCTGAATAGAGACGAATGGAGCTGAATACAGCCGAAAAGAGCTGTATACTGCCGAATCACACCTAATCGAGCGGAATCAAGCAGAATCGCACTGACTGTCACCGAACAGCGTCGAATCGAATCAGGTCGAATCGAGTCGAGTCACATCGTTTTGAATCAAACAAGGTCAAATCGCTTCATATCGTGTCGAATCCCATCGAATCACGTCGAATAACTTCGAATTGAGTCAAACCTCAGAGACTCCTACTGAATCACGTCGAGTCGCATGGAATCTCATCAAATCCCTTCAGATCTTGCCGAACCCAGTCAGGTCCTATCAAATCGCTTTGCACGGAATCGAATTGAATCCAACAGATTAAAGTAGGGTAGGTTCGGGTGGGGTGCCGTTGGGTCGGGTAGGGTAGAATAGAATAGAGTACCACAGAACAGGAGAGAATAGAACAGAACAGAAAGAATACAACAGAATAGAATAGAGTCAAAGAGAGAGAACATAGCCGAATTGAGCCGAGTGGAGACAAAACGAGACGAATCACGTCCGGTTGCTTCGAATCGCGTCAAATCAAATCGAATCGATTAGAAGAGATTAGGGTAGGGAAGGGTAGAATAGAAGAGAGGAAAATAGTGAGGAATGGAGTTGAACGGAGTCCAATAGAGACGGATAGATATGAATAGAGTACAAAAGAGTCTAATAGAGCAGAATAGGGCCGAATAGGCCCAACTAAGGCCTAATTGAGCAGAATCCAGCAGAATCGATGGAATTCGAGCCTAATCGAGCCGAATGGAGTGAAATGGAGCCAAGTCGAGCCGAACAGAGCCGATTCGAACTGAATCGAGCTGATTCAAGCCTAATCGCGTCAAATCGCGTGGAAATACGTCACATCGAATCTAATCAAATAGATTAGGGAAGGGGAGGGGAGGGGCGGGTGGGTAGAATAGAACAGAATAGTACAGAATAGAATATAGTACAGTAGGGTAGAGTAGAGAGAGTAAAGCAGACAAAAGTAGAGCAGAGTAGAATTGAGTCAAATAGAGTCAAAGAGTGCAGGATATAGCTGAATAGAGCCAATTCTGGCCGAATCGAGTCAAATGGAAACAAAACGAGATGAATCACACCGAATTGCTTCGAATCACATGCAATCGAATAGATTAGAGTATCGTAGGGTAGAGTAGAACAGAATAGCGTAGAATGGAGAAGAGTGGAGTCAAATGGAGTCGAACAGAGACAAATAGAGTAGAAAAGAGTCGAATCGAGCCAAATAGGGCCGAATAAGGCTGAACCGAGTGGAAACGAGGTGAATTGAAGCGATTGGAGCCAAATCGAGCTGAATCGCGCTGATGTTGCAGAATCGAGCCAACTCAAGAGTGATGGTGTCCGGTCGCATCGAAATGCTTTGAATCGAATCAAATGGAATCAATTAGAATAGGTTAGGGTAGGGTAGTTTATGATAGGAAGACTAGGGTAGATGCAAGTAGACTACATTAGAGTAGACAAGAGAAGGCTAGAGTAGAAGCCTAGACTAGTAAGCTGGACTAGTCAGCTAGACTAGTGGCATAGAGCAGTAGCCAAGACAACTCGTCTTGAATAGTACCCTAAGTCAGTAATCTGAACGAGTACCCTTGCCTGAACACGTAGCCTAATCTAGTACCCTTGCCTTAACTAGTAGTCCTAACAAGTACCCTTGCCTTAACCAGTAGTCTTCACTAGTACCCTTGCCTTCACTAGTAGTATGTCCTTAACAAGTAGCCTGAACTGGTACCCTTGCCTTAACCAGTACCCTCAACAAGTACCCATGCCTTAACTAGTAGCCTGGCCTTAACTAGTGCCCTGCCCATAACTAGTAGCCTGAACTAGTACCCTTGCCTTAAGGAGTACCCTTGCCCAAACTACTCCCCTTAATTAGGACCCTTATTGAGTAACCCTAAGTAGTAGACTATGGTACGGTGGGGTAGCATAGGGTAGGGAAGCATACGGTGGAACAGAGAAAATAGAAGGAAATAGAATAGAACAGCACAGGTCAGGGTAGGTTAGCTTAGTGTAGGATATGGTAGAGTAGCATAGGATGGAATAGAGAAAATAGAAAAGGAGACTAGAAAAGAGCAGACTAGATTAGGATAGGGTAGGGTGGGGCAGGGTTTTGTAGAGTACAGTAGTGTAGAATGGAATAGAATGGTGTGGAATGGAGTCAAATGGATTCGAACACAGATGCAGAGAGTAGAAAAGAGTTGAATAGAGCCGAATAACGCTGAATAGGACCAAATATGGCCAAAATGAGCCGAATCGAGTCGAGTCGACCAGATTCGGGATGAATGGAGCCTAGTGGAGCTGAAACGAGCCAAATAGAGACAAACTGAACCCAGCAAAATCGAGCCAAAACACACTTAATTGCATCCTATTGCATCGGATCTCGTCGAATTCCATCAAATCCCACCAAAACGCATCAAATCTCGCGGAATCTCACCGAATCCCGTCGAATTGTCTCAAATCGGGTCGAATGGTGTCAAACTGAATGGAATCGAATTAAATTGAATAGATTAGAGTAGTGTAGGTTAGACTGGGATTCAGTAGGGAAGGGCACAGAAGAATAGAATAGAGTAGAACAGAAGAGAATACCAAGAGTAGAACGGAGTAGAGTTGAGTAGAGTGGAATAGTCAGAGTCGGGTAGTGCAGAATATAGATGAATAGATCCAATTCAAGCCGAATCGATTCGAATGGAGAGGAAAGGAGACAAATCGTGATGAATCGAATCGATTAGAATAGATTAGAGTAGAGTAGGCTAGAACAGAATAGAATAGAGTAGAAAAGAGTAGAATGGTGTGGAAGGGAGTTGAATGGAGCCAAATAGAGACAAATAAAGTAGAAAGGGTTGAGTAGAGCTGAACAGGGCTGAATAAGGTTCACTCGAGCCTAATTATGCTGAATTGAGCAGAATCGAGACGAATTGACCCAATTCAAGCCAAATAGAGCTAAATCGAGCCGATTCAAGCCTAATCACATGGAATCGCGTCGAAATGCGTTGAATCGAATAGATTAGAGTAGAGGAGGGTACGGCAGGAGAGGCTAGACTACAACACAACACAACACAATAGAAAGAAGAGAATAGAATTAAGTAGAGTCGGGTCCAGTAGAATAGAGTCAAATTGAGCTGAAGAGAGCCGAAAAGAGCCAAACAGAGCTGAATACAGCTGAATTGACCAAATTCAAGGTGAATCGAGATGAATCATGTCGAGTCGTTTGAAATGTGTCGAATCGAATCAAATAGATTAGTGTGGGGAAGGTAAGGTTAGGGTAGGGCAGAGAAAAATAGAATAGAGTAGAATAGAACAGAACAGAAAGAATCGAGTCGACTAGACTCAAATAGAGTCGAATACTGCCAAAAAGAGCCGAATAGAGTGGAAAAGAGCCGAATAGAACCGAATCGAGTTTAATGGAGCAGAAAGGAGATGAATCGAGCCGATATGACCCGAATCAGGTCGAATCCCATTCAAGTGTGTCGAATAGCATAGAACAGATTACAGTAGGCTAAGTTAGGGTAGGGTAGGGTAGAATAGAGTGCAGTAGAACAGAACAGAAGAGAACAGAACTGAAAGAATAGGGTCGAGACGAGCAGAGTATAGAAGAGTAGAGTAGACCAGAGTCGAACATTGCCGAATAGAGCCAAATAGAGCCCAAAAGAGCTAAATGGATAGAAACCAAGACGAATCACACTGAATCCCGTTGGAATCGTGCCGTTTCGCGTCGAATCCCGTCGAATTGCATTGAATCTGATCAATTCCAATCCAATCCAATCCAATCAATTAGAATAGACTACAGTAAGGTAGAGTACAATACAATACAGTAGAGAATAGTTTAGGATGGAGTAGAATGGTGTAGCATGGAGTCGAGTGGAGTCGAAAAGAGATAATAGAGTTGAGTAGAGTCTAATAGAGCCGAATCGAGCTGAATAGAGCCTATTCGAGCTGACTAGAGCCGAATGGAGCCGATTAGAGCTGAATCGAACCGATTTGAGCCGATTGGGGATGAATGGAGTGGAAAGGAGCCGATTTGAGCCGAATCGCATGGAGATGCGTGGAATCGAATCCAGTAGAATAGATTAGATTAGGGTAGGATGGAATAGAGTAGACTTGAACACAGTAGAAGAGAATGGAAAGGATACAATAGAATAGAGTAGAAAAGGGTAGAGCAGAGCAGAATAGTGTAGAGTAGAAGAGAGTAGAACAGAGTCGAATCAAGCTGAATGGAGACGAAACGAGACAAATCGCGTCGAATGGCGTCGAATCCCATCGAATCAATTACAGTAGGGTATAGTAGAATAGCATAGAATGGAGTAGAATGGTGTGCAATGGAATCGAGTAGAGTAGAAAAGAGCTGAAGAGAGCCGAATAGGGCCAAAGAGGGCCAAATCGAGCTGAATTGAGCGAAATCGAGCCGAATCCAGTGAATCGAGCCTAATGGAGCCAAATCGAGCCTAATCAAGCTGAATCGACACTATTCGAGACAAATGGAGCCGAATGGACATGAATCACACCGATTCGGCCCCTAGTCACGTCAAAATTTCTCGAATTCAATTGAATAGACTAGAGTAGGGGAGGTTCGGGTAGGCTAGAGTAGGGTAGAATAGAGTAGAATAGAATAAAACAGAACAGAACACAACAAAATAGAACAGAACAACACAGAACGACTACAGAAAAGAGTAAGCTAGAGTGGAGTAGAGGGGAATAGAGTAGAGTAGAATAGATTTGAACAGAGCCAAATTGAGCTGAATCGCGTTGAAATGGGTTGAATCAAATCCAATCAAGTGGATTACAATACCTTAGAGTTGGGTAGCACAGGGTAGGGTAGAATAGAGTAGAATAGTACAGAACAGAGTAGAAACAATACAATAGAGTAGAGAAGAGTAGAATAGAGCTGAATAGAGCCAAATGCAGACAAAATGAGAGGAATCGTGTAGAAGCAAGTAGAGTAAATTAGAGTGGTGTTGGGTAGGGTAGAGCAGAATAAAGTAGAATAGTGTGGAATGAATAGAATGGAGTAGAATGGAGTCAAGTAGAAACGAATAGAGTAGAAAAGAGTCGAATAGAGCAGAATAGGGCCGAAGAAGGCCAAATCGAGCAGATTCGAAGCGATTGAAGCCAAAACAAGCTGAATGGAGCCTAACTGAGCCGAATAGAGCCAAATCGAGCCGAATCGAGCCGATTCAAGCTTCATCGCCTCGAATCGCGTTCAACGCGTCAAATCCAATCCAGACGTATAGATTAGAGAAGGGGAGGGGAGGGGAGGGGAGAATAGAACAGAGTAGAGTGGAATAGAAGAGATTAGAACAGAATAGAAGGAATAGAATCGAGTAGAATCGAGTGGAAAAGAGTAGAGTCGAATACAGTCGAATAGAGCCGAATAAGCTGAATAGAGACGAATGGAGCTGAATACAGCCGAAAAGAGCTGTATACTGCCGAATCACACCTAATCGAGCGGAATCAAGCAGAATCGCACTGACTGTCACCGAACAGCGTCGAATCGAATCAGGTCGAATCGAGTCGAGTCACATCGTTTTGAATCAAACAAGGTCAAATCGCTTCATATCGTGTCGAATCCCATCGAATCACGTCGAATAACTTCGAATTGAGTCAAACCTCAGAGACTCCTACTGAATCACGTCGAGTCGCATGGAATCTCATCAAATCCCTTCAGATCTTGCCGAACCCAGTCAGGTCCTATCAAATCGCTTTGCACGGAATCGAATTGAATCCAACAGATTAAAGTAGGGTAGGTTCGGGTGGGGTGCCGTTGGGTCGGGTAGGGTAGAATAGAATAGAGTACCACAGAACAGGAGAGAATAGAACAGAACAGAAAGAATACAACAGAATAGAATAGAGTCAAAGAGAGAGAACATAGCCGAATTGAGCCGAGTGGAGACAAAACGAGACGAATCACGTCCGGTTGCTTCGAATCGCGTCAAATCAAATCGAATCGATTAGAAGAGATTAGGGTAGGGAAGGGTAGAATAGAAGAGAGGAAAATAGTGAGGAATGGAGTTGAACGGAGTCCAATAGAGACGGATAGATATGAATAGAGTACAAAAGAGTCTAATAGAGCAGAATAGGGCCGAATAGGCCCAACTAAGGCCTAATTGAGCAGAATCCAGCAGAATCGATGGAATTCGAGCCTAATCGAGCCGAATGGAGTGAAATGGAGCCAAGTCGAGCCGAACAGAGCCGATTCGAACTGAATCGAGCTGATTCAAGCCTAATCGCGTCAAATCGCGTGGAAATACGTCACATCGAATCTAATCAAATAGATTAGGGAAGGGGAGGGGAGGGGCGGGTGGGTAGAATAGAACAGAATAGTACAGAATAGAATATAGTACAGTAGGGTAGAGTAGAGAGAGTAAAGCAGACAAAAGTAGAGCAGAGTAGAATTGAGTCAAATAGAGTCAAAGAGTGCAGGATATAGCTGAATAGAGCCAATTCTGGCCGAATCGAGTCAAATGGAAACAAAACGAGATGAATCACACCGAATTGCTTCGAATCACATGCAATCGAATAGATTAGAGTATCGTAGGGTAGAGTAGAACAGAATAGCGTAGAATGGAGAAGAGTGGAGTCAAATGGAGTCGAACAGAGACAAATAGAGTAGAAAAGAGTCGAATCGAGCCAAATAGGGCCGAATAAGGCTGAACCGAGTGGAAACGAGGTGAATTGAAGCGATTGGAGCCAAATCGAGCTGAATCGCGCTGATGTTGCAGAATCGAGCCAACTCAAGAGTGATGGTGTCCGGTCGCATCGAAATGCTTTGAATCGAATCAAATGGAATCAATTAGAATAGGTTAGGGTAGGGTAGTTTATGATAGGAAGACTAGGGTAGATGCAAGTAGACTACATTAGAGTAGACAAGAGAAGGCTAGAGTAGAAGCCTAGACTAGTAAGCTGGACTAGTCAGCTAGACTAGTGGCATAGAGCAGTAGCCAAGACAACTCGTCTTGAATAGTACCCTAAGTCAGTAATCTGAACGAGTACCCTTGCCTGAACACGTAGCCTAATCTAGTACCCTTGCCTTAACTAGTAGTCCTAACAAGTACCCTTGCCTTAACCAGTAGTCTTCACTAGTACCCTTGCCTTCACTAGTAGTATGTCCTTAACAAGTAGCCTGAACTGGTACCCTTGCCTTAACCAGTACCCTCAACAAGTACCCATGCCTTAACTAGTAGCCTGGCCTTAACTAGTGCCCTGCCCATAACTAGTAGCCTGAACTAGTACCCTTGCCTTAAGGAGTACCCTTGCCCAAACTACTCCCCTTAATTAGGACCCTTATTGAGTAACCCTAAGTAGTAGACTATGGTACGGTGGGGTAGCATAGGGTAGGGAAGCATACGGTGGAACAGAGAAAATAGAAGGAAATAGAATAGAACAGCACAGGTCAGGGTAGGTTAGCTTAGTGTAGGATATGGTAGAGTAGCATAGGATGGAATAGAGAAAATAGAAAAGGAGACTAGAAAAGAGCAGACTAGATTAGGATAGGGTAGGGTGGGGCAGGGTTTTGTAGAGTACAGTAGTGTAGAATGGAATAGAATGGTGTGGAATGGAGTCAAATGGATTCGAACACAGATGCAGAGAGTAGAAAAGAGTTGAATAGAGCCGAATAACGCTGAATAGGACCAAATATGGCCAAAATGAGCCGAATCGAGTCGAGTCGACCAGATTCGGGATGAATGGAGCCTAGTGGAGCTGAAACGAGCCAAATAGAGACAAACTGAACCCAGCAAAATCGAGCCAAAACACACTTAATTGCATCCTATTGCATCGGATCTCGTCGAATTCCATCAAATCCCACCAAAACGCATCAAATCTCGCGGAATCTCACCGAATCCCGTCGAATTGTCTCAAATCGGGTCGAATGGTGTCAAACTGAATGGAATCGAATTAAATTGAATAGATTAGAGTAGTGTAGGTTAGACTGGGATTCAGTAGGGAAGGGCACAGAAGAATAGAATAGAGTAGAACAGAAGAGAATACCAAGAGTAGAACGGAGTAGAGTTGAGTAGAGTGGAATAGTCAGAGTCGGGTAGTGCAGAATATAGATGAATAGATCCAATTCAAGCCGAATCGATTCGAATGGAGAGGAAAGGAGACAAATCGTGATGAATCGAATCGATTAGAATAGATTAGAGTAGAGTAGGCTAGAACAGAATAGAATAGAGTAGAAAAGAGTAGAATGGTGTGGAAGGGAGTTGAATGGAGCCAAATAGAGACAAATAAAGTAGAAAGGGTTGAGTAGAGCTGAACAGGGCTGAATAAGGTTCACTCGAGCCTAATTATGCTGAATTGAGCAGAATCGAGACGAATTGACCCAATTCAAGCCAAATAGAGCTAAATCGAGCCGATTCAAGCCTAATCACATGGAATCGCGTCGAAATGCGTTGAATCGAATAGATTAGAGTAGAGGAGGGTACGGCAGGAGAGGCTAGACTACAACACAACACAACACAATAGAAAGAAGAGAATAGAATTAAGTAGAGTCGGGTCCAGTAGAATAGAGTCAAATTGAGCTGAAGAGAGCCGAAAAGAGCCAAACAGAGCTGAATACAGCTGAATTGACCAAATTCAAGGTGAATCGAGATGAATCATGTCGAGTCGTTTGAAATGTGTCGAATCGAATCAAATAGATTAGTGTGGGGAAGGTAAGGTTAGGGTAGGGCAGAGAAAAATAGAATAGAGTAGAATAGAACAGAACAGAAAGAATCGAGTCGACTAGACTCAAATAGAGTCGAATACTGCCAAAAAGAGCCGAATAGAGTGGAAAAGAGCCGAATAGAACCGAATCGAGTTTAATGGAGCAGAAAGGAGATGAATCGAGCCGATATGACCCGAATCAGGTCGAATCCCATTCAAGTGTGTCGAATAGCATAGAACAGATTACAGTAGGCTAAGTTAGGGTAGGGTAGGGTAGAATAGAGTGCAGTAGAACAGAACAGAAGAGAACAGAACTGAAAGAATAGGGTCGAGACGAGCAGAGTATAGAAGAGTAGAGTAGACCAGAGTCGAACATTGCCGAATAGAGCCAAATAGAGCCCAAAAGAGCTAAATGGATAGAAACCAAGACGAATCACACTGAATCCCGTTGGAATCGTGCCGTTTCGCGTCGAATCCCGTCGAATTGCATTGAATCTGATCAATTCCAATCCAATCCAATCCAATCAATTAGAATAGACTACAGTAAGGTAGAGTACAATACAATACAGTAGAGAATAGTTTAGGATGGAGTAGAATGGTGTAGCATGGAGTCGAGTGGAGTCGAAAAGAGATAATAGAGTTGAGTAGAGTCTAATAGAGCCGAATCGAGCTGAATAGAGCCTATTCGAGCTGACTAGAGCCGAATGGAGCCGATTAGAGCTGAATCGAACCGATTTGAGCCGATTGGGGATGAATGGAGTGGAAAGGAGCCGATTTGAGCCGAATCGCATGGAGATGCGTGGAATCGAATCCAGTAGAATAGATTAGATTAGGGTAGGATGGAATAGAGTAGACTTGAACACAGTAGAAGAGAATGGAAAGGATACAATAGAATAGAGTAGAAAAGGGTAGAGCAGAGCAGAATAGTGTAGAGTAGAAGAGAGTAGAACAGAGTCGAATCAAGCTGAATGGAGACGAAACGAGACAAATCGCGTCGAATGGCGTCGAATCCCATCGAATCAATTACAGTAGGGTATAGTAGAATAGCATAGAATGGAGTAGAATGGTGTGCAATGGAATCGAGTAGAGTAGAAAAGAGCTGAAGAGAGCCGAATAGGGCCAAAGAGGGCCAAATCGAGCTGAATTGAGCGAAATCGAGCCGAATCCAGTGAATCGAGCCTAATGGAGCCAAATCGAGCCTAATCAAGCTGAATCGACACTATTCGAGACAAATGGAGCCGAATGGACATGAATCACACCGATTCGGCCCCTAGTCACGTCAAAATTTCTCGAATTCAATTGAATAGACTAGAGTAGGGGAGGTTCGGGTAGGCTAGAGTAGGGTAGAATAGAGTAGAATAGAATAAAACAGAACAGAACACAACAAAATAGAACAGAACAACACAGAATGACTACAGAAAAGAGTAAGCTAGAGTGGAGTAGAGGGGAATAGAGTAGAGTAGAATAGATTTGAACAGAGCCCAATTGAGCTGAATCGCGTTGAAATGGGTTGAATCAAATCCAATCAAGTGGATTACAATACCTTAGAGTTGGGTAGCACAGGGTAGGGTAGAATAGAGTAGAATAGTACAGAACAGAGTAGAAACAATACAATAGAGTAGAGAAGAGTAGAATAGAGCTGAATAGAGCCAAATGCAGACAAAATGAGAGGAATCGTGTAGAAGCAAGTAGAGTAAATTAGAGTGGTGTTGGGTAGGGTAGAGCAGAATAAAGTAGAATAGTGTGGAATGAATAGAATGGAGTAGAATGGAGTCAAGTAGAAACGAATAGAGTAGAAAAGAGTCGAATAGAGCAGAATAGGGCCGAAGAAGGCCAAATCGAGCAGATTCGAAGCGATTGAAGCCAAAACAAGCTGAATGGAGCCTAACTGAGCCGAATAGAGCCAAATCGAGCCGAATCGAGCCGATTCAAGCTTCATCGCCTCGAATCGCGTTCAACGCGTCAAATCCAATCCAGACGTATAGATTAGAGAAGGGGAGGGGAGGGGAGGGGAGAATAGAACAGAGTAGAGTGGAATAGAAGAGATTAGAACAGAATAGAAGGAATAGAATCGAGTAGAATCGAGTGGAAAAGAGTAGAGTCGAATACAGTCGAATAGAGCCGAATAAGCTGAATAGAGACGAATGGAGCTGAATACAGCCGAAAAGAGCTGTATACTGCCGAATCACACCTAATCGAGCGGAATCAAGCAGAATCGCACTGACTGTCACCGAACAGCGTCGAATCGAATCAGGTCGAATCGAGTCGAGTCACATCGTTTTGAATCAAACAAGGTCAAATCGCTTCATATCGTGTCGAATCCCATCGAATCACGTCGAATAACTTCGAATTGAGTCAAACCTCAGAGAATCCTACTGAATCACGTCGAGTCGCATGGAATCTCATCAAATCCCTTCAGATCTTGCCGAACCCAGTCAGGTCCTATCAAATCGCTTTGCACGGAATCGAATTGAATCCAACAGATTAAAGTAGGGTAGGTTCGGGTGGGGTGCCGTTGGGTCGGGTAGGGTAGAATAGAATAGAGTACCACAGAACAGGAGAGAATAGAACAGAACAGAAAGAATACAACAGAATAGAATAGAGTCAAAGAGAGAGAACATAGCCGAATTGAGCCGAGTGGAGACAAAACGAGACGAATCACGTCCGGTTGCTTCGAATCGCGTCAAATCAAATCGAATCGATTAGAAGAGATTAGGGTAGGGAAGGGTAGAATAGAAGAGAGGAAAATAGTGAGGAATGGAGTTGAACGGAGTCCAATAGAGACGGATAGATATGAATAGAGTACAAAAGAGTCTAATAGAGCAGAATAGGGCCGAATAGGCCCAACTAAGGCCTAATTGAGCAGAATCCAGCAGAATCGATGGAATTCGAGCCTAATCGAGCCGAATGGAGTGAAATGGAGCCAAGTCGAGCCGAACAGAGCCGATTCGAACTGAATCGAGCTGATTCAAGCCTAATCGCGTCAAATCGCGTGGAAATACGTCACATCGAATCTAATCAAATAGATTAGGGAAGGGTAGGGGAGGGGCGGGTGGGTAGAATAGAACAGAATAGTACAGAATAGAATATAGTACAGTAGGGTAGAGTAGAGAGAGTAAAGCAGACAAAAGTAGAGCAGAGTAGAATTGAGTCAAATAGAGTCAAAGAGTGCAGGATATAGCTGAATAGAGCCAATTCTGGCCGAATCGAGTCAAATGGAAACAAAACGAGATGAATCACACCGAATTGCTTCGAATCACATGCAATCGAATAGATTAGAGTATCGTAGGGTAGAGTAGAACAGAATAGCGTAGAATGGAGAAGAGTGGAGTCAAATGGAGTCGAACAGAGACAAATAGAGTAGAAAAGAGTCGAATCGAGCCAAATAGGGCCGAATAAGGCTGAACCGAGTGGAAACGAGCTGAATTGAAGCGATTGGAGCCAAATCGAGCTGAATCGCGCTGATGTTGCGGAATCGAGCCAACTCAAGAGTGATGGTGTCCGGTCGCATCGAAATGCTTTGAATCGAATCAAATGGAATCAATTAGAATAGGTTAGGGTAGGGTAGTTTATGATAGGAAGACTAGGGTAGATGCAAGTAGACTACATTAGAGTAGACAAGAGAAGGCTAGAGTAGAAGCCTAGACTAGTAAGCTGGACTAGTCAGCTAGACTAGTGGCATAGAGCAGTAGCCAAGACAACTCGTCTTGAATAGTACCCTAAGTCAGTAATCTGAACGAGTACCCTTGCCTGAACACGTAGCCTATTCTAGTACCCTTGCCTTAACTAGTAGTCCTAACAAGTACCCTTGCCTTAACCAGTAGTCTTCACTAGTACCCTTGCCTTCACTAGTAGTATGTCCTTAACAAGTAGCCTGAACTGGTACCCTTGCCTTAACCAGTACCCTCAACAAGTACCCATGCCTTAACTAGTAGCCTGGCCTTAACTAGTGCCCTGCCCATAACTAGTAGCCTGAACTAGTACCCTTGCCTTAAGGAGTACCCTTGCCCAAACTACTCCCCTTAATTAGGACCCTTATTGAGTAACCCTAAGTAGTAGACTATGGTACGGTGGGGTAGCATAGGGTAGGGAAGCATACGGTGGAACAGAGAAAATAGAAGGAAATAGAATAGAACAGCACAGGTCAGGGTAGGTTAGCTTAGTGTAGGATATGGTAGAGTAGCATAGGATGGAATAGAGAAAATAGAAAAGGAGACTAGAAAAGAGCAGACTAGATTAGGATAGGGTAGGGTGGGGGAGGGTTTTGTAGAGTACAGTAGTGTAGAATGGAATAGAATGGTGTGGAATGGAGTCAAATGGATTCGAACACAGATGCAGAGAGTAGAAAAGAGTTGAATAGAGCCGAATAACGCTGAATAGGACCACATATGGCCAAAATGAGCCGAATCGAGTCGAGTCGACCAGATTCGGGATGAATGGAGCCTAGTGGAGCTGAAACGAGCCAAATAGAGACAAACTGAACCCAGCAAAATCGAGCCAAAACACACTTAATTGCATCCTATTGCATCGGATCTCGTCGAATTCCATCAAATCCCACCAAAACGCATCAAATCTCGCGGAATCTCACCGAATCCCGTCGAATTGTCTCAAATCGGGTCGAATGGTGTCAAACTGAATGGAATCGAATTAAATTGAATAGATTAGAGTAGTGTAGGTTAGACTGGGATTCAGTAGGGAAGGGCACAGAAGAATAGAATAGAGTAGAACAGAAGAGAATACCAAGAGTAGAACGGAGTAGAGTTGAGTAGAGTGGAATAGTCAGAGTCGGGTAGTGCAGAATATAGATGAATAGATCCAATTCAAGCCCAATCGATTCGAATGGAGAGGAAAGGAGACAAATCGTGATGAATCGAATCGATTAGAATAGATTAGAGTAGAGTAGGCTAGAACAGAATAGAATAGAGTAGAATGGTGTGGAAGGGAGTTGAATGGAGCCAAATAGAGACAAATAAAGTAGAAAGGGTTGAGTAGAGCTGAACAGGGCTGAATAAGGTTCACTCGAGCCTAATTATGCTGAATTGAGCAGAATCGAGACGAATTGACCCAATTCAAGCCAAATAGAGCTAAATCGAGCCGATTCAAGCCTAATCACATGGAATCGCGTCGAAATGCGTTGAATCGAATAGATTAGAGTAGAGGAGGGTACGGCAGGAGAGGCTAGACTACAACACAACACAACACAATAGAAAGAAGAGAATAGAATTAAGTAGAGTCGGGTCCAGTAGAATAGAGTCAAATTGAGCTGAAGAGAGCCGAAAAGAGCCAAACAGAGCTGAATACAGCTGAATTGACCAAATTCAAGGTGAATCGAGATGAATCATGTCGAGTCGTTTGAAATGTGTCGAATCGAATCAAATAGATTAGTGTGGGGAAGGTAAGGTTAGGGTAGGGCAGAGAAAAATAGAATAGAGTAGAATAGAACAGAACAGAAAGAATCGAGTCGACTAGACTCAAATAGAGTCGAATACTGCCAAAAAGAGCCGAATAGAGTGGAAAAGAGCCGAATAGAACCGAATCGAGTTTAATGGAGCAGAAAGGAGATGAATCGAGCCGATATGACCCGAATCAGCTCGAATCCCATTCAAGTGTGTCGAATAGCATAGAACAGATTACAGTAGGCTAAGTTAGGGTAGGGTAGGGTAGAATAGAGTGCAGTAGAACAGAAGAGAACAGAACTGAAAGAATAGGGTCGAGAAGAGCAGAGTATAGAAGAGTAGAGTAGACCAGAGTCGAACATTGCCGAATAGAGCCAAATAGAGCCCAAAAGAGCTAAATGGATAGAAACCAAGACGAATCACACTGAATCCCGTTGGAATCGTGCCGTTTCGCGTCGAATCCCGTCGAATTGCATTGAATCTGATCAATTCCAATCCAATCCAATCCAATCAATTAGAATAGACTACAGTAAGGTAGAGTACAATACAATACAGTAGAGAATAGTTTAGGATGGAGTAGAATGGTGTAGCATGGAGTCGAGTGGAGTCGAAAAGAGATAATAGAGTTGAGTAGAGTCTAATAGAGCCGAATCGAGCTGAATAGAGCCTATTCGAGCTGACTAGAGCCGAATGGAGCCGATTAGAGCTGAATCGAACCGATTTGAGCCGATTGGGGATGAATGGAGTGGAAAGGAGCCGATTTGAGCCGAATCGCATGGAGATGCGTGGAATCGAATCCAGTAGAATAGATTAGATTAGGGTAGGATGGAATAGAGTAGACTAGAACACAGTAGAAGAGAATGGAAAGGATACAATAGAATAGAGTAGAAAAGGGTAGAGCAGAGCAGAATAGTGTAGAGTAGAAGAGAGTAGAACAGAGTCGAATCAAGCTGAATGGAGACGAAACGAGACAAATCGCGTCGAATGGCGTCGAATCCCATCGAATCAATTACAGTAGGGTATAGTAGAATAGCATAGAATGGAGTAGAATGGTGTGCAATGGAATCGAGTAGAGTAGAAAAGAGCTGAAGAGAGCCGAAGAGGGCCAAAGAGGGCCAAATCGAGCTGAATTGAGCGAAATCGAGCCGAATCCAGTGAATCGAGCCTAATGGAGCCAAATCGAGCCTAATCAAGCTGAATCGACACTATTCGAGACAAATGGAGCCGAATGGACATGAATCACACCGATTCGGCCCCTAGTCACGTCAAAATTTCTCGAATTCAATTGAATAGACTAGAGTAGGGGAGGTTCGGGTAGGCTAGAGTAGGGTAGAATAGAGTAGAATAGAATAAAACAGAACAGAACACAACAAAATAGAACAGAACAACACAGAACGACTACAGAAAAGAGTAAGCTAGAGTGGAGTAGAGGGGAATAGAGTAGAGTAGAATAGATTTGAACAGAGCCAAATTGAGCTGAATCGCGTTGAAATGGGTTGAATCAAATCCAATCAAGTGGATTACAATACCTTAGAGTTGGGTAGCACAGGGTAGGGTAGAATAGAGTAGAATAGTACAGAACAGAGTAGAAACAATACAATAGAGTAGAGAAGAGTAGAATAGAGCTGAATAGAGCCAAATGCAGACAAAATGAGAGGAATCGTGTAGAAGCAAGTAGAGTAAATTAGAGTGGTGTTGGGTAGGGTAGAGCAGAATAAAGTAGAATAGTGTGGAATGAATAGAATGGAGTAGAATGGAGTCAAGTAGAAACGAATAGAGTAGAAAAGAGTCGAATAGAGCAGAATAGGGCCGAAGAAGGCCAAATCGAGCAGATTCGAAGCGATTGAAGCCAAAACAAGCTGAATGGAGCCTAACTGAGCCGAATAGAGCCAAATCGAGCCGAATCGAGCCGATTCAAGCTTCATCGCCTCGAATCGCGTTCAACGCGTCAAATCCAATCCAGACGTATAGATTAGAGAAGGGGAGGGGAGGGGAGGGGAGAATAGAACAGAGTAGAGTGGAATAGAAGAGATTAGAACAGAATAGAAGGAATAGAATCGAGTAGAATCGAGTGGAAAAGAGTAGAGTCGAATACAGTCGAATAGAGCCGAATAAGCTGAATAGAGACGAATGGAGCTGAATACAGCCGAAAAGAGCTGTATACTGCCGAATCACACCTAATCGAGCGGAATCAAGCAGAATCGCACTGACTGTCACCGAACAGCGTCGAATCGAATCAGGTCGAATCGAGTCGAGTCACATCGTTTTGAATCAAACAAGGTCAAATCGCTTCATATCGTGTCGAATCCCATCGAATCACGTCGAATAACTTCGAATTGCGTCAAACCTCAGAGAATCCTACTGAATCACGTCGAGTCACATGGAATCTCATCAAATCCCTTCAGATCTTGCCGAACCCAGTCAGGTCCTATCAAATCGCTTTGCACGGAATCGAATTGAATCCAACAGATTAAAGTAGGGTAGGTTCGGGTGGGGTGCCGTTGGGTCGGGTAGGGTAGAATAGAATAGAGTACCACAGAACAGGAGAGAATAGAACAGAACAGAAAGAATACAACAGAATAGAATAGAGTCAAAGAGAGAGAACATAGCCGAATTGAGCCGAGTGGAGACAAAACGAGACGAATCACGTCCGGTTGCTTCGAATCGCGTCAAATCAAATCGAATCGATTAGAAGAGATTAGGGTAGGGAAGGGTAGAATAGAAGAGAGGAAAATAGTGAGGAATGGAGTTGAACGGAGTCCAATAGAGACGGATAGATATGAATAGAGTACAAAAGAGTCTAATAGAGCAGAATAGGGCCGAATAGGCCCAACTAAGGCCTAATTGAGCAGAATCCAGCAGAATCGATGGAATTCGAGCCTAATCGAGCCGAATGGAGTGAAATGGAGCCAAGTCGAGCCGAACAGAGCCGATTCGAACTGAATCGAGCTGATTCAAGCCTAATCGCGTCAAATCGCGTGGAAATACGTCACATCGAATCTAATCAAATAGATTAGGGAAGGGGAGGGGAGGGGCGGGTGGGTAGAATAGAACAGAATAGTACAGAATAGAATATAGTACAGTAGGGTAGAGTAGAGAGAGTAAAGCAGACAAAAGTAGAGCAGAGTAGAATTGAGTCAAATAGAGTCAAAGAGTGCAGGATATAGCTGAATAGAGCCAATTCTGGCCGAATCGAGTCAAATGGAAACAAAACGAGATGAATCACACCGAATTGCTTCGAATCACATGCAATCGAATAGATTAGAGTATCGTAGGGTAGAGTAGAACAGAATAGCGTAGAATGGAGAAGAGTGGAGTCAAATGGAGTCGAACAGAGACAAATAGAGTAGAAAAGAGTCGAATCGAGCCAAATAGGGCCGAATAAGGCTGAACCGAGTGGAAACGAGCTGAATTGAAGCGATTGGAGCCAAATCGAGCTGAATCGCGCTGATGTTGCAGAATCGAGCCAACTCAAGAGTGATGGTGTCCGGTCGCATCGAAATGCTTTGAATCGAATCAAATGGAATCAATTAGAATAGGTTAGGGTAGGGTAGTTTATGATAGGAAGACTAGGGTAGATGCAAGTAGACTACATTAGAGTAGACAAGAGAAGGCTAGAGTAGAAGCCTAGACTAGTAAGCTGGACTAGTCAGCTAGACTAGTGGCATAGAGCAGTAGCCAAGACAACTCGTCTTGAATAGTACCCTAAGTCAGTAATCTGAACGAGTACCCTTGCCTGAACACGTAGCCTAATCTAGTACCCTTGCCTTAACTAGTAGTCCTAACAAGTACCCTTGCCTTAACCAGTAGTCTTCACTAGTACCCTTGCCTTCACTAGTAGTATGTCCTTAACAAGTAGCCTGAACTGGTACCCTTGCCTTAACCAGTACCCTCAACAAGTACCCATGCCTTAACTAGTAGCCTGGCCTTAACTAGTGCCCTGCCCATAACTAGTAGCCTGAACTAGTACCCTTGCCTTAAGGAGTACCCTTGCCCAAACTACTCCCCTTAATTAGGACCCTTATTGAGTAACCCTAAGTAGTAGACTATGGTACGGTGGGGTAGCATAGGGTAGGGAAGCATACGGTGGAACAGAGAAAATAGAAGGAAATAGAATAGAACAGCACAGGTCAGGGTAGGTTAGCTTAGTGTAGGATATGGTAGAGTAGCATAGGATGGAATAGAGAAAATAGAAAAGGAGACTAGAAAAGAGCAGACTAGATTAGGATAGGGTAGGGTGGGGGAGGGTTTTGTAGAGTACAGTAGTGTAGAATGGAATAGAATGGTGTGGAATGGAGTCAAATGGATTCGAACACAGATGCAGAGAGTAGAAAAGAGTTGAATAGAGCCGAATAACGCTGAATAGGACCACATATGGCCAAAATGAGCCGAATCGAGTCGAGTCGACCAGATTCGGGATGAATGGAGCCTAGTGGAGCTGAAACGAGCCAAATAGAGACAAACTGAACCCAGCAAAATCGAGCCAAAACACACTTAATTGCATCCTATTGCATCGGATCTCGTCGAATTCCATCAAATCCCACCAAAACGCATCAAATCTCGCGGAATCTCACCGAATCCCGTCGAATTGTCTCAAATCGGGTCGAATGGTGTCAAACTGAATGGAATCGAATTAAATTGAATAGATTAGAGTAGTGTAGGTTAGACTGGGATTCAGTAGGGAAGGGCACAGAAGAATAGAATAGAGTAGAACAGAAGAGAATACCAAGAGTAGAACGGAGTAGAGTTGAGTAGAGTGGAATAGTCAGAGTCGGGTAGTGCAGAATATAGATGAATAGATCCAATTCAAGCCCAATCGATTCGAATGGAGAGGAAAGGAGACAAATCGTGATGAATCGAATCGATTAGAATAGATTAGAGTAGAGTAGGCTAGAACAGAATAGAATAGAGTAGAATGGTGTGGAAGGGAGTTGAATGGAGCCAAATAGAGACAAATAAAGTAGAAAGGGTTGAGTAGAGCTGAACAGGGCTGAATAAGGTTCACTCGAGCCTAATTATGCTGAATTGAGCAGAATCGAGACGAATTGACCCAATTCAAGCCAAATAGAGCTAAATCGAGCCGATTCAAGCCTAATCACATGGAATCGCGTCGAAATGCGTTGAATCGAATAGATTAGAGTAGAGGAGGGTACGGCAGGAGAGGCTAGACTACAACACAACAGAACACAATAGAAAGAAGAGAATAGAATTAAGTAGAGTCGGGTCCAGTAGAATAGAGTCAAATTGAGCTGAAGAGAGCCGAAAAGAGCCAAACAGAGCTGAATACAGCTGAATTGACCAAATTCAAGGTGAATCGAGATGAATCATGTCGAGTCGTTTGAAATGTGTCGAATCGAATCAAATAGATTAGTGTGGGGAAGGTAGGGTTAGGGTAGGGCATAGAAAAATAGAATAGAGTAGAATAGAACAGAACAGAAAGAATCGAGTCGACTAGACTCAAATAGAGTCGAATACTGCCAAAAAGAGCCGAATAGAGTGGAAAAGAGCCGAATAGAACCGAATCGAGTTTAATGGAGCAGAAAGGAGATGAATCGAGCCGATATGACCCGAATCAGGTCGAATCCCATTCAAGTGTGTCGAATAGCATAGAACAGATTACAGTAGGCTAAGTTAGGGTAGGGTAGGGTAGAATAGAGTGCAGTAGAACAGAAGAGAACAGAACTGAAAGAATAGGGTCGAGACGAGCAGAGTATAGAAGAGTAGAGTAGACCAGAGTCGAACATTGCCGAATAGAGCCAAATAGAGCCCAAAAGAGCTAAATGGATAGAAACCAAGACGAATCACACTGAATCCCGTAGGAATCGTGCCGTTTCGCGTCGAATCCCGTCGAATTGCATTGAATCTGATCAATTCCAATCCAATCCAATCCAATCAATTAGAATAGACTACAGTAAGGTAGAGTACAATACAATACAGTAGAGAATAGTTTAGGATGGAGTAGAATGGTGTAGCATGGAGTCGAGTGGAGTCGAAAAGAGATAATAGAGTTGAGTAGAGTCTAATAGAGCCGAATCGAGCTGAATAGAGCCTATTCGAGCTGACTAGAGCCGAATGGAGCCGATTAGAGCTGAATCGAACCGATTTGAGCCGATTGGGGATGAATGGAGTGGAAAGGAGCCGATTTGAGCCGAATCGCATGGAGATGCGTGGAATCGAATCCAGTAGAATAGATTAGATTAGGGTAGGATGGAATAGAGTAGACTAGAACACAGTAGAAGAGAATGGAAAGGATACAATAGAATAGAGTAGAAAAGGGTAGAGCAGAGCAGAATAGTGTAGAGAAGAAGAGAGTAGAACAGAGTCGAATCAAGCTGAATGGGGACGAAACGAGACAAATCGCGTCGAATGGCGTCGAATCCCATCGAATCAATTACAGTAGGGTATAGTAGAATAGCATAGAATGGAGTAGAATGGTGTGCAATGGAATCGAGTAGAGTAGAAAAGAGCTGAAGAGAGCCGAAGAGGGCCAAAGAGGGCCAAATCGAGCTGAATTGAGCGAAATCGAGCCGAATCCAGTGAATCGAGCCTAATGGAGCCAAATCGAGCCTAATCAAGCTGAATCGACACTATTCGAGACAAATGGAGCCGAATGGACATGAATCACACCGATTCGGCCCCTAGTCACGTCAAAATTTCTCGAATTCAATTGAATAGACTAGAGTAGGGGAGGTTCGGGTAGGCTAGAGTAGGGTAGAATAGAGTAGAATAGAATAAAACAGAACAGAACACAACAAAATAGAACAGAACAACACAGAACGACTACAGAAAAGAGTAAGCTAGAGTGGAGTAGAGGGGAATAGAGTAGAGTAGAATAGATTTGAACAGAGCCAAATTGAGCTGAATCGCGTTGAAATGGGTTGAATCAAATCCAATCAAGTGGATTACAATACCTTAGAGTTGGGTAGCACAGGGTAGGGTAGAATAGAGTAGAATAGTACAGAACAGAGTAGAAACAATACAATAGAGTAGAGAAGAGTAGAATAGAGCTGAATAGAGCCAAATGCAGACAAAATGAGAGGAATCGTGTAGAAGCAAGTAGAGTAAATTAGAGTGGTGTTGGGTAGGGTAGAGCAGAATAAAGTAGAATAGTGTGGAATGAATAGAATGGAGTAGAATGGAGTCAAGTAGAAACGAATAGAGTAGAAAAGAGTCGAATAGAGCAGAATAGGGCCGAAGAAGGCCAAATCGAGCAGATTCGAAGCGATTGAAGCCAAAACAAGCTGAATGGAGCCTAACTGAGCCGAATAGAGCCAAATCGAGCCGAATCGAGCCGATTCAAGCTTCATCGCCTCGAATCGCGTTCAACGCGTCAAATCCAATCCAGACGTATAGATTAGAGAAGGGGAGGGGAGGGGAGGGGAGAATAGAACAGAGTAGAGTGGAATAGAAGAGATTAGAACAGAATAGAAGGAATAGAATCGAGTAGAATCGAGTGGAAAAGAGTAGAGTCGAATACAGTCGAATAGAGCCGAATAAGCTGAATAGAGACGAATGGAGCTGAATACAGCCGAAAAGAGCTGTATACTGCCGAATCACACCTAATCGAGCGGAATCAAGCAGAATCGCACTGACTGTCACCGAACAGCGTCGAATCGAATCAGGTCGAATCGAGTCGAGTCACATCGTTTTGAATCAAACAAGGTCAAATCGCTTCATATCGTGTCGAATCCCATCGAATCACGTCGAATAACTTCGAATTGCGTCAAACCTCAGAGAATCCTACTGAATCACGTCGAGTCGCATGGAATCTCATCAAATCCCTTCAGATCTTGCCGAACCCAGTCAGGTCCTATCAAATCGCTTTGCACGGAATCGAATTGAATCCAACAGATTAAAGTAGGGTAGGTTCGGGTGGGGTGCCGTTGGGTCGGGTAGGGTAGAATAGAATAGAGTACCACAGAACAGGAGAGAATAGAACAGAACAGAAAGAATACAACAGAATAGAATAGAGTCAAAGAGAGAGAACATAGCCGAATTGAGCCGAGTGGAGACAAAACGAGACGAATCACGTCCGGTTGCTTCGAATCGCGTCAAATCAAATCGAATCGATTAGAAGAGATTAGGGTAGGGAAGGGTAGAATAGAAGAGAGGAAAATAGTGAGGAATGGAGTTGAACGGAGTCCAATAGAGACGGATAGATATGAATAGAGTACAAAAGAGTCTAATAGAGCAGAATAGGGCCGAATAGGCCCAACTAAGGCCTAATTGAGCAGAATCCAGCAGAATCGATGGAATTCGAGCCTAATCGAGCCGAATGGAGTGAAATGGAGCCAAGTCGAGCCGAACAGAGCCGATTCGAACTGAATCGAGCTGATTCAAGCCTAATCGCGTCAAATCGCGTGGAAATACGTCACATCGAATCTAATCAAATAGATTAGGGAAGGGGAGGGGAGGGGCGGGTGGGTAGAATAGAACAGAATAGTACAGAATAGAATATAGTACAGTAGGGTAGAGTAGAGAGAGTAAAGCAGACAAAAGTAGAGCAGAGTAGAATTGAGTCAAATAGAGTCAAAGAGTGCAGGATATAGCTGAATAGAGCCAATTCTGGCCGAATCGAGTCAAATGGAAACAAAACGAGATGAATCACACCGAATTGCTTCGAATCACATGCAATCGAATAGATTAGAGTATCGTAGGGTAGAGTAGAACAGAATAGCGTAGAATGGAGAAGAGTGGAGTCAAATGGAGTCGAACAGAGACAAATAGAGTAGAAAAGAGTCGAATCGAGCCAAATAGGGCCGAATAAGGCTGAACCGAGTGGAAACGAGCTGAATTGAAGCGATTGGAGCCAAATCGAGCTGAATCGCGCTGATGTTGCAGAATCGAGCCAACTCAAGAGTGATGGTGTCCGGTCGCATCGAAATGCTTTGAATCGAATCAAATGGAATCAATTAGAATAGGTTAGGGTAGGGTAGTTTATGATAGGAAGACTAGGGTAGATGCAAGTAGACTACATTAGAGTAGACAAGAGAAGGCTAGAGTAGAAGCCTAGACTAGTAAGCTGGACTAGTCAGCTAGACTAGTGGCATAGAGCAGTAGCCAAGACAACTCGTCTTGAATAGTACCCTAAGTCAGTAATCTGAACGAGTACCCTTGCCTGAACACGTAGCCTAATCTAGTACCCTTGCCTTAACTAGTAGTCCTAACAAGTACCCTTGCCTTAACCAGTAGTCTTCACTAGTACCCTTGCCTTCACTAGTAGTATGTCCTTAACAAGTAGCCTGAACTGGTACCCTTGCCTTAACCAGTACCCTCAACAAGTACCCATGCCTTAACTAGTAGCCTGGCCTTAACTAGTGCCCTGCCCATAACTAGTAGCCTGAACTAGTACCCTTGCCTTAAGGAGTACCCTTGCCCAAACTACTCCCCTTAATTAGGACCCTTATTGAGTAACCCTAAGTAGTAGACTATGGTACGGTGGGGTAGCATAGGGTAGGGAAGCATACGGTGGAACAGAGAAAATAGAAGGAAATAGAATAGAACAGCATAGGTCAGGGTAGGTTAGCTTAGTGTAGGATATGGTAGAGTAGCATAGGATGGAATAGAGAAAATAGAAAAGGAGACTAGAAAAGAGCAGACTAGATTAGGATAGGGTAGGGTGGGGGAGGGTTTTGTAGAGTACAGTAGTGTAGAATGGAATAGAATGGTGTGGAATGGAGTCAAATGGATTCGAACACAGATGCAGAGAGTAGAAAAGAGTTGAATAGAGCCGAATAACGCTGAATAGGACCACATATGGCCAAAATGAGCCGAATCGAGTCGAGTCGACCAGATTCGGGATGAATGGAGCCTAGTGGAGCTGAAACGAGCCAAATAGAGACAAACTGAACCCAGCAAAATCGAGCCAAAACACACTTAATTGCATCCTATTGCATCGGATCTCGTCGAATTCCATCAAATCCCACCAAAACGCATCAAATCTCGCGGAATCTCACCGAATCCCGTCGAATTGTCTCAAATCGGGTCGAATGGTGTCAAACTGAATGGAATCGAATTAAATTGAATAGATTAGAGTAGTGTAGGTTAGACTGGGATTCAGTAGGGAAGGGCACAGAAGAATAGAATAGAGTAGAACAGAAGAGAATACCAAGAGTAGAACGGAGTAGAGTTGAGTAGAGTGGAATAGTCAGAGTCGGGTAGTGCAGAATATAGATGAATAGATCCAATTCAAGCCGAATCGATTCGAATGGAGAGGAAAGGAGACAAATCGTGATGAATCGAATCGATTAGAATAGATTAGAGTAGAGTAGGCTAGAACAGAATAGAATAGAGTAGAATGGTGTGGAAGGGAGTTGAATGGAGCCAAATAGAGACAAATAAAGTAGAAAGGGTTGAGTAGAGCTGAACAGGGCTGAATAAGGTTCACTCGAGCCTAATTATGCTGAATTGAGCAGAATCGAGACGAATTGACCCAATTCAAGCCAAATAGAGCTAAATCGAGCCGATTCAAGCCTAATCACATGGAATCGCGTCGAAATGCGTTGAATCGAATAGATTAGAGTAGAGGAGGGTACGGCAGGAGAGGCTAGACTACAACACAACAGAACACAATAGAAAGAAGAGAATAGAATTAAGTAGAGTCGGGTCCAGTAGAATAGAGTCAAATTGAGCTGAAGAGAGCCGAAAAGAGCCAAACAGAGCTGAATACAGCTGAATTGACCAAATTCAAGGTGAATCGAGATGAATCATGTCGAGTCGTTTGAAATGTGTCGAATCGAATCAAATAGATTAGTGTGGGGAAGGTAGGGTTAGGGTAGGGCATAGAAAAATAGAATAGAGTAGAATAGAACAGAAGAGAAAGAATCGAGTCGACTAGATTCAAATAGAGTCGAATACTGCCAAAAAGAGCCGAATAGAGTGGAAAAGAGCCGAATAGAACCGAATCGAGTTTAATGGAGCAGAAAGGAGATGAATCGAGCCCATATGACCCGAATCAGGTCGAATCCCATTCAAGTGTGTCGAATAGCATAGAACAGATTACAGTAGGCTAAGTTAGGGTAGGGTAGGGTAGAATAGAGTGCAGTAGAACAGAACAGAACAGAACTGAAAGAATAGGGTCGAGACGAGCAGAGTATAGAAGAGTAGAGTAGACCAGAGTCGAACATTGCCAAATAGAGCCAAATAGAGCCCAAAAGAGCTAAATGGATAGAAACCAAGACGAATCACACTGAATCCCGTTGGAATCGTGCCGTTTCGCGTCGAATCCCGTCGAATTGCATTGAATCTGATCAATTCCAATCCAATCCAATCCAATCAATTAGAATAGACTACAGTAAGGTAGAGTACAATACAATACAGTAGAGAATAGTTTAGGATGGAGTAGAATGGTGTAGCATGGAGTCGAGTGGAGTCGAAAAGAGATAATAGAGTTGAGTAGAGTCTAATAGAGCCGAATCGAGCTGAATAGAGCCTATTCGAGCTGACTAGAGCCGAATGGAGCCGATTAGAGCTGAATCGAACCGATTTGAGCCGATTGGGGATGAATGGAGTGGAAAGGAGCCGATTTGAGCCGAATCGCATGGAGATGCGTGGAATCGAATCCAGTAGAATAGATTAGATTAGGGTAGGATGGAATAGAGTAGACTAGAACACAGTAGAAGAGAATGGAAAGGATACAATAGAATAGAGTAGAAAAGGGTAGAGCAGAGCAGAATAGTGTAGAGTAGAAGAGAGTAGAACAGAGTCGAATCAAGCTGAATGGAGACGAAACGAGACAAATCGCGTCGAATGGCGTCGAATCCCATCGAATCAATTACAGTAGGGTATAGTAGAATAGCATAGAATGGAGTAGAATGGTGTGCAATGGAATCGAGTAGAGTAGAAAAGAGCTGAAGAGAGCCGAAGAGGGCCAAAGAGGGCCAAATCGAGCTGAATTGAGCGAAATCGAGCCGAATCCAGTGAATCGAGCCTAATGGAGCCAAATCGAGCCTAATCAAGCTGAATCGACACTATTCGAGACAAATGGAGCCGAATGGACATGAATCACACCGATTCGGCCCCTAGTCACGTCAAAATTTCTCGAATTCAATTGAATAGACTAGAGTAGGGGAGGTTCGGGTAGGCTAGAGTAGGGTAGAATAGAGTAGAATAGAATAAAACAGAACAGAACACAACAAAATAGAACAGAACAACACAGAACGACTACAGAAAAGAGTAAGCTAGAGTGGAGTAGAGGGGAATAGAGTAGAGTAGAATAGATTTGAACAGAGCCAAATTGAGCTGAATCGCGTTGAGATGGGTTGAATCAAATCCAATCAAGTGGATTACAATACCTTAGAGTTGGGTAGCACAGGGTAGGGTAGAATAGAGTAGAATAGTACAGAACAGAGTAGAAACAATACAATAGAGTAGAGAAGAGTAGAATAGAGCTGAATAGAGCCAAATGCAGACAAAATGAGAGGAATCGTGTAGAAGCAAGTAGAGTAAATTAGAGTGGTGTTGGGTAGGGTAGAGCAGAATAAAGTAGAATAGTGTAGAATGAATAGAATGGAGTAGAATGGAGTCAAGTAGAAACGAATAGAGTAGAAAAGAGTCGAATAGAGCAGAATAGGGCCGAAGAAGGCCAAATCGAGCAGATTCGAAGCGATTGAAGCCAAAACAAGCTGAATGGAGCCTAACTGAGCCGAATAGAGCCAAATCGAGCCGAATCGAGCCGATTCAAGCTTCATCGCCTCGAATCGCGTTCAACGCGTCAAATCCAATCCAGACGTATAGATTAGAGAAGGGGAGGGGAGGGGAGGGGAGAATAGAACAGAGTAGAGTGGAATAGAAGAGATTAGAACAGAATAGAAGGAATAGAATCGAGTAGAATCGAGTGGAAAAGAGTAGAGTCGAATACAGTCGAATAGAGCCGAATAAGCTGAATAGAGACGAATGGAGCTGAATACAGCCGAAAAGAGCTGTATACTGCCGAATCACACCTAATCGAGCGGAATCAAGCAGAATCGCACTGACTGTCACCGAACAGCGTCGAATCGAATCAGGTCGAATCGAGTCGAGTCACATCGTTTTGAATCAAACAAGGTCAAATCGCTTCATATCGTGTCGAATCCCATCGAATCACGTCGAATAACTTCGAATTGAGTCAAACCTCAGAGAATCCTACTGAATCACGTCGAGTCGCATGGAATCTCATCAAATCCCTTCAGATCTTGCCGAACCCAGTCAGGTCCTATCAAATCGCTTTGCACGGAATCGAATTGAATCCAACAGATTAAAGTAGGGTAGGTTCGGGTGGGGTGCCGTTGGGTCGGGTAGGGTAGAATAGAATAGAGTACCACAGAACAGGAGAGAATAGAACAGAACAGAAAGAATACAACAGAATAGAATAGAGTCAAAGAGAGAGAACATAGCCGAATTGAGCCGAGTGGAGACAAAACGAGACGAATCACGTCCGGTTGCTTCGAATCGCGTCAAATCAAATCGAATCGATTAGAAGAGATTAGGGTAGGGAAGGGTAGAATAGAAGAGAGGAAAATAGTGAGGAATGGAGTTGAACGGAGTCCAATAGAGACGGATAGATATGAATAGAGTACAAAAGAGTCTAATAGAGCAGAATAGGGCCGAATAGGCCCAACTAAGGCCTAATTGAGCAGAATCCAGCAGAATCGATGGAATTCGAGCCTAATCGAGCCGAATGGAGTGAAATGGAGCCAAGTCGAGCCGAACAGAGCCGATTCGAACTGAATCGAGCTGATTCAAGCCTAATCGCGTCAAATCGCGTGGAAATACGTCACATCGAATCTAATCAAATAGATTAGGGAAGGGGAGGGGAGGGGCGGGTGGGTAGAATAGAACAGAATAGTACAGAATAGAATATAGTACAGTAGGGTAGAGTAGAGAGAGTAAAGCAGACAAAAGTAGAGCAGAGTAGAATTGAGTCAAATAGAGTCAAAGAGTGCAGGATATAGCTGAATAGAGCCAATTCTGGCCGAATCGAGTCAAATGGAAACAAAACGAGATGAATCACACCGAATTGCTTCGAATCACATGCAATCGAATAGATTAGAGTATCGTAGGGTAGAGTAGAACAGAATAGCGTAGAATGGAGAAGAGTGGAGTCAAATGGAGTCGAACAGAGACAAATAGAGTAGAAAAGAGTCGAATCGAGCCAAATAGGGCCGAATAAGGCTGAACCGAGTGGAAACGAGCTGAATTGAAGCGATTGGAGCCAAATCGAGCTGAATCGCGCTGATGTTGCAGAATCGAGCCAACTCAAGAGTGATGGTGTCCGGTCGCATCGAAATGCTTTGAATCGAATCAAATGGAATTAATTAGAATAGGTTAGGGTAGGGTAGTTTATGATAGGAAGACTAGGGTAGATGCAAGTAGACTACATTAGAGTAGACAAGAGAAGGCTAGAGTAGAAGCCTAGACTAGTAAGCTGGACTAGTCAGCTAGACTAGTGGCATAGAGCAGTAGCCAAGACAACTCGTCTTGAATAGTACCCTAAGTCAGTAATCTGAACGAGTACCCTTGCCTGAACACGTAGCCTAATCTAGTACCCTTGCCTTAACTAGTAGTCCTAACAAGTACCCTTGCCTTAACCAGTAGTCTTCACTAGTACCCTTGCCTTCACTAGTAGTATGTCCTTAACAAGTAGCCTGAACTGGTACCCTTGCCTTAACCAGTACCCTCAACAAGTACCCATGCCTTAACTAGTAGCCTGGCCTTAACTAGTGCCCTGCCCATAACTAGTAGCCTGAACTAGTACCCTTGCCTTAAGGAGTACCCTTGCCCAAACTACTCCCCTTAATTAGGACCCTTATTGAGTAACCCTAAGTAGTAGAGTATGGTACGGTGGGGTAGCATAGGGTAGGGAAGCATACGGTGGAACAGAGAAAATAGAAGGAAATAGAATAGAACAGCACAGGTCAGGGTAGGTTAGCTTAGTGTAGGATATGGTAGAGTAGCATAGGATGGAATAGAGAAAATAGAAAAGGAGACTAGAAAAGAGCAGACTAGATTAGGATAGGCTAGGGTGGGGGAGGGTTTTGTAGAATACAGTAGTGTAGAATGGAATAGAATGGTGTGGAATGGAGTCAAATGGATTCGAACACAGATGCAGAGAGTAGAAAAGAGTTGAATAGAGCCGAATAACGCTGAATAGGACCACATATGGCCAAAATGAGCCGAATCGAGTCGAGTCGACCAGATTCGGGATGAATGGAGCCTAGTGGAGCTGAAACGAGCCAAATAGAGACAAACTGAACCCAGCAAAATCGAGCCAAAACACACTTAATTGCATCCTATTGCCTATTGCATCGGATCTCATCGAATTCCATCAAATCCCACCAAAACGCATCAAATCTCGCGGAATCTCACCGAATCCCGTCGAATTGTCTCAAATCGGGTCGAATGGTGTCAAACTGAATGGAATCGAATTAAATTGAACAGATTAGAGTAGTGTAGGTTAGACTGGGATTCAGTAGGGAAGGGCACAGAAGAATAGAATAGAGTAGAACAGAAGAGAATACCAAGAGTAGAACGGAGTAGAGTTGAGTAGAGTGGAATAGTCAGAGTCGGGTAGTGCAGAATATAGATGAATAGATCCAATTCAAGCCGAATCGATTCGAATGGAGAGGAAAGGAGACAAATCGTGATGAATCGAATCGATTAGAATAGATTAGAGTAGAGTAGGCTAGAACAGAATAGAATAGAGTAGAAAAGAGTAGAATGGTGTGGAAGGGAGTTGAATGGAGCCAAATAGAGACAAATAAAGTAGAAAGGGTTGAGTAGAGCTGAACAGGGCTGAATAAGGTTCACTCGAGCCTAATTATGCTGAATTGAGCAGAATCGAGACGAATTGACCCAATTCAAGCCAAATAGAGCTAAATCGAGCCGATTCAAGCCTAATCACATGGAATCGCGTCGAAATGCGTTGAATCGAATAGATTAGAGTAGAGGAGGGTACGGCAGGAGAGGCTAGACTACAACACAACACAACACAATAGAAAGAAGAGAATAGAATTAAGTAGAGTCGGGTCCAGTAGAATAGAGTCAAATTGAGCTGAAGAGAGCCGAAAAGAGCCAAACAGAGCTGAATACAGCTGAATTGACCAAATTCAAGGTGAATCGAGATGAATCATGTCGAGTCGTTTGAAATGTGTCGAATCGAATCAAATAGATTAGTGTGGGGAAGGTAAGGTTAGGGTAGGGTAGAGAAAAATAGAATAGAGTAGAATAGAACAGAACAGAAAGAATCGAGTCGACTAGACTCAAATAGAGTCGAATACTGCCAAAAAGAGCCGAATAGAGTGGAAAAGAGCCGAATAGAACCGAATCGAGTTTAATGGAGCAGAAAGGAGATGAATCGAGCCGATATGACCCGAATCAGGTCGAATCCCATTCAAGTGTGTCGAATAGCATAGAACAGATTACAGTAGGCTAAGTTAGGGTAGGGTAGGGTAGAATAGAGTGCAGTAGAACAGAACAGAAGAGAACAGAACTGAAAGAATAGGGTCGGGAAGAGCAGAGTATAGAAGAGTAGAGTAGAGTAGAGTCGAACATTGCCGAATAGAGCCAAATAGAGCCCAAAAGAGCTAAATGGATAGAAACCAAGAGGAATCACGCCGAATCCCGTGGAATCGTGCCGTATCGCGTCGAATCCCGTCGAATTGCACTGAATCTGATCAATTCCAATCCAATCCAATCCAATCCAATCAATTAGAATAGACTACAGTAAGGTAGAGTACAATACAATACAGTAGAGAATAGTTTAGGATGGAGTAGAATGGTGCAGCATGGAGTCGAGTGGAGTCGAAAAGAGATAATAGAGTTGAGTAGAGTCTAATAGAGCCGAATCGAGCTGAATAGAGCCTATTCGAGCTGACTAGAGCCGAATGGAGCCGATTAGAGCTGAATCGAACCGATTTGAGCCGATTGGGGATGAATGGAGTGGAAAGGAGCCGATTTGAGCCGAATCGCATGGAGATGCGTGGAATCGAATCCAGTAGAATAGATTAGATTAGGGAAGGATTGAATAGAGTAGACTTGAACACAGTAGAAGAGAATGGAAAGGATACAATAGAATAGAGTAGAAAAGGGTAGAGCAGAGCAGAATAGTGTAGAGTAGAATAGAGTAGAGTAGAACAGAGTCGAATCAAGCTGAATGGAGACGAAACGAGACAAATCGCGTCGAATGGCGTCGAGTCCCATCGAATCAATTACAGTAGGGAAGAGTAGAAGAGCGTAGAATGGAGTAGAATGGTGTGCAATGGAATCGAGTAGAGTAGAAAAGAGCTGAAGAGAGCCGAAGAGGGCCAGAGAGGGCCAAATCGAGCTGAATTGAGCGAAATCGAGCCGAATCCAGTGAATCGAACCTAACGGAGCCAAATCGAGCCTAATCGAGCTGAATCGACACTACTCGAGACAAATGGAGCCGAAAGGACATGAATCATACCGATTCGGCCCTAGTCACGTCAAAATTTCTCGAATTCAATTGAATAGACTAGAGTAGGGGAGGTTCGGGTAGGCTAGAGTAGGGTAGAATAGAGTAGAATAGAATAAAACAGAACAGAACACAACAAAATAGAGCAGAACAACACAGAACGAATACAGAAAAGAGTAGGCTAGAGTAGAGTAGAGGGGAATAGAGTAGAGTAGAATAGATTTGAACAGAGCCAAATCGAGCCGAGTCACGTTGAAATGGGTTGAATCAAATCCAATCAAGTGGATTACAATACCTTAGAGTTGGGTAGCATAGGGTAGGGTAGAATTGAGTAGAATAGTACAGAACAGAGTAGAAACAATACAATAGAGTAGAGAAGAGTAGAATAGAGCTGAATAGAGCCAAATGCAGACAAAATGAGAGGAATCGTGTAGAAGCAAGTAGAGTAAATTAGAGTGGTGTTGGGTAGGGTAGAGCAGAATAGAGTAGAATAGTGTAGAATAGTGTGGAATGAATAGAATGGAGTAGAATGGAGTCAAATAGAAACGAATAGAGTAGAAAAGAGTCGAATAGAGCAGAATAGGGCCGAAGAAGGCCAAATCGAGCAGATTCGAAGCGATTGAAGCCAAAACAAGCTGAATGGAGCCTAACTGAGCCGAATAGAGCCAAATCGAGCCGAATCGAGCCGATTCAAGCTTCATCGCCTCGAATCGCGTTCAACGCGTCAAATCCAATCCAGACGTATAGATTAGAGAAGGGGAGGGGAGGGGAGGGGAGAATAGAACAGAGTAGAGTGGAATAGAAGAGATTAGAACAGAACAGAAGGAATAGAATCGAGTAGAATCGAGTGGAAAAGAGTAGAGTCGAATACAGTCGAATAGAGCCAAATAAGCTGAATAGAGACGAATGGAGCTGAATACAGCCGAAAAGAGCTGTATACTGCCGAATCACACCTAATCGAGCGGAATCAAGCAGAATCGCACTGACTGTCACCGAACAGCGTCGAATCGAATCAGGTCGAATCGAGTCGAGTCACATCGTTTTGAATCAAACAAGGTCAAATCGCTTCATATCGTGTCGAATCCCATCGAATCATGTCGAATAACTTCGGATTGCGTCAAACCTCAGAGAATCCTACTGAATCACGTCGAGTCGCATGGAATCTCATCAAATCCCTTCAGATTTGCCGAATCCAGTCAAGTCCTATCAAATCGCTTTGCACGGAATCGAATTGAATCCAATAGATTAAAGTAGGGTAGGTTCGGGTGGGGTGCCGTTAGGTCGGGTAGGGTAGAATAGAATAGGAGAGAATAGAACAGAACAGAAAGAATACAACAGAATAGAATAGAGTCAAAGAGAGAGAACATAGCCGAATTGAGCCGAGTGGAGACAAAACGAGACGAATCACGTCCGGTTGCTTCGAATCGCGTCAAATCAAATCGAATCGATTAGAAGAGATTAGGGTAGGGAAGGGTAGAATAGAAGAGAGGAAAATAGTGAGGAATGGAGTTGAACGGAGTCCAGTAGAGACGGGTAGATATGAATAGAGTACAAAAGAGTCTAATAGAGCAGAATAGGGCCGAATAGGCCCAAATAAGGCCTAATTGAGCAGAATCCAGCAGAATCGATGGAATTCGAGCCTAATCGAGCCGAATGGAGTGAAATGGAGCCAAGTCGAGCCGAATAGAGCCGATTCGAACTGAATCGAGCTGATTCAAGCCTAATCGCGTCAAATCGCGTGGAAATACGTCACATCGAATCTAATCAAATAGATTAGGGAAGGGTAGGGGAGGGGCGGGTGGGTAGAATAGAACAGAATAGTACAGAATAGAATATAGTACAGTAGGGTAGAGTAGAGAGAGTAAAGCAGACAAGAGTAGAGCAGAGTAGAATTGAGTCAAATAGAGTCAAAGAGTGCAGGATATAGCTGAATAGAGCCAATTCTGGCCGAATCGAGTCAAATGGAAACAAAACGAGATGAATCACACCGAATTGCTTCGAATCGCATCCAATCGAATAGATTAGAGTATCGTAGGGTAGAGTAGAACAGAATAGAGTAGAATAGCGTAGAATGGAGAAGAGTGGAGTCAAATGGAGTCGAACAGAGACAAATAGAGTAGAAAAGGGTCGAATCGAGCCAAATAGGGCCGAATAAGGCTGAACCGAGTGGAAACGAGCTGAATTGAAGCGATTCGAGCCAAATCGAGCTGAATCGAGCTGATGTTGCGGAATCGAGCCGACTCAAGCGTGATGGTGTCCGGTCGCATCGAAATGCTTTGAATCGAATCAAATGGAATCGATTAGAATAGGTTAGGGTAGGGTAGTTTATGATAGGAAGACTAGGGTAGATGCAAGTAGACTACATTAGAGTAGACAAGAGAAGGCTAGAGTAGAAGCCTAGACTAGTAAGCTGGACTAGTCAGCTAGACTAGTGGCATAGAGCAGTAGCCTAGACAACTAGTCTTGAAGAGTACCCTAAGTCAGTAATCTGAACGAGTACCCTTGCCTGAACTCTTAGCCTAATCTAGTACCCTTGCCTTAACTAGTAGTCCTAACAAGTACCCTTGCCTTAACCAGTAGTCTTCACTAGTACCCTTGCCTTCACTAGTAGTATGTCCTTAACAAGTAGCCTGAGATGGTACCCTTGCCTTAACCAGTACCCTCAACAAGTACCCATGCCTTAACTAGTAGCCTGGCCTTAACTAGTACCCTGGCCTTAACTAGTAGCCTGAACTAGTACACTTGCCTTAAGGAGTACCCTTGCCCGAACTACTCCCCTTAATTAGGACCCTTATTGAGTAACCCTAAGTAGTAGAGTATGGTACGGTGGGGTAGCATAGGGTAGGGAAGCATACGGTGGAACAGAGAAAACAGAAGGAAATAGAATAGAACAGCATAGGTCAGGGTAGGTTAGCTTAGTGTAGGGTATGGTAGAGTAGCATAGGATGGAATAGAGAAAATAGAAAAGGAGACTAGAAAAGAGCAGACTAGATTAGGATAGGCTAGGGTGGGGGAGGGTTTTGTAGAATACAGTAGTGTAGAATGGAATAGAATGGTGTGGAATGGAGTCAAATGGATTCGAACACAGATGCAGAGAGTAGAAAAGAGTTGAATAGAGCCGAATAACGCTGAATAGGACCACATATGGCCAAAATGAGCCGAATCGAGTCGAGTCGACCAGATTCGGGATGAATGGAGCCTAGTGGAGCTCAAATGAGCCAAATAGAGACAAACTGAACCCAGCAAAATCGAGCCAAGACACACTTAATTGCATCCTATTGCATCGGATCTCGTCGAATTCCATCAAATCCCACCAAAACGCATCAAATCTCGCGGAATCTCACCGAATCCCGTCGAATTGTCTCAAATCGGGTCGAATGGTGTCAAACTGAATGGAATCGAATTAAATTGAATAGATTAGAGTAGTGTAGGTTAGACTGGGATTCAGTAGGGAAGGGCACAGAAGAATAGAATAGAGTAGAACAGAAGAGAATACCAAGAGTAGAATGGAGTAGAGTTGAGTAGAGTGGAATAGTCAGAGTCGGGTAGTGCAGAATATAGATGAATAGATCCAATTCAAGCCCAATCGATTCGAATGGAGAGGAAAGGAGACAAATCGTGATGAATCGAATCGATTAGAATAGATTAGAGTAGAGTAGGCTAGAACAGAATAGAATAGAGTAGAAAAGAGTAGAATGGTGTGGAAGGGAGTTGAATGGAGCCAAATAGAGACAAATAAAGTAGAAAGGGTTGAGTAGAGCTGAACAGGGCTGAATAAGGTTCACTCGAGCCTAATTATGCTGAATTGAGCAGAATCGAGACGAATTGACCCAATTCAAGCCAAATAGAGCTAAATCGAGCCGATTCAAGCCTAATCACATGGAATCGCGTCGAAATGCGTTGAATCGAATAGATTAGAGTAGAGGAGGGTACGGCAGGAGAGGCTAGACTACAACACAACACAACACAATAGAAAGAAGAGAATAGAATTAAGTAGAGTCGGGTCCAGTAGAATAGAGTCAAATTGAGCTGAAGAGAGCCGAAAAGAGCCAAACAGAGCTGAATACAGCCGAATTGACCAAATTCAAGGTGAATCGAGATGAATCATGTCGAGTCGTTTGAAACGTGTCGAATCGAATCAAATAGATTAGTGTGGGGAAGGTAAGGTTAGGGTAGGGTAGAGAAGAATAGAATAGAGTAGAATAGAACAGAACAGAAAGAATCGAGTAGACTAGAGTCAAATAGAGTCGAATACTGCCAAAAAGAGCCGAATAGAGTGGAAAAGAGCCGAATAGAACCGAATCGAGTTTAATGGAGCAGAAAGGAGATGAATCGAGCCCATATGACCCGAATCAGGTCGAATCCCATTCAAGTGTGTCGAATAGCATAGAACAGATTACGGTAGGCTAAGTTAGGGTAGGGTAGGGTAGAATAGAGTGCAGTAGAACAGAACAGAACAGAACTGAAAGAATAGGGTCGAGACGAGCAGAGTATAGAAGAGTAGAGTAGAGCAGAGTCAAACATTGTCGAATAGGGCCAAATAGAGCCCAAAAGAGCTAAATGGATAGAAACCAAGAGGAATCACACCGAATCCCGTGGAATCGTGCCGTATCGCGTCGAATCCCGTCGAATTGCATTGAATCTGATCAATTCCAATCCAATCCAATCCAATCAATTAGAATAGACTAGAGTAGGGTAGAGTACAATACAATACAGTAGAGAATAGTTTAGGATGGAGTAGAATGGTGCAGCATGGAGTCGAGTGGAGTCGAAAAGAGATAATAGAGTTGAGTAGAGTCTAATAGAGCCGAATCGAGCTGAATAGAGCCTATTCGAGCTGACTAGAGCCGAATGGAGCCGATTAGAGCTGAATCGAACCGATTTGAGCCGATTGGGGATGAATGGAGTGGAAAGGAGCCAATTTGAGCCGAATCGCATGGAGATGCGTGGAATCGAATCCAGTAGAATAGATTAGATTAGGGTAGGATGGAATAGAGTAGACTTGAACACAGTAGAAGAGAATGGAAAGGATACAATAGAATAGAGTAGAAAAGGGTAGAGCAGAGCAGAATAGTGTAGAGTAGAAGAGAGTAGAGTAGAACAGAGTCGAATCAAGCTGAATGGAGACGAAACGAGACAAATCGCGTCGAATGGCGTCGAATCCCATCGAATCAATTACAGTAGGGAAGAGTAGAAGAGCGTAGAATGGAGTAGAATGGTGTGCAATGGAATCGAGTAGAGTAGAAAAGAGCTGAAGAGAGCCGAAGAGGGCCAGAGAGGGCCAAATCGAGCTGAATTGAGAGAAATCGAGCCGAATCCAGTGAATCGAGCCTAACGGAGCCAAATCGAGCCTAATCGAGCTGAATCGACACTATTCGAGACAAATGGAGCCGAATGGACATGAATCACACCGATTCGGCCCCTAGTCGCGTCAAAATTTCTCGAATTCAATTGAATAGACTAGAGTAGGGGAGGTTCGGGTAGGCTAGAGTAGGGTAGAATAGAGTAGAATAGAATAAAACAGAACAGAACACAACAAAATAGAACAGAACAACACAGAACGAATACAGAAAAGAGTAGGCTAGAGTAGAGTAGAGGGGAATAGAGTAGAGTAGAATAGATTTGAACAGAGCCAAATCGAGCCGAATCACGTTGAAATGGGTTGAATCAAATCCAATCAAGTGGATTACAATACCTTAGAGTTGGGTAGCATAGGGTAGGGTAGAATAGAGTAGAATAGTACAGAACAGAGTAGAAACAATACAATAGAGTAGAGAAGAGTAGAATAGAGCTGAATAGAGCCAAATGCAGACAAAATGAGAGGAACCGTGTAGAAGCAAGTAGAGTAAATTAGAGTGGTGTTGGGTAGGGTAGAGCAGAATAGAGTAGAATAGTGTAGAATAGTGTGGAATGAATAGAATGGAGTAGAATGGAGTCAAATAGAAACGAATAGAGTAGAAAAGAGTCGAATAGAGCAGAATAGGGCCGAAGAAGGCCAAATCGAGCAGATTCGAAGCGATTGAAGCCAAAACAAGCTGAATGGAGCCTAACTGAGCCGAATAGAGCCAAATCGAGCCGATTCAAGCTTCATCGCCTCGAATCGCGTTCAACGCGTCAAATCCAATCCAGACGTATAGATTAGAGAAGGGGAGGGGAGGGGAGGGGAGGGGAGAATAGAACAGAGTAGAGTGGAATAGAAGAGATTAGAACAGAACAGAAGGAATAGAATCGAGTAGAATCGAGTGGAAAAGAGTAGAGTCGAATACAGTCGAATAGAGCCAAATAAGCTGAATAGAGACGAATGGAGCTGAATACAGCCGAAAAGAGCTGTATACTGCCGAATCACACCTAATCGAGCGGAATCAAGCAGAATCGCACTGACTGTCACCGAACAGCTTCGAATCGAATCAGGTCGAATCGAGTCGAGTCACATCGTTTTGAATCAAACAAGGTCAAATCGCTTCATATCGTGTCGAATCCCATCGAATCATGTCGAATAACTTCGAATTGCGTCAAACCTCAGAGAATCCTACTGAATCACGTCGAGTCGCATGGAATCTCATCAAATCCCTTCAGATTTGCCGAATCCAGTCAAGTCCTATCAAATCGCTTTGCACGGAATCGAATTGAATCCAATAGATTAAAGTAGGGTAGGTTCGGGTGGGGTGCCGTTGGGTCGGGTAGGGTAGAATAGAATAGAGTACCACAGAACAGGAGAGAATAGAACAGAACAGAAAGAATACAACAGAATAGAATAGAGTCAAAGAGAGAGAACATAGCCGAATTGAGCCGAGTGGAGACAAAACGAGACGAATCACGTCCGGTTGCTTCGAATCGCGTCAAATCAAATCGAATCGATTAGAAGAGATTAGGGTAGGGAAGGGTAGAATAGAAGAGAGGAAAATAGTGAGGAATGGAGTTGAACGGAGTCCAGTAGAGACGGGTAGATATGAACAGAGTACAAAAGAGTCTAATAGAGCAGAATAGGGCCGAATAGGCCCAAATAAGGCCTAATTGAGCAGAATCCAGCAGAATCGATGGAATTCGAGCCTAATCGAGCCGAATGGAGTGAAATGGAGCCAAGTCGAGCCGAATAGAGCCGATTCGAACTGAATCGAGCTGATTCAAGCCTAATCGCGTCAAATCGCGTGGAAATACGTCACATCGAATCTAATCAAATAGATTAGGGAAGGGTAGGGGAGGGGCGGGTGGGTAGAATAGAACAGAATAGTACAGAATAGAATATAGTACAGTAGGGTAGAGTAGAGAGAGTAAAGCAGACAAGAGTAGAGCAGAGTAGAATTGAGTCAAATAGAGTCAAAGAGTGCAGGATATAGCTGAATAGAGCCAATTCTGGCCGAATCGAGTCAAATGGAAACAAAACGAGATGAATCACACCGAATTGCTTCGAATCGCATCCAATCGAATAGATTAGAGTATCGTAGGGTAGAGTAGAACAGAATAGAGTAGAATAGCGTAGAATGGAGAAGAGTGGAGTCAAATGGAGTCGAACAGAGACAAATAGAGTAGAAAAGGGTCGAATCGAGCCAAATAGGGCCGAATAAGGCTGAACCGAGTGGAAACGAGCTGAATTGAAGCGATTCGAGCCAAATCGAGCTGAATCGAGCTGATGTTGCGGAATCGAGCCGACTCAAGCGTGATGGTGTCCGGTCGCATCGAAATGCTTTGAATCGAATCAAATGGAATCGATTAGAATAGGTTAGGGTAGGGTAGTTTATGATAGGAAGACTAGGGTAGATGCAAGTAGACTACATTAGAGTAGACAAGAGAAGGCTAGAGTAGAAGCCTAGACTAGTAAGCTGGACTAGTCAGCTAGACTAGTGGCATAGAGCAGTAGCCTAGACAACTAGTCTTGAAGAGTACCCTAAGTCAGTAATCTGAACGAGTACCCTTGCCTGAACTCTTAGCCTAATCTAGTACCCTTGCCTTAACTAGTAGTCCTAACAAGTACCCTTGCCTTAACCAGTAGTCTTCACTAGTACCCTTGCCTTCACTAGTAGTATGTCCTTAACAAGTAGCCTGAGATGGTACCCTTGCCTTAACCAGTACCCTCAACAAGTACCCATGCCTTAACTAGTAGCCTGGCCTTAACTAGTACCCTGGCCTTAACTAGTAGCCTGAACTAGTACACTTGCCTTAAGGAGTACCCTTGCCCGAACTACTCCCCTTAATTAGGACCCTTATTGAGTAACCCTAAGTAGTAGAGTATGGTACGGTGGGGTAGCATAGGGTAGGGAAGCATACGGTGGAACAGAGAAAACAGAAGGAAATAGAATAGAACAGCATAGGTCAGGGTAGGTTAGCTTAGTGTAGGGTATGGTAGAGTAGCATAGGATGGAATAGAGAAAATAGAAAAGGAGACTAGAAAAGAGCAGACTAGATTAGGATAGGCTAGGGTGGGGGAGGGTTTTGTAGAATACAGTAGTGTAGAATGGAATAGAATGGTGTGGAATGGAGTCAAATGGATTCGAACACAGATGCAGAGAGTAGAAAAGAGTTGAATAGAGCCGAATAACGCTGAATAGGACCACATATGGCCAAAATGAGCCGAATCGAGTCGAGTCGACCAGATTCGGGATGAATGGAGCCTAGTGGAGCTCAAATGAGCCAAATAGAGACAAACTGAACCCAGCAAAATCGAGCCAAGACACACTTAATTGCATCCTATTGCATCGGATCTCGTCGAATTCCATCAAATCCCACCAAAACGCATCAAATCTCGCGGAATCTCACCGAATCCCGTCGAATTGTCTCAAATCGGGTCGAATGGTGTCAAACTGAATGGAATCGAATTAAATTGAATAGATTAGAGTAGTGTAGGTTAGACTGGGATTCAGTAGGGAAGGGCACAGAAGAATAGAATAGAGTAGAACAGAAGAGAATACCAAGAGTAGAATGGAGTAGAGTTGAGTAGAGTGGAATAGTCAGAGTCGGGTAGTGCAGAATATAGATGAATAGATCCAATTCAAGCCCAATCGATTCGAATGGAGAGGAAAGGAGACAAATCGTGATGAATCGAATCGATTAGAATAGATTAGAGTAGAGTAGGCTAGAACAGAATAGAATAGAGTAGAAAAGAGTAGAATGGTGTGGAAGGGAGTTGAATGGAGCCAAATAGAGACAAATAAAGTAGAAAGGGTTGAGTAGAGCTGAACAGGGCTGAATAAGGTTCACTCGAGCCTAATTATGCTGAATTGAGCAGAATCGAGACGAATTGACCCAATTCAAGCCAAATAGAGCTAAATCGAGCCGATTCAAGCCTAATCACATGGAATCGCGTCGAAATGCGTTGAATCGAATAGATTAGAGTAGAGGAGGGTACGGCAGGAGAGGCTAGACTACAACACAACACAACACAATAGAAAGAAGAGAATAGAATTAAGTAGAGTCGGGTCCAGTAGAATAGAGTCAAATTGAGCTGAAGAGAGCCGAAAAGAGCCAAACAGAGCTGAATACAGCCGAATTGACCAAATTCAAGGTGAATCGAGATGAATCATGTCGAGTCGTTTGAAACGTGTCGAATCGAATCAAATAGATTAGTGTGGGGAAGGTAAGGTTAGGGTAGGGTAGAGAAGAATAGAATAGAGTAGAATAGAACAGAACAGAAAGAATCGAGTAGACTAGAGTCAAATAGAGTCGAATACTGCCAAAAAGAGCCGAATAGAGTGGAAAAGAGCCGAATAGAACCGAATCGAGTTTAATGGAGCAGAAAGGAGATGAATCGAGCCCATATGACCCGAATCAGGTCGAATCCCATTCAAGTGTGTCGAATAGCATAGAACAGATTACGGTAGGCTAAGTTAGGGTAGGGTAGGGTAGAATAGAGTGCAGTAGAACAGAAGAGAACAGAACTGAAAGAATAGGGTCGAGACGAGCAGAGTATAGAAGAGTAGAGTAGAGCAGAGTCAAACATTGTCGAATAGGGCCAAATAGAGCCCAAAAGAGCTAAATGGATAGAAACCAAGAGGAATCACACCGAATCCCGTGGAATCGTGCCGTATCGCGTCGAATCCCGTCGAATTGCATTGAATCTGATCAATTCCAATCCAATCCAATCCAATCAATTAGAATAGACTAGAGTAGGGTAGAGTACAATACAATACAGTAGAGAATAGTTTAGGATGGAGTAGAATGGTGCAGCATGGAGTCGAGTGGAGTCGAAAAGAGATAATAGAGTTGAGTAGAGTCTAATAGAGCCGAATCGAGCTGAATAGAGCCTATTCGAGCTGACTAGAGCCGAATGGAGCCGATTAGAGCTGAATCGAACCGATTTGAGCCGATTGGGGATGAATGGAGTGGAAAGGAGCCAATTTGAGCCGAATCGCATGGAGATGCGTGGAATCGAATCCAGTAGAATAGATTAGATTAGGGTAGGATGGAATAGAGTAGACTTGAACACAGTAGAAGAGAATGGAAAGGATACAATAGAATAGAGTAGAAAAGGGTAGAGCAGAGCAGAATAGTGTAGAGTAGAAGAGAGTAGAGTAGAACAGAGTCGAATCAAGCTGAATGGAGACGAAACGAGACAAATCGCGTCGAATGGCGTCGAATCCCATCGAATCAATTACAGTAGGGAAGAGTAGAAGAGCGTAGAATGGAGTAGAATGGTGTGCAATGGAATCGAGTAGAGTAGAAAAGAGCTGAAGAGAGCCGAAGAGGGCCAGAGAGGGCCAAATCGAGCTGAATTGAGAGAAATCGAGCCGAATCCAGTGAATCGAGCCTAACGGAGCCAAATCGAGCCTAATCGAGCTGAATCGACACTATTCGAGACAAATGGAGCCGAATGGACATGAATCACACCGATTCGGCCCCTAGTCGCGTCAAAATTTCTCGAATTCAATTGAATAGACTAGAGTAGGGGAGGTTCGGGTAGGCTAGAGTAGGGTAGAATAGAGTAGAATAGAATAAAACAGAACAGAACACAACAAAATAGAACAGAACAACACAGAACGAATACAGAAAAGAGTAGGCTAGAGTAGAGTAGAGGGGAATAGAGTAGAATAGATTTGAACAGAGCCAAATCGAGCCGAATCACGTTGAAATGGGTTGAATCAAATCCAATCAAGTGGATTACAATACCTTAGAGTTGGGTAGCATAGGGTAGGGTAGAATAGAGTAGAATAGTACAGAACAGAGTAGAAACAATACAATAGAGTAGAGAAGAGTAGAATAGAGCTGAATAGAGCCAAATGCAGACAAAATGAGAGGAACCGTGTAGAAGCAAGTAGAGTAAATTAGAGTGGTGTTGGGTAGGGTAGAGCAGAATAGAGTAGAATAGTGTAGAATAGTGTGGAATGAATAGAATGGAGTAGAATGGAGTCAAATAGAAACGAATAGAGTAGAAAAGAGTCGAATAGAGCAGAATAGGGCCGAAGAAGGCCAAATCGAGCAGATTCGAAGCGATTGAAGCCAAAACAAGCTGAATGGAGCCTAACTGAGCCGAATAGAGCCAAATCGAGCCGATTCAAGCTTCATCGCCTCGAATCGCGTTCAACGCGTCAAATCCAATCCAGACGTATAGATTAGAGAAGGGGAGGGGAGGGGAGGGGAGGGGAGAATAGAACAGAGTAGAGTGGAATAGAAGAGATTAGAACAGAACAGAAGGAATAGAATCGAGTAGAATCGAGTGGAAAAGAGTAGAGTCGAATACAGTCGAATAGAGCCAAATAAGCTGAATAGAGACGAATGGAGCTGAATACAGCCGAAAAGAGCTGTATACTGCCGAATCACACCTAATCGAGCGGAATCAAGCAGAATCGCACTGACTGTCACCGAACAGCTTCGAATCGAATCAGGTCGAATCGAGTCGAGTCACATCGTTTTGAATCAAACAAGGTCAAATCGCTTCATATCGTGTCGAATCCCATCGAATCATGTCGAATAACTTCGAATTGCGTCAAACCTCAGAGAATCCTACTGAATCACGTCGAGTCGCATGGAATCTCATCAAATCCCTTCAGATTTGCCGAATCCAGTCAAGTCCTATCAAATCGCTTTGCACGGAATCGAATTGAATCCAATAGATTAAAGTAGGGTAGGTTCGGGTGGGGTGCCGTTGGGTCGGGTAGGGTAGAATAGAATAGGAGAGAATAGAACAGAACAGAAAGAATACAACAGAATAGAATAGAGTCAAAGAGAGAGAACATAGCCGAATTGAGCCGAGTGGAGACAAAACGAGACGAATCACGTCCGGTTGCTTCGAATCGCGGCAAATCAAATCGAATCGATTAGAAGAGATTAGGGTAGGGAAGGGTAGAATAGAAGAGAGGAAAATAGTGAGGAATGGAGTTGAACGGAGTCCAGTAGAGACGGATAGATATGAACAGAGTACAAAAGAGTCTAATAGAGCAGAATAGGGCCGAATAGGCCCAAATAAGGCCTAATTGAGCAGAATCCAGCAGAATCGATGGAATTCGAGCCTAATCGAGCCGAATGGAGTGAAATGGAGCCAAGTCGAGCCGAATAGAGCCGATTCGAACTGAATCGAGCTGATTCAAGCCTAATCGCGTCAAATCGCGTGGAAATATGTCACATCGAATCTAATCAAATAGATTAGGGAAGGGTAGGGGAGGGGCGGGTGGGTAGAATAGAACAGAATAGTACAGAATAGAATATAGTACAGTAGGGTAGAGTAGAGAGAGTAAAGCAGACAAGAGTAGAGCAGAGTAGAATTGAGTCAAATAGAGTCAAAGAGTGCAGGATATAGCTGAATAGAGCCAATTCTGGCCGAATCGAGTCAAATGGAAACAAAACGAGATGAATCACACCGAATTGCTTCGAATCGCATCCAATCGAATAGATTAGAGTATCGTAGGGTAGAGTAGAACAGAATAGAGTAGAATAGCGTAGAATGGAGAAGAGTGGAGTCAAATGGAGTCGAACAGAGACAAATAGAGTAGAAAAGGGTCGAATCGAGCCAAATAGGGCCGAATAAGGCTGAACCGAGTGGAAACGAGCTGAATTGAAGCGATTCGAGCCAAATCGAGCTGAATCGAGCTGATGTTGCGGAATCGAGCCGACTCAAGCGTGATGGTGTCCGGTCGCATCGAAATGCTTTGAATCGAATCAAATGGAATCGATTAGAATAGGTTAGGGTAGGGTAGTTTATGATAGGAAGACTAGGGTAGATGCAAGTAGACTACATTAGAGTAGACAAGAGAAGGCTAGAGTAGAAGCCTAGACTAGTAAGCTGGACTAGTCAGCTAGACTAGTGGCATAGAGCAGTAGCCTAGACAACTAGTCTTGAAGAGTACCCTAAGTCAGTAATCTGAACGAGTACCCTTGCCTGAACTCTTAGCCTAATCTAGTACCCTTGCCTTAACTAGTAGTCCTAACAAGTACCCTTGCCTTAACCAGTAGTCTTCACTAGTACCCTTGCCTTCACTAGTAGTATGTCCTTAACAAGTAGCCTGAGATGGTACCCTTGCCTTAACCAGTACCCTCAACAAGTACCCATGCCTTAACTAGTAGCCTGGCCTTAACTAGTACCCTGGCCTTAACTAGTAGCCTGAACTAGTACACTTGCCTTAAGGAGTACCCTTGCCCGAACTACTCCCCTTAATTAGGACCCTTATTGAGTAACCCTAAGTAGTAGAGTATGGTACGGTGGGGTAGCATAGGGTAGGGAAGCATACGGTGGAACAGAGAAAACAGAAGGAAATAGAATAGAACAGCATAGGTCAGGGTAGGTTAGCTTAGTGTAGGGTATGGTAGAGTAGCATAGGATGGAATAGAGAAAATAGAAAAGGAGACTAGAAAAGAGCAGACTAGATTAGGATAGGCTAGGGTGGGGGAGGGTTTTGTAGAATACAGTAGTGTAGAATGGAATAGAATGGTGTGGAATGGAGTCAAATGGATTCGAACACAGATGCAGAGAGTAGAAAAGAGTTGAATAGAGCCGAATAACGCTGAATAGGACCACATATGGCCAAAATGAGCCGAATCGAGTCGAGTCGACCAGATTCGGGATGAATGGAGCCTAGTGGAGCTCAAATGAGCCAAATAGAGACAAACTGAACCCAGCAAAATCGAGCCAAGACACACTTAATTGCATCCTATTGCATCGGATCTCGTCGAATTCCATCAAATCCCACCAAAACGCATCAAATCTCGCGGAATCTCACCGAATCCCGTCGAATTGTCTCAAATCGGGTCGAATGGTGTCAAACTGAATGGAATCGAATTAAATTGAATAGATTAGAGTAGTGTAGGTTAGACTGGGATTCAGTAGGGAAGGGCACAGAAGAATAGAATAGAGTAGAACAGAAGAGAATACCAAGAGTAGAATGGAGTAGAGTTGAGTAGAGTGGAATAGTCAGAGTCGGGTAGTGCAGAATATAGATGAATAGATCCAATTCAAGCCCAATCGATTCGAATGGAGAGGAAAGGAGACAAATCGTGATGAATCGAATCGATTAGAATAGATTAGAGTAGAGTAGGCTAGAACAGAATAGAATAGAGTAGAAAAGAGTAGAATGGTGTGGAAGGGAGTTGAATGGAGCCAAATAGAGACAAATAAAGTAGAAAGGGTTGAGTAGAGCTGAACAGGGCTGAATAAGGTTCACTCGAGCCTAATTATGCTGAATTGAGCAGAATCGAGACGAATTGACCCAATTCAAGCCAAATAGAGCTAAATCGAGCCGATTCAAGCCTAATCACATGGAATCGCGTCGAAATGCGTTGAATCGAATAGATTAGAGTAGAGGAGGGTACGGCAGGAGAGGCTAGACTACAACACAACACAACACAATAGAAAGAAGAGAATAGAATTAAGTAGAGTCGGGTCCAGTAGAATAGAGTCAAATTGAGCTGAAGAGAGCCGAAAAGAGCCAAACAGAGCTGAATACAGCCGAATTGACCAAATTCAAGGTGAATCGAGATGAATCATGTCGAGTCGTTTGAAACGTGTCGAATCGAATCAAATAGATTAGTGTGGGGAAGGTAAGGTTAGGGTAGGGTAGAGAAGAATAGAATAGAGTAGAATAGAACAGAACAGAAAGAATCGAGTAGACTAGAGTCAAATAGAGTCGAATACTGCCAAAAAGAGCCGAATAGAGTGGAAAAGAGCCGAATAGAACCGAATCGAGTTTAATGGAGCAGAAAGGAGATGAATCGAGCCCATATGACCCGAATCAGGTCGAATCCCATTCAAGTGTGTCGAATAGCATAGAACAGATTACGGTAGGCTAAGTTAGGGTAGGGTAGGGTAGAATAGAGTGCAGTAGAACAGAACAGAACAGAACTGAAAGAATAGGGTCGAGACGAGCAGAGTATAGAAGAGTAGAGTAGAGCAGAGTCAAACATTGTCGAATAGGGCCAAATAGAGCCCAAAAGAGCTAAATGGATAGAAACCAAGAGGAATCACACCGAATCCCGTGGAATCGTGCCGTATCGCGTCGAATCCCGTCGAATTGCATTGAATCTGATCAATTCCAATCCAATCCAATCCAATCAATTAGAATAGACTAGAGTAGGGTAGAGTACAATACAATACAGTAGAGAATAGTTTAGGATGGAGTAGAATGGTGCAGCATGGAGTCGAGTGGAGTCGAAAAGAGATAATAGAGTTGAGTAGAGTCTAATAGAGCTGAATCGAGCTGAATAGAGCCTATTCGAGCTGACTAGAGCCGAATGGAGCCGATTAGAGCTGAATCGAACCGATTTGAGCCGATTGGGGATGAATGGAGTGGAAAGGAGCCAATTTGAGCCGAATCGCATGGAGATGCGTGGAATCGAATCCAGTAGAATAGATTAGATTAGGGTAGGATGGAATAGAGTAGACTTGAACACAGTAGAAGAGAATGGAAAGGATACAATAGAATAGAGTAGAAAAGGGTAGAGCAGAGCAGAATAGTGTAGAGTAGAAGAGAGTAGAGTAGAACAGAGTCGAATCAAGCTGAATGGAGACGAAACGAGACAAATCGCGTCGAATGGCGTCGAATCCCATCGAATCAATTACAGTAGGGAAGAGTAGAAGAGCGTAGAATGGAGTAGAATGGTGTGCAATGGAATCGAGTAGAGTAGAAAAGAGCTGAAGAGAGCCGAAGAGGGCCAGAGAGGGCCAAATCGAGCTGAATTGAGAGAAATCGAGCCGAATCCAGTGAATCGAGCCTAACGGAGCCAAATCGAGCCTAATCGAGCTGAATCGACACTATTCGAGACAAATGGAGCCGAATGGACATGAATCACACCGATTCGGCCCCTAGTCGCGTCAAAATTTCTCGAATTCAATTGAATAGACTAGAGTAGGGGAGGTTCGGGTAGGCTAGAGTAGGGTAGAATAGAGTAGAATAGAATAAAACAGAACAGAACACAACAAAATAGAACAGAACAACACAGAACGAATACAGAAAAGAGTAGGCTAGAGTAGAGTAGAGGGGAATAGAGTAGAATAGATTTGAACAGAGCCAAATCGAGCCGAATCACGTTGAAATGGGTTGAATCAAATCCAATCAAGTGGATTACAATACCTTAGAGTTGGGTAGCATAGGGTAGGGTAGAATAGAGTAGAATAGTACAGAACAGAGTAGAAACAATACAATAGAGTAGAGAAGAGTAGAATAGAGCTGAATAGAGCCAAATGCAGACAAAATGAGAGGAACCGTGTAGAAGCAAGTAGAGTAAATTAGAGTGGTGTTGGGTAGGGTAGAGCAGAATAGAGTAGAATAGTGTAGAATAGTGTGGAATGAATAGAATGGAGTAGAATGGAGTCAAATAGAAACGAATAGAGTAGAAAAGAGTCGAATAGAGCAGAATAGGGCCGAAGAAGGCCAAATCGAGCAGATTCGAAGCGATTGAAGCCAAAACAAGCTGAATGGAGCCTAACTGAGCCGAATAGAGCCAAATCGAGCCGATTCAAGCTTCATCGCCTCGAATCGCGTTCAACGCGTCAAATCCAATCCAGACGTATAGATTAGAGAAGGGGAGGGGAGGGGAGGGGAGGGGAGAATAGAACAGAGTAGAGTGGAATAGAAGAGATTAGAACAGAACAGAAGGAATAGAATCGAGTAGAATCGAGTGGAAAAGAGTAGAGTCGAATACAGTCGAATAGAGCCAAATAAGCTGAATAGAGATGAATGGAGCTGAATACAGCCGAAAAGAGCTGTATACTGCCGAATCACACCTAATCGAGCGGAATCAAGCAGAATCGCACTGACTGTCACCGAACAGCTTCGAATCGAATCAGGTCGAATCGAGTCGAGTCACATCGTTTTGAATCAAACAAGGTCAAATCGCTTCATATCGTGTCGAATCCCATCGAATCATGTCGAATAACTTCGAATTGCGTCAAACCTCAGAGAATCCTACTGAATCACGTCGAGTCGCATGGAATCTCATCAAATCCCTTCAGATTTGCCGAATCCAGTCAAGTCCTATCAAATCGCTTTGCACGGAATCGAATTGAATCCAATAGATTAAAGTAGGGTAGGTTCGGGTGGGGTGCCGTTGGGTCGGGTAGGGTAGAATAGAATAGGAGAGAATAGAACAGAACAGAAAGAATACAACAGAATAGAATAGAGTCAAAGAGAGAGAACATAGCCGAATTGAGCCGAGTGGAGACAAAACGAGACGAATCACGTCCGGTTGCTTCGAATCGCGGCAAATCAAATCGAATCGATTAGAAGAGATTAGGGTAGGGAAGGGTAGAATAGAAGAGAGGAAAATAGTGAGGAATGGAGTTGAACGGAGTCCAGTAGAGACGGATAGATATGAACAGAGTACAAAAGAGTCTAATAGAGCAGAATAGGGCCGAATAGGCCCAAATAAGGCCTAATTGAGCAGAATCCAGCAGAATCGATGGAATTCGAGCCTAATCGAGCCGAATGGAGTGAAATGGAGCCAAGTCGAGCCGAATAGAGCCGATTCGAACTGAATCGAGCTGATTCAAGCCTAATCGCGTCAAATCGCGTGGAAATATGTCACATCGAATCTAATCAAATAGATTAGGGAAGGGTAGGGGAGGGGCGGGTGGGTAGAATAGAACAGAATAGTACAGAATAGAATATAGTACAGTAGGGTAGAGTAGAGAGAGTAAAGCAGACAAGAGTAGAGCAGAGTAGAATTGAGTCAAATAGAGTCAAAGAGTGCAGGATATAGCTGAATAGAGCCAATTCTGGCCGAATCGAGTCAAATGGAAACAAAACGAGATGAATCACACCGAATTGCTTCGAATCGCATCCAATCGAATAGATTAGAGTATCGTAGGGTAGAGTAGAACAGAATAGAGTAGAATAGCGTAGAATGGAGAAGAGTGGAGTCAAATGGAGTCGAACAGAGACAAATAGAGTAGAAAAGGGTCGAATCGAGCCAAATAGGGCCGAATAAGGCTGAACCGAGTGGAAACGAGCTGAATTGAAGCGATTCGAGCCAAATCGAGCTGAATCGAGCTGATGTTGCGGAATCGAGCCGACTCAAGCGTGATGGTGTCCGGTCGCATCGAAATGCTTTGAATCGAATCAAATGGAATCGATTAGAATAGGTTAGGGTAGGGTAGTTTATGATAGGAAGACTAGGGTAGATGCAAGTAGACTACATTAGAGTAGACAAGAGAAGGCTAGAGTAGAAGCCTAGACTAGTAAGCTGGACTAGTCAGCTAGACTAGTGGCATAGAGCAGTAGCCTAGACAACTAGTCTTGAAGAGTACCCTAAGTCAGTAATCTGAACGAGTACCCTTGCCTGAACTCTTAGCCTAATCTAGTACCCTTGCCTTAACTAGTAGTCCTAACAAGTACCCTTGCCTTAACCAGTAGTCTTCACTAGTACCCTTGCCTTCACTAGTAGTATGTCCTTAACAAGTAGCCTGAGATGGTACCCTTGCCTTAACCAGTACCCTCAACAAGTACCCATGCCTTAACTAGTAGCCTGGCCTTAACTAGTACCCTGGCCTTAACTAGTAGCCTGAACTAGTACACTTGCCTTAAGGAGTACCCTTGCCCGAACTACTCCCCTTAATTAGGACCCTTATTGAGTAACCCTAAGTAGTAGAGTATGGTACGGTGGGGTAGCATAGGGTAGGGAAGCATACGGTGGAACAGAGAAAACAGAAGGAAATAGAATAGAACAGCATAGGTCAGGGTAGGTTAGCTTAGGTGTAGGGTATGGTAGAGTAGCATAGGATGGAATCGAGAAAATAGAAAAGGAGACTAGAAAAGAGCAGACTAGATTAGGATAGGCTAGGGTGGGGAGGGTTTTGTAGAATACAGTAGTGTAGAATGGAATAGAATGGTGTGGAATGGAGTCAAATGGATTCGAACACAGATGCAGAGAGTAGAAAAGAGTTGAATAGAGCCGAATAACGCTGAATAGGACCACATATGGCCAAAATGAGCCGAATCGAGTCGAGTCGACCAGATTCGGGATGAATGGAGCCTAGTGGAGCTGAAATGAGCCAAATAGAGACAAACTGAACCCAGCAAAATCGAGCCAAGACACACTTAATTGCATCCTATTGCATCGGATCTCGTCGAATTCCATCAAATCCCACCAAAACGCATCAAATCTCGCGGAATCTCACCGAATCCCGTCGAATTGTCTCAAATCGGGGTCGAATGGTGTCAAACTGAATGGAATCGAATTAAATTGAATAGATTAGAGTAGTGTAGGTTAGACTGGGATTCAGTAGGGAAGGGCACAGAAGAATAGAATAGAGTAGAACAGAAGAGAATACCAAGAGTAGAATGGAGTAGAGTTGAGTAGAGTGGAATAGTCAGAGTCGGGTAGTGCAGAATATAGATGAATAGATCCAATTCAAGCCCAATCGATTCGAATGGAGAGGAAAGGAGACAAATCGTGATGAATCGAATCGATTAGAATAGATTAGAGTAGAGTAGGCTAGAACAGAATAGAATAGAGTAGAAAAGAGTAGAATGGTGTGGAAGGGAGTTGAATGGAGCCAAATAGAGACAAATAAAGTAGAAAGGGTTGAGTAGAGCTGAACAGGGCTGAATAAGGTTCACTCGAGCCTAATTATGCTGAATTGAGCAGAATCGAGACGAATTGACCCAATTCAAGCCAAATAGAGCTAAATCGAGCCGATTCAAGCCTAATCACATGGAATCGCGTCGAAATGCGTTGAATCGAATAGATTAGAGTAGAGGAGGGTACGGCAGGAGAGGCTAGACTACAACACAACACAACACAATAGAAAGAAGAGAATAGAATTAAGTAGAGTCGGGTCCAGTAGAATAGAGTCAATACTATCTCTCTATGCCGAAAAGAGCCAAACAGAGCTGAATACAGCCGAATTGACCAAATTCAAGGTGAATCGAGATGAATCATGTCGAGTCGTTTGAAACGTGTCGAATCGAATCAAATAGATTAGTGTGGGGAAGGTAAGGTTAGGGTAGGGTAGAGAAGAATAGAATAGAGTAGAATAGAACAGAACAGAAAGAATCGAGTAGACTAGAGTCAAATAGAGTCGAATACTGCCAAAAAGAGCCGAATAGAGTGGAAAAGAGCCGAATAGAACCGAATCGAGTTTAATGGAGCAGAAAGGAGATGAATCGAGCCCATATGACCCGAATCAGGTCGAATCCCATTCAAGTGTGTCGAATAGCATAGAACAGATTACGGTAGGCTAAGTTAGGGTAGGGTAGGGTAGAATAGAGTGCAGTAGAACAGAACAGAACAGAACTGAAAGAATAGGGTCGAGACGAGCAGAGTATAGAAGAGTAGAGTAGAGCAGAGTCAAACATTGTCGAATAGGGCCAAATAGAGCCCAAAAGAGCTAAATGGATAGAAACCAAGAGGAATCACACCGAATCCCGTGGAATCGTGCCGTATCGCGTCGAATCCCGTCGAATTGCATTGAATCTGATCAATTCCAATCCAATCCAATCCAATCAATTAGAATAGACTAGAGTAGGGTAGAGTACAATACAATACAGTAGAGAATAGTTTAGGATGGAGTAGAATGGTGCAGCATGGAGTCGAGTGGAGTCGAAAAGAGATAATAGAGTTGAGTAGAGTCTAATAGAGCCGAATCGAGCTGAATAGAGCCTATTCGAGCTGACTAGAGCCGAATGGAGCCGATTAGAGCTGAATCGAACCGATTTGAGCCGATTGGGGATGAATGGAGTGGAAAGGAGCCAATTTGAGCCGAATCGCATGGAGATGCGTGGAATCGAATCCAGTAGAATAGATTAGATTAGGGTAGGATGGAATAGAGTAGACTTGAACACAGTAGAAGAGAATGGAAAGGATACAATAGAATAGAGTAGAAAAGGGTAGAGCAGAGCAGAATAGTGTAGAGTAGAAGAGAGTAGAGTAGAACAGAGTCGAATCAAGCTGAATGGAGACGAAACGAGACAAATCGCGTCGAATGGCGTCGAATCCCATCGAATCAATTACAGTAGGGAAGAGTAGAAGAGCGTAGAATGGAGTAGAATGGTGTGCAATGGAATCGAGTAGAGTAGAAAAGAGCTGAAGAGAGCCGAAGAGGGCCAGAGAGGGCCAAATCGAGCTGAATTGAGAGAAATCGAGCCGAATCCAGTGAATCGAGCCTAACGGAGCCAAATCGAGCCTAATCGAGCTGAATCGACACTATTCGAGACAAATGGAGCCGAATGGACATGAATCACACCGATTCGGCCCCTAGTCGCGTCAAAATTTCTCGAATTCAATTGAATAGACTAGAGTAGGGGAGGTTCGGGTAGGCTAGAGTAGGGTAGAATAGAGTAGAATAGAATAAAACAGAACAGAACACAACAAAATAGAACAGAACAACACAGAACGAATACAGAAAAGAGTAGGCTAGAGTAGAGTAGAGGGGAATAGAGTAGAGTAGAATAGATTTGAACAGAGCCAAATCGAGCCGAATCACGTTGAAATGGGTTGAATCAAATCCAATCAAGTGGATTACAATACCTTAGAGTTGGGTAGCATAGGGTAGGGTAGAATAGAGTAGAATAGTACAGAACAGAGTAGAAACAATACAATAGAGTAGAGAAGAGTAGAATAGAGCTGAATAGAGCCAAATGCAGACAAAATGAGAGGAACCGTGTAGAAGCAAGTAGAGTAAATTAGAGTGGTGTTGGGTAGGGTAGAGCAGAATAGAGTAGAATAGTGTAGAATAGTGTGGAATGAATAGAATGGAGTAGAATGGAGTCAAATAGAAACGAATAGAGTAGAAAAGAGTCGAATAGAGCAGAATAGGGCCGAAGAAGGACAAATCGAGCAGATTCGAAGCGATTGAAGCCAAAACAAGCTGAATGGAGCCTAACTGAGCCGAATAGAGCCAAATCGAGCCGATTCAAGCTTCATCGCCTCGAATCGCGTTCAACGCGTCAAATCCAATCCAGACGTATAGATTAGAGAAGGGGAGGGGAGGGGAGGGGAGGGGAGAATAGAACAGAGTAGAGTGGAATAGAAGAGATTAGAACAGAACAGAAGGAATAGAATCGAGTAGAATCGAGTGGAAAAGAGTAGAGTCGAATACAGTCGAATAGAGCCAAATAAGCTGAATAGAGACGAATGGAGCTGAATACAGCCGAAAAGAGCTGTATACTGCCGAATCACACCTAATCGAGCGGAATCAAGCAGAATCGCACTGACTGTCACCGAACAGCTTCGAATCGAATCAGGTCGAATCGAGTCGAGTCACATCGTTTTGAATCAAACAAGGTCAAATCGCTTCATATCGTGTCGAATCCCATCGAATCATGTCGAATAACTTCGAATTGCGTCAAACCTCAGAGAATCCTACTGAATCACGTCGAGTCGCATGGAATCTCATCAAATCCCTTCAGATTTGCCGAATCCAGTCAAGTCCTATCAAATCGCTTTGCACGGAATCGAATTGAATCCAATAGATTAAAGTAGGGTAGGTTCGGGTGGGGTGCCGTTGGGTCGGGTAGGGTAGAATAGAATAGGAGAGAATAGAACAGAACAGAAAGAATACAACAGAATAGAATAGAGTCAAAGAGAGAGAACATAGCCGAATTGAGCCGAGTGGAGACAAAACGAGACGAATCACGTCCGGTTGCTTCGAATCGCGGCAAATCAAATCGAATCGATTAGAAGAGATTAGGGTAGGGAAGGGTAGAATAGAAGAGAGGAAAATAGTGAGGAATGGAGTTGAACGGAGTCCAGTAGAGACGGATAGATATGAACAGAGTACAAAAGAGTCTAATAGAGCAGAATAGGGCCGAATAGGCCCAAATAAGGCCTAATTGAGCAGAATCCAGCAGAATCGATGGAATTCGAGCCTAATCGAGCCGAATGGAGTGAAATGGAGCCAAGTCGAGCCGAATAGAGCCGATTCGAACTGAATCGAGCTGATTCAAGCCTAATCGCGTCAAATCGCGTGGAAATATGTCACATCGAATCTAATCAAATAGATTAGGGAAGGGTAGGGGAGGGGCGGGTGGGTAGAATAGAACAGAATAGTACAGAATAGAATATAGTACAGTAGGGTAGAGTAGAGAGAGTAAAGCAGACAAGAGTAGAGCAGAGTAGAATTGAGTCAAATAGAGTCAAAGAGTGCAGGATATAGCTGAATAGAGCCAATTCTGGCCGAATCGAGTCAAATGGAAACAAAACGAGATGAATCACACCGAATTGCTTCGAATCGCATCCAATCGAATAGATTAGAGTATCGTAGGGTAGAGTAGAACAGAATAGAGTAGAATAGCGTAGAATGGAGAAGAGTGGAGTCAAATGGAGTCGAACAGAGACAAATAGAGTAGAAAAGGGTCGAATCGAGCCAAATAGGGCCGAATAAGGCTGAACCGAGTGGAAACGAGCTGAATTGAAGCGATTCGAGCCAAATCGAGCTGAATCGAGCTGATGTTGCGGAATCGAGCCGACTCAAGCGTGATGGTGTCCGGTCGCATCGAAATGCTTTGAATCGAATCAAATGGAATCGATTAGAATAGGTTAGGGTAGGGTAGTTTATGATAGGAAGACTAGGGTAGATGCAAGTAGACTACATTAGAGTAGACAAGAGAAGGCTAGAGTAGAAGCCTAGACTAGTAAGCTGGACTAGTCAGCTAGACTAGTGGCATAGAGCAGTAGCCTAGACAACTAGTCTTGAAGAGTACCCTAAGTCAGTAATCTGAACGAGTACCCTTGCCTGAACTCTTAGCCTAATCTAGTACCCTTGCCTTAACTAGTAGTCCTAACAAGTACCCTTGCCTTAACCAGTAGTCTTCACTAGTACCCTTGCCTTCACTAGTAGTATGTCCTTAACAAGTAGCCTGAGATGGTACCCTTGCCTTAACCAGTACCCTCAACAAGTACCCATGCCTTAACTAGTAGCCTGGCCTTAACTAGTACCCTGGCCTTAACTAGTAGCCTGAACTAGTACACTTGCCTTAAGGAGTACCCTTGCCCGAACTACTCCCCTTAATTAGGACCCTTATTGAGTAACCCTAAGTAGTAGAGTATGGTACGGTGGGGTAGCATAGGGTAGGGAAGCATACGGTGGAACAGAGAAAACAGAAGGAAATAGAATAGAACAGCATAGGTCAGGGTAGGTTAGCTTAGTGTAGGGTATGGTAGAGTAGCATAGGATGGAATCGAGAAAATAGAAAAGGAGACTAGAAAAGAGCAGACTAGATTAGGATAGGCTAGGGTGGGGGAGGGTTTTGTAGAATACAGTAGTGTAGAATGGAATAGAATGGTGTGGAATGGAGTCAAATGGATTCGAACACAGATGCAGAGAGTAGAAAAGAGTTGAATAGAGCCGAATAACGCTGAATAGGACCACATATGGCCAAAATGAGCCGAATCGAGTCGAGTCGACCAGATTCGGGATGAATGGAGCCTAGTGGAGCTGAAATGAGCCAAATAGAGACAAACTGAACCCAGCAAAATCGAGCCAAGACACACTTAATTGCATCCTATTGCATCGGATCTCGTCGAATTCCATCAAATCCCACCAAAACGCATCAAATCTCGCGGAATCTCACCGAATCCCGTCGAATTGTCTCAAATCGGGTCGAATGGTGTCAAACTGAATGGAATCGAATTAAATTGAATAGATTAGAGTAGTGTAGGTTAGACTGGGATTCAGTAGGGAAGGGCACAGAAGAATAGAATAGAGTAGAACAGAAGAGAATACCAAGAGTAGAATGGAGTAGAGTTGAGTAGAGTGGAATAGTCAGAGTCGGGTAGTGCAGAATATAGATGAATAGATCCAATTCAAGCCCAATCGATTCGAATGGAGAGGAAAGGAGACAAATCGTGATGAATCGAATCGATTAGAATAGATTAGAGTAGAGTAGGCTAGAACAGAATAGAATAGAGTAGAAAAGAGTAGAATGCTGTGGAAGGGAGTTGAATGGAGCCAAATAGAGACAAATAAAGTAGAAAGGGTTGAGTAGAGCTGAACAGGGCTGAATAAGGTTCACTCGAGCCTAATTATGCTGAATTGAGCAGAATCGAGACGAATTGACCCAATTCAAGCCAAATAGAGCTAAATCGAGCCGATTCAAGCCTAATCACATGGAATCGCGTCGAAATGCGTTGAATCGAATAGATTAGAGTAGAGGAGGGTACGGCAGGAGAGGCTAGACTACAACACAACACAACACAATAGAAAGAAGAGAATAGAATTAAGTAGAGTCGGGTCCAGTAGAATAGAGTCAAATTGAGCTGAAGAGAGCCGAAAAGAGCCAAACAGAGCTGAATACAGCCGAATTGACCAAATTCAAGGTGAATCGAGATGAATCATGTCGAGTCGTTTGAAACGTGTCGAATCGAATCAAATAGATTAGTGTGGGGAAGGTAAGGTTAGGGTAGGGTAGAGAAGAATAGAATAGAGTAGAATAGAACAGAACAGAAAGAATCGAGTAGACTAGAGTCAAATAGAGTCGAATACTGCCAAAAAGAGCCGAATAGAGTGGAAAAGAGCCGAATAGAACCGAATCGAGTTTAATGGAGCAGAAAGGAGATGAATCGAGCCCATATGACCCGAATCAGGTCGAATCCCATTCAAGTGTGTCGAATAGCATAGAACAGATTACGGTAGGCTAAGTTAGGGTAGGGTAGGGTAGAATAGAGTGCAGTAGAACAGAAGAGAACAGAACTGAAAGAATAGGGTCGAGACGAGCAGAGTATAGAAGAGTAGAGTAGAGCAGAGTCAAACATTGTCGAATAGGGCCAAATAGAGCCCAAAAGAGCTAAATGGATAGAAACCAAGAGGAATCACACCGAATCCCGTGGAATCGTGCCGTATCGCGTCGAATCCCGTCGAATTGCATTGAATCTGATCAATTCCAATCCAATCCAATCCAATCAATTAGAATAGACTAGAGTAGGGTAGAGTACAATACAATACAGTAGAGAATAGTTTAGGATGGAGTAGAATGGTGCAGCATGGAGTCGAGTGGAGTCGAAAAGAGATAATAGAGTTGAGTAGAGTCTAATAGAGCCGAATCGAGCTGAATAGAGCCTATTCGAGCTGACTAGAGCCGAATGGAGCCGATTAGAGCTGAATCGAACCGATTTGAGCCGATTGGGGATGAATGGAGTGGAAAGGAGCCAATTTGAGCCGAATCGCATGGAGATGCGTGGAATCGAATCCAGTAGAATAGATTAGATTAGGGTAGGATGGAATAGAGTAGACTTGAACACAGTAGAAGAGAATGGAAAGGATACAATAGAATAGAGTAGAAAAGGGTAGAGCAGAGCAGAATAGTGTAGAGTAGAAGAGAGTAGAGTAGAACAGAGTCGAATCAAGCTGAATGGAGACGAAACGAGACAAATCGCGTCGAATGGCGTCGAATCCCATCGAATCAATTACAGTAGGGAAGAGTAGAAGAGCGTAGAATGGAGTAGAATGGTGTGCAATGGAATCGAGTAGAGTAGAAAAGAGCTGAAGAGAGCCGAAGAGGGCCAGAGAGGGCCAAATCGAGCTGAATTGAGAGAAATCGAGCCGAATCCAGTGAATCGAGCCTAACGGAGCCAAATCGAGCCTAATCGAGCTGAATCGACACTATTCGAGACAAATGGAGCCGAATGGACATGAATCACACCGATTCGGCCCCTAGTCGCGTCAAAATTTCTCGAATTCAATTGAATAGACTAGAGTAGGGGAGGTTCGGGTAGGCTAGAGTAGGGTAGAATAGAGTAGAATAGAATAAAACAGAACAGAACACAACAAAATAGAACAGAACAACACAGAACGAATACAGAAAAGAGTAGGCTAGAGTAGAGTAGAGGGGAATAGAGTAGAGTAGAATAGATTTGAACAGAGCCAAATCGAGCCGAATCACGTTGAAATGGGTTGAATCAAATCCAATCAAGTGGATTACAATACCTTAGAGTTGGGTAGCATAGGGTAGGGTAGAATAGAGTAGAATAGTACAGAACAGAGTAGAAACAATACAATAGAGTAGAGAAGAGTAGAATAGAGCTGAATAGAGCCAAATGCAGACAAAATGAGAGGAACCGTGTAGAAGCAAGTAGAGTAAATTAGAGTGGTGTTGGGTAGGGTAGAGCAGAATAGAGTAGAATAGTGTAGAATAGTGTGGAATGAATAGAATGGAGTAGAATGGAGTCAAATAGAAACGAATAGAGTAGAAAAGAGTCGAATAGAGCAGAATAGGGCCGAAGAAGGCCAAATCGAGCAGATTCGAAGCGATTGAAGCCAAAACAAGCTGAATGGAGCCTAACTGAGCCGAATAGAGCCAAATCGAGCCGATTCAAGCTTCATCGCCTCGAATCGCGTTCAACGCGTCAAATCCAATCCAGACGTATAGATTAGAGAAGGGGAGGGGAGGGGAGGGGAGGGGAGAATAGAACAGAGTAGAGTGGAATAGAAGAGATTAGAACAGAACAGAAGGAATAGAATCGAGTAGAATCGAGTGGAAAAGAGTAGAGTCGAATACAGTCGAATAGAGCCAAATAAGCTGAATAGAGACGAATGGAGCTGAATACAGCCGAAAAGAGCTGTATACTGCCGAATCACACCTAATCGAGCGGAATCAAGCAGAATCGCACTGACTGTCACCGAACAGCGTCGAATCGAATCAGGTCGAATCGAGTCGAGTCACATCGTTTTGAATCAAACAAGGTCAAATCGCTTCATATCGTGTCGAATCCCATCGAATCATGTCGAATAACTTCGAATTGCGTCAAACCTCAGAGAATCCTACTGAATCACGTCGAGTCGCATGGAATCTCATCAAATCCCTTCAGATTTGCCGAATCCAGTCAAGTCCTATCAAATCGCTTTGCACGGAATCGAATTGAATCCAATAGATTAAAGTAGGGTAGGTTCGGGTGGGGTGCCGTTGGGTCGGGTAGGGTAGAATAGAATAGGAGAGAATAGAACAGAACAGAAAGAATACAACAGAATAGAATAGAGTCAAAGAGAGAGAACATAGCCGAATTGAGCCGAGTGGAGACAAAACGAGACGAATCACGTCCGGTTGCTTCGAATCGCGGCAAATCAAATCGAATCGATTAGAAGAGATTAGGGTAGGGAAGGGTAGAATAGAAGAGAGGAAAATAGTGAGGAATGGAGTTGAACGGAGTCCAATAGAGACGGATAGATATGAATAGAGTACAAAAGAGTCTAATAGAGCAGAATAGGGCCGAATAGGCCCAAATAAGGCCTAATTGAGCAGAATCCAGCAGAATCGATGGAATTCGAGCCTAATCGAGCCGAATGGAGTGAAATGGAGCCAAGTCGAGCCGAATAGAGCCGATTCGAACTGAATCGAGCTGATTCAAGCCTAATCGCGTCAAATCGCGTGGAAATACGTCACATCGAATCTAATCAAATAGATTAGGGAAGGGTAGGGGAGGGGCGGGTGGGTAGAATAGAACAGAATAGTACAGAATAGAATATAGTACAGTAGGGTAGAGTAGAGAGAGTAAAGCAGACAAGAGTAGAGCAGAGTAGAATTGAGTCAAATAGAGTCAAAGAGTGCAGGATATAGCTGAATAGAGCCAATTCTGGCCGAATCGAGTCAAATGGAAACAAAACGAGATGAATCACACCGAATTGCTTCCAATCGAATAGATTAGAGTATTGTAGGGTAGAGTAGAACAGAATAGCGTAGAATGGAGAAGAGTGGAGTCAAATGGAGTCGAACAGAGACAAATAGAGTACAAAAGAGTCGAATCGAGCCAAATAGGGCCGAATATGGCTGAACCGAGTGGAAACGAGCTGAATTGAAGCGATTTGAGCCAAATCGAGCTGAATCGCGCTGATGTTGCAGAATCGAGCCGACTCAAGCGTGATGGTGTCCGGTCGCATCGAAATGCTTTGAATCGAATCAAATGGAATCGATTAGAATAGGTTAGGGTAGGGTAGTTTATGATAGGAAGACTAGGGTAGATGCAAGTAGACTACATTAGAGTAGGCAAGAGAAGGCTAGAGTAGAAGCCTAGACTAGTAAGCTGGACTAGTCAGCTAGACTAGTGGCATAGAGCAGTAGCCTAGACAACTAGTCTTGAAGAGTACCCTAAGTCAGTAATCTGAACGAGTACCCTTGCCTGAACTCTTAGCCTAATCTAGTACCCTTGCCTTAACTAGTAGTCCTAACAAGTACCCTTGCCTTAACCAGTAGTCTTCACTAGTACCCTTGCCTTCACTAGTAGTATGTCCTTAACAAGTAGCCTGAACTGGTACCCTTGCCTTAACCAGTACCCTCAACAAGGACCCATGCCTTAACTAGAAGCCTGGACTTAACTAGTGCCCTGCCCATAAGTAGTAGCCTGAACTAGTACCCTTGCCTTAAGGAGTACCCTTGCCCGAACTACTCCCCTTAATTAGGACCCTTATTGAGTAACCCTAAGTAGTAGAGTATGGTACGGTGGGGTAGCATAGGGTAGGGAAGCATACGGTGGAACAGAGAAAATAGAAGGAAATAGAATAGAACAGCACAGGTCAGGGTAGGTTAGCTTAGTCTAGGATACAGTAGAGTAGCATAGGATGGAATAGAGAAAATAGAAAAGGAGACTAGAAAAGAGCAGACTAGATTAGGATAGGCTAGGGTGGGGGAGGGTTTTGTAGAATACAGTAGTGTAGAATGGAATAGAATGGTGTGGAATGGAGTCAAATGGATTCGAACACAGATGCAGAGAGTAGAAAAGAGTTGAATAGAGCCGAATAACGCTGAATAGGACCACATATGGCCAAAATGAGCCGAATCGAGTCGAGTAGACCAGATTCGGGATGAATGGAGCCTAGTGGAGCTGAAACGAGCCAAATAGAGACAAACTGAACCCAGCAAAATCGAGCCAAGACACACTTAATTGCATCCTATTGCATCGGATCTCGTCGAATTCCATCAAATCCCACCAAAACGCATCAAATCTCGCGGAATCTCACCGAATCCCGTCGAATTGTCTCAAATCGGGTCGAATGGTGTCAAACTGAATGGAATCGAATTAAATTGAATAGATTAGAGTAGTGTAGGTTAGACTGGGATTCAGTAGGGAAGGGCACAGAAGAATAGAATAGAGTAGAACAGAAGAGAATACCAAGAGTAGAACGGAGTAGAGTTGAGTAGAGTGGAATAGTCAGAGTCGGGTAGTGCAGAATATAGATGAATAGATCCAATTCAAGCCCAATCGATTCGAATGGAGAGGAAAGGAGACAAATCGTGATGAATCGAATCGATTAGAATAGATTAGAGTAGAGTAGGCTAGAACAGAATAGAATAGAGTAGAAAAGAGTAGAATGCTGTGGAAGGGAGTTGAATGGAGCCAAATAGAGACAAATAAAGTAGAAAGGGTTGAGTAGAGCTGAACAGGGCTGAATAAGGTTCACTCGAGCCTAATTATGCTGAATTGAGCAGAATCGAGACGAATTGACCCAATTCAAGCCAAATAGAGCTAAATCGAGCCGATTCAAGCCTAATCACATGGAATCGCGTCGAAATGCGTTGAATCGAATAGATTAGAGTAGAGGAGGGTACGGCAGGAGAGGCTAGACTACAACACAACACAACACAATAGAAAGAAGAGAATAGAATTAAGTAGAGTCGGGTCCAGTAGAATAGAGTCAAATTGAGCTGAAGAGAGCCGAAAAGAGCCAAACAGAGCTGAATACAGCCGAATTGACCAAATTCAAGGTGAATCGAGATGAATCATGTCGAGTCGTTTGAAACGTGTCGAATCGAATCAAATAGATTAGTGTGGGGAAGGTAAGGTTAGGGTAGGGTAGAGAAGAATAGAATAGAGTAGAATAGAACAGAACAGAAAGAATCGAGTAGACTAGAGTCAAATAGAGTCGAATACTGCCAAAAAGAGCCGAATAGAGTGGAAAAGAGCCGAATAGAACCGAATCGAGTTTAATGGAGCAGAAAGGAGATGAATCGAGCCCATATGACCCGAATCAGGTCGAATCCCATTCAAGTGTGTTGAATAGCATAGAACAGATTACGGTAGGCTAAGTTAGGGTAGGGTAGGGTAGAATAGAGTGCAGTAGAACAGAACAGAACAGAACTGAAAGAATAGGGTCGAGACGAGCAGAGTATAGAAGAGTAGAGTAGAGCAGAGTCAAACATTGTCGAATAGGGCCAAATAGAGCCCAAAAGAGCTAAATGGATAGAAACCAAGAGGAATCACACCGAATCCCGTGGAATCGTGCCGTATCGCGTCGAATCCCGTCGAATTGCATTGAATCTGATCAATTCCAATCCAATCCAATCCAATCAATTAGAATAGACTAGAGTAGGGTAGAGTACAATACAATACAGTAGAGAATAGTTTAGGATGGAGTAGAATGGTGTAGCATGGAGTCGAGTGGAGTCGAAAAGAGATAATAGAGTTGAGTAGAGTCTAATAGAGCCGAATCGAGCTGAATAGAGCCTATTCGAGCTGACTAGAGCCGAATGGAGCCGATTAGAGCTGAATCGAACCGATTTGAGCCGATTGGGGATGAATGGAGTGGAAAGGAGCCAATTTGAGCCGAATCGCATGGAGATGCGTGGAATCGAATCCAGTAGAATAGATTAGATTAGGGTAGGATGGAATAGAGTAGACTTGAACACAGTAGAAGAGAATGGAAAGGATACAATAGAATAGAGTAGAAAAGGGTAGAGCAGAGCAGAATAGTGTAGAGTAGAAGAGAGTAGAGTAGAACAGAGTCGAATCAAGCTGAATGGAGACGAAACGAGACAAATCGCGTCGAATGGCGTCGAATCCCATCGAATCAATTACAGTAGGGAAGAGTAGAAGAGCGTAGAATGGAGTAGAATGGTGTGCAATGGAATCGAGTAGAGTAGAAAAGAGCTGAAGAGAGCCGAAGAGGGCCAGAGAGGGCCAAATCGAGCTGAACTGAGAGAAATCGAGCCGAATCCAGTGAATCGAGCCTAACGGAGCCAAATCGAGCCTAATCGAGCTGAATCGACACTATTCGAGACAAATGGAGCCGAATGGACATGAATCACACCGATTCGGCCCCTAGTCACGTCAAAATTTCTCGAATTCAATTGAATAGACTAGAGTAGGGGAGGTTCGGGTAGGCTAGAGTAGGGTAGAATAGAGTAGAATAGAATAAAACAGAACAGAACACAACAAAATAGAACAGAACAACACAGAACGAATACAGAAAAGAGTAGGCTAGAGTAGAGTAGAGGGGAATAGAGTAGAGTAGAATAGATTTGAACAGAGCCAAATCGAGCCGAATCACGTTGAAATGGGTTGAATTAAATCCAATCAAGTGGATTACAATACCTTAGAGTTGGGTAGCATAGGGTAGGGTAGAATAGAGTAGAATAGTACAGAACAGAGTAGAAACAATACAATAGAGTAGAGAAGAGTAGAATAGAGCTGAATAGAGCCAAATGCAGACAAAATGAGAGGAACCGTGTAGAAGCAAGTAGAGTAAATTAGAGTGGTGTTGGGTAGGGTAGAGCAGAATAGAGTAGAATAGTGTAGAATAGTGTGGAATGAATAGAATGGAGTAGAATGGAGTCAAATAGAAACGAATAGAGTAGAAAAGAGTCGAATAGAGCAGAATAGGGCCGAAGAAGGCCAAATCGAGCAGATTCGAAGCGATTCAAGCCAAAACAAGCTGAATGGAGCCTAACTGAGCCGAATAGAGCCAAATCGAGCCGATTCAAGCTTCATCGCCTCGAATCGCGTTCAACGCGTCAAATCCAATCCCGACGTATAGATTAGAGAAGGGGAGGGGAGGGGAGGGGAGGGGAGAATAGAACAGAGTAGAGTGGAATAGAAGAGATTAGAACAGAACAGAAGGAATAGAATCGAGTAGAATCGAGTGGAAAAGAGTAGAGTCGAATACAGTCGAATAGAGCCAAATAAGCTGAATAGAGACGAATGGAGCTGAATACAGCCGAAAAGAGCTGTATACTGCCGAATCACACCTAATCGAGCGGAATCAAGCAGAATCGCACTGACTGTCACCGAACAGCGTCGAATCGAATCAGGTCGAATCGAGTCGAGTCACATCGTTTTGAATCAAACAAGGTCAAATCGCTTCATATCGTGTCGAATCCCATCGAATCATGTCGAATAACTTCGAATTGCGTCAAACCTCAGAGAATCCTACTGAATCACGTCGAGTCGCATGGAATCTCATCAAATCCCTTCAGATTTGCCGAATCCAGTCAAGTCCTATCAAATCGCTTTGCACGGAATCGAATTGAATCCAATAGATTAAAGTAGGGTAGGTTCGGGTGGGGTGCCGTTGGGTCGGGTAGGGTAGAATAGAATAGGAGAGAATAGAACAGAACAGAAAGAATACAACAGAATAGAATAGAGTCAAAGAGAGAGAACATAGCCGAATTGAGCCGAGTGGAGACAAAACGAGACGAATCACGTCCGGTTGCTTCGAATCGCGGCAAATCAAATCGAATCGATTAGAAGAGATTAGGGTAGGGAAGGGTAGAATAGAAGAGAGGAAAATAGTGAGGAATGGAGTTGAACGGAGTCCAATAGAGACGGATAGATATGAATAGAGTACAAAAGAGTCTAATAGAGCAGAATAGGGCCGAATAGGCCCAAATAAGGCCTAATTGAGCAGAATCCAGCAGAATCGATGGAATTCGAGCCTAATCGAGCCGAATGGAGTGAAATGGAGCCAAGTCGAGCCGAATAGAGCCGATTCGAACTGAATCGAGCTGATTCAAGCCTAATCGCGTCAAATCGCGTGGAAATACGTCACATCGAATCTAATCAAATAGATTAGGGAAGGGTAGGGGAGGGGCGGGTGGGTAGAATAGAACAGAATAGTACAGAATAGAATATAGTACAGTAGGGTAGAGTAGAGAGAGTAAAGCAGACAAGAGTAGAGCAGAGTAGAATTGAGTCAAATAGAGTCAAAGAGTGCAGGATATAGCTGAATAGAGCCAATTCTGGCCGAATCGAGTCAAATGGAAACAAAACGAGATGAATCACACCGAATTGCTTCGAATCGCATCCAATCGAATAGATTAGAGTATTGTAGGGTAGAGTAGAACAGAATAGCGTAGAATGGAGAAGAGTGGAGTCAAATGGAGTCGAACAGAGACAAATAGAGTACAAAAGAGTCGAATCGAGCCAAATAGGGCCGAATATGGCTGAACCGAGTGGAAACGAGCTGAATTGAAGCGATTTGAGCCAAATCGAGCTGAATCGCGCTGATGTTGCAGAATCGAGCCGACTCAAGCGTGATGGTGTCCGGTCGCATCGAAATGCTTTGAATCGAATCAAATGGAATCGATTAGAATAGGTTAGGGTAGGGTAGTTTATGATAGGAAGACTAGGGTAGATGCAAGTAGACTACATTAGAGTAGGCAAGAGAAGGCTAGAGTAGAAGCCTAGACTAGTAAGCTGGACTAGTCAGCTAGACTAGTGGCATAGAGCAGTAGCCTAGACAACTAGTCTTGAAGAGTACCCTAAGTCAGTAATCTGAACGAGTACCCTTGCCTGAACTCTTAGCCTAATCTAGTACCCTTGCCTTAACTAGTAGTCCTAACAAGTACCCTTGCCTTAACCAGTAGTCTTCACTAGTACCCTTGCCTTCACTAGTAGTATGTCCTTAACAAGTAGCCTGAACTGGTACCCTTGCCTTAACCAGTACCCTCAACAAGTACCCATGCCTTAACTAGTAGCCTGGACTTAACTAGTAGCCTGGCCTTAACTAGTAGCCTGAACTAGTACACTTGCCTTAAGGAGTACCCTTGCCCGAACTACTCCCCTTAATTAGGACCCTTATTGAGTAACCCTAAGTAGTAGAGTATGGTACGGTGGGGTAGCATAGGGTAGGGAAGCATACGGTGGAACAGAGAAAACAGAAGGAAATAGAATAGAACAGCATAGGTCAGGGTAGGTTAGCTTAGTGTAGGGTATGGTAGAGTAGCATAGGATGGAATAGAGAAAATAGAAAAGGAGACTAGAAAAGAGCAGACTAGATTAGGATAGGCTAGGGTGGGGGAGGGTTTTGTAGAATACAGTAGTGTAGAATGGAATAGAATGGTGTGGAATGGAGTCAAATGGATTCGAACACAGATGCAGAGAGTAGAAAAGAGTTGAATAGAGCCGAATAACGCTGAATAGGACCACATATGGCCAAAATGAGCCGAATCGAGTCGAGTCGACCAGATTCGGGATGAATGGAGCCTAGTGGAGCTGAAATGAGCCAAATAGAGACAAACTGAACCCAGCAAAATCGAGCCAAGACACACTTAATTGCATCCTATTGCATCGGATCTCGTCGAATTCCATCAAATCCCACCAAAACGCATCAAATCTCGCGGAATCTCACCGAGTCCCGTCGAATTGTCTCAAATCGGGTCGAATGGTGTCAAACTGAATGGAATCGAATTAAATTGAATAGATTAGAGTAGTGTAGGTTAGACTGGGATTCAGTAGGGAAGGGCACAGAAGAATAGAATAGAGTAGAACAGAAGAGAATACCAAGAGTAGAATGGAGTAGAGTTGAGTAGAGTGGAATAGTCAGAGTCGGGTAGTGCAGAATATAGATGAATAGATCCAATTCAAGCCCAATCGATTCGAATGGAGAGGAAAGGAGACAAATCGTGATGAATCGAATCGATTAGAATAGATTAGAGTAGAGTAGGCTAGAACAGAATAGAATAGAGTAGAAAAGAGTAGAATGCTGTGGAAGGGAGTTGAATGGAGCCAAATAGAGACAAATAAAGTAGAAAGGGTTGAGTAGAGCTGAACAGGGCTGAATAAGGTTCACTCGAGCCTAATTATGCTGAATTGAGCAGAATCGAGACGAATTGACCCAATTCAAGCCAAATAGAGCTAAATCGAGCCGATTCAAGCCTAATCACATGGAATCGCGTCGAAATGCGTTGAATCGAATAGATTAGAGTAGAGGAGGGTACGGCAGGAGAGGCTAGACTACAACACAACACAACACAATAGAAAGAAGAGAATAGAATTAAGTAGAGTCGGGTCCAGTAGAATAGAGTCAAATTGAGCTGAAGAGAGCCGAAAAGAGCCAAACAGAGCTGAATACAGCCGAATTGACCAAATTCAAGGTGAATCGAGATGAATCATGTCGAGTCGTTTGAAACGTGTCGAATCGAATCAAATAGATTAGTGTGGGGAAGGTAAGGTTAGGGTAGGGTAGAGAAGAATAGAATAGAGTAGAATAGAACAGAACAGAAAGAATCGAGTAGACTAGAGTCAAATAGAGTCGAATACTGCCAAAAAGAGCCGAATAGAGTGGAAAAGAGCCGAATAGAACCGAATCGAGTTTAATGGAGCAGAAAGGAGATGAATCGAGCCCATATGACCCGAATCAGGTCGAATCCCATTCAAGTGTGTCGAATAGCATAGAACAGATTACGGTAGGCTAAGTTAGGGTAGGGTAGGGTAGAATAGAGTGCAGTAGAACAGAAGAGAACAGAACTGAAAGAATAGGGTCGAGACGAGCAGAGTATAGAAGAGTAGAGTAGAGCAGAGTCAAACATTGTCGAATAGGGCCAAATAGAGCCCAAAAGAGCTAAATGGATAGAAACCAAGAGGAATCACACCGAATCCCGTGGAATCGTGCCGTATCGCGTCGAATCCCGTCGAATTGCATTGAATCTGATCAATTCCAATCCAATCCAATCCAATCAATTAGAATAGACTAGAGTAGGGTAGAGTACAATACAATACAGTAGAGAATAGTTTAGGATGGAGTAGAATGGTGCAGCATGGAGTCGAGTGGAGTCGAAAAGAGATAATAGAGTTGAGTAGAGTCTAATAGAGCCGAATCGAGCTGAATAGAGCCTATTCGAGCTGACTAGAGCCGAATGGAGCCGATTAGAGCTGAATCGAACCGATTTGAGCCGATTGGGGATGAATGGAGTGGAAAGGAGCCGATTTGAGCCGAATCGCATGGAGATGCGTGGAATCGAATCCAGTAGAATAGATTAGATTAGGGTAGGATGGAATAGAGTAGACTTGAACACAGTAGAAGAGAATGGAAAGGATACAATAGAATAGAGTAGAAAAGGGTAGAGCAGAGCAGAATAGTGTAGAGTAGAATAGAGTAGAGTAGAACAGAGTCGAATCAAGCTGAATGGAGACGAAACGAGACAAATCGCGTCGAATGGCGTCGAATCCCATCGAATCAATTACAGTAGGGAATAGGAGAAGAGCGTAGAATGGAGTAGAATGGTGTGCAATGGAATCGAGTAGAGTAGAAAAGAGCTGAAGAGAGCCGAAGAGGGCCAGAGAGGGCCAAATCGAGCTGAATTGAGAGAAATCGAGCCGAATCCAGTGAATCGAGCCTAACGGAGCCAAATCGAGCCTAATCGAGCTGAATCGACACTATTCGAGACAAATGGAGCCGAATGGACATGAATCACACCGATTCGGCCCCTAGTCACGTCAAAATTTCTCGAATTCAATTGAATAGACTAGAGTAGGGGAGGTTCGGGTAGGCTAGAGTAGGGTAGAATAGAGTAGAATAGAATAAAACAGAACAGAACACAACAAAATAGAACAGAACAACACAGAACGAATACAGAAAAGAGTAGGCTAGAGTAGAGTAGAGGGGAATAGAGTAGAGTAGAATAGATTTGAACAGAGCCAAATAGAGCCGAATCATGTTGAAATGGGTTGAATCAAATCCAATCAAGTGGATTACAATACCTTAGAGTTGGGTAGCATAGGGTAGGGTAGAATAGAGTAGAATAGTACAGAACAGAGTAGAAACAATACAATAGAGTAGAGAAGAGTAGAATAGAGCTGAATAGAGCCAAATGCAGACAAAATGAGAGGAATCCTGTAGAAGCAAGTAGAGTAAATTAGGGTGGTGTTGGGTAGGGTAGAGCAGAATAGAGTAGAATAGTGTAGAATAGTGTGGAATGAATAGAATGGAGTAGAATGGAGTCAAATAGAAACGAATAGAGTAGAAAAGAGTCGAATAGAGCAGAATAGGGCCGAAGAAGGCCAAATCGAGCAGATTCGAAGCGATTCAAGCCAAAACAAGCTGAATGGAGCCTAACTGAGCCGAATAGAGCCAAATCGAGCCGAATCGAGCCGATTCAAGCTTCATCGCCTCGAATCGCATTCAACGCGTCAAATCCAATCGGGACGTATAGATTAGAGAAGGGGAGGGGAGGGGAGGGGAGAATAGAACAGAGTAGAGTGGAATAGAAGAGATTAGAACAGAACAGAAGGAATAGAATCGAGTAGAATCGAGTGGAAAAGAGTAGAGTTGAATACAGTCGAATAGAGCCAAATAAGCTGAATAGAGACGAATGGAGCTGAATACAGCCGAAAAGAGCTGTAGACTGCCGAATCACACCTAATCGAGCGGAATCAAGCAGAATCGCACTGACTGTCACCGAACAGCGTCGAATCGAATCAGGTTGAATCGAGTCGAGTCACATCGTTTTGAATCAAACAAGGTCAAATCGCTTCATATCGTGTCGAATCCCATCGAATCATGTCAAATAACTTCGAATTGCGTCAAACCTCAGAGAATCCTACTGAATCACGTCGAGTCGCATGGAATCTCATCAAATCCCTTCAGATTTGCCGAATCCAGTCAAGTCCTATCAAATCGCTTTGCACGGAATCGAATTGAATCCAATAGATTAAAGTAGGGTAGGTTCGGGTGGGGTGCCGTTGGGTCGGGTAGGGTAGAATAGAATAGAGTACCACAGAACAGGAGAGAATAGAACAGAACAGAAAGAATACAACAGAATAGAATAGAGTCAAAGAGAGAGAACATAGCCGAATTGAGCCGAGTGGAGACAAAACGAGACGAATCACGTCCGGTTGCTTCGAATCGCGTCAAATCAAATCGAATCGATTAGAAGAGATTAGGGTAGGGAAGGGTAGAATAGAAGAGAGGAAAATAGTGAGGAATGGAGTTGAACGGAGTCCAGTAGAGACGGGTAGATATGAACAGAGTACAAAAGAGTCTAATAGAGCAGAATAGGGCCGAATAGGCCCAAATAAGGCCTAATTGAGCAGAATCCAGCAGAATCGATGGAATTCGAGCCTAATCGAGCCGAATGGAGTGAAATGGAGCCAAGTCGAGCCGAATAGAGCCGATTCGAACTGAATCGAGCTGATTCAAGCCTAATCGCGTCAAATCGCGTGGAAATACGTCACATCGAATCTAATCAAATAGATTAGGGAAGGGTAGGGGAGGGGCGGGTGGGTAGAATAGAACAGAATAGTACAGAATAGAATATAGTACAGTAGGGTAGAGTAGAGAGAGTAAAGCAGACAAGAGTAGAGCAGAGTAGAATTGAGTCAAATAGAGTCAAAGAGTGCAGGATATAGCTGAATAGAGCCAATTCTGGCCGAATCGAGTCAAATGGAAACAAAACGAGATGAATCACACCGAATTGCTTCGAATCGCATCCAATCGAATAGATTAGAGTATCGTAGGGTAGAGTAGAACAGAATAGCGTAGAATGGAGAAGAGTGGAGTCAAATGGAGTCGAACAGAGACAAATAGAGTAGAAAAGAGTCGAATCGAGCCAAATAGGGCCGAATAAGGCTGAACCGAGTGGAAACGAGCTGAATTGAAGCGATTCGAGCCAAATCGAGCTGAATCGAGCTGATGTTGCGGAATCGAGCCGACTCAAGCGTGATGGTGTCCGGTCGCATCGAAATGCTTTGAATCGAATCAAATGGAATCGATTAGAATAGGTTAGGGTAGGGTAGTTTATGATAGGAAGACTAGGGTAGATGCAAGTAGACTACATTAGAGTAGACAAGAGAAGGCTAGAGTAGAAGCCTAGACTAGTAAGCTGGACTAGTCAGCTAGACTAGTGGCATAGAGCAGTAGCCTAGACAACTAGTCTTGAAGAGTACCCTAAGTCAGTAATCTGAACGAGTACCCTTGCCTGAACTCTTAGCCTAATCTAGTACCCTTGCCTTAACTAGTAGTCCTAACAAGTACCCTTGCCTTAACCAGTAGTCTTCACTAGTACCCTTGCCTTCACTAGTAGTATGTCCTTAACAAGTAGCCTGAACTGGTACCCTTGCCTTAACCAGTACCCTCAACAAGTACCCATGCCTTAACTAGTAGCCTGGCCTTAACTAGTGCCCTGCCCATAAGTAGTAGCCTGAACTAGTACCCTTGCCTTAAGGAGTACCCTTGCCCGAACTACTCCCCTTAATTAGGACCCTTATTGAGTAACCCTAAGTAGTAGAGTATGGTACGGTGGGGTAGCATAGGGTAGGGAAGCATACGGTGGAACAGAGAAAATAGAAGGAAATAGAATAGAACAGCACAGGTCAGGGTAGGTTAGCTTAGTCTAGGATACAGTAGAGTAGCATAGGATGGAATAGAGAAAATAGAAAAGGAGACTAGAAAAGAGCAGACTAGATTAGGATAGGCTAGGGTGGGGGAGGGTTTTGTAGAATACAGTAGTGTAGAATGGAATAGAATGGTGTGGAATGGAGTCAAATGGATTCGAACACAGATGCAGAGAGTAGAAAAGAGTTGAATAGAGCCGAATAACGCTGAATAGGACCACATATGGCCAAAATGAGCCGAATCGAGTCGAGTCGACCAGATTCGGGATGAATGGAGCCTAGTGGAGCTGAAACGAGCCAAATAGAGACAAACTGAACCCAGCAAAATCGAGCCAAAACACACTTAATTGCATCCTATTGCATCGGATCTCGTCGAATTCCATCAAATCCCACCAAAACGCATCAAATCTCGCGGAATCTCACCGAGTCCCGTCGAATTGTCTCAAATCGGGTCGAATGGTGTCAAACTGAATGGAATCGAATTAAATTGAATAGATTAGAGTAGTGTAGGTTAGACTGGGATTCAGTAGGGAAGGGCACAGAAGAATAGAATAGAGTAGAACAGAAGAGAATACCAAGAGTAGAATGGAGTAGAGTTGAGTAGAGTGGAATAGTCAGAGTCGGGTAGTGCAGAATATAGATGAATAGATCCAATTCAAGCCCAATCGATTCGAATGGAGAGGAAAGGAGACAAATCGTGATGAATCGAATCGATTAGAATAGATTAGAGTAGAGTAGGCTAGAACAGAATAGAATAGAGTAGAAAAGAGTAGAATGCTGTGGAAGGGAGTTGAATGGAGCCAAATAGAGACAAATAAAGTAGAAAGGGTTGAGTAGAGCTGAACAGGGCTGAATAAGGTTCACTCGAGCCTAATTATGCTGAATTGAGCAGAATCGAGACGAATTGACCCAATTCAAGCCAAATAGAGCTAAATCGAGCCGATTCAAGCCTAATCACATGGAATCGCGTCGAAATGCGTTGAATCGAATAGATTAGAGTAGAGGAGGGTACGGCAGGAGAGGCTAGACTACAACACAACAGAACACAATAGAAAGAAGAGAATAGAATTAAGTAGAGTCGGGTCCAGTAGAATAGAGTCAAATTGAGCTGAAGAGAGCCGAAAAGAGCCAAACAGAATACTATCTCTCTATG